>NC_135310.1:103324694-103675527 GCF_048772815.1 Callospermophilus lateralis
GGAATTGGTGCTCATGCTAAGTATGCATTCTACCACTGAGCTATACCTTTAGCCCAAGATTTTTAATTAGGCTCAAAATGGAATTGAAATTAAAATTTCTATTTATTGAGTATGGTATGCCTTGAATTCAGTTAATATTTATAAAAAGTTACAAAATCATGCCTTGGACTATGTAGGGGTTCAATCTTAAAGCTTTGCCTTATAACTTAGAAGCCCCTTTCAAAATATTTTTTAAAGATTTAAAGATAATTTAGGAAAACCAGAGAAAAGTAAGGTAGATGCATTATTCATGGTAATAATTTAATATTTTAGCTAAAAATTGTTCATTTAAATGTTTTTTTTAGAAAGAAATCACAGGGCTGGGTTTGTGGCTTAGTGGCATAGTGCTTGCGTAGCATGAGTGAAGCATTGAATTTAATCCTT
The DNA here is from genome assembly GCF_048772815.1 of Callospermophilus lateralis. Taxonomy (NCBI): domain Eukaryota; kingdom Metazoa; phylum Chordata; class Mammalia; order Rodentia; family Sciuridae; genus Callospermophilus; species Callospermophilus lateralis. The sequence continues at coordinate 103,325,118 of NC_135310.1, forward strand.
AGCATTTCAAAAATAAATATTTTTTTAAAAAAGAAAATCACAGACAAGAATGGTGGGGCATCCTGTAATCTCAGCTACTCAGGAGGCTGAGGCAAGAAGATCACAAGTTCGAGGCCAGCCTTAGCAATTTAGCAAGACCCTGTTGAAATTTTTTAAAAGGCCTTGGAGATGTAGCCTAGTGTCAGAGCACTTGCCTAGCATGGGGTCCTGGCTTCATACAATCCTCAACACTGGAAGAAGAAAAAAAAAAAAAAACAAGAAAATGTTTTGTTTACCTAGTTTAAACTGAAAACTACCAATAATACATTTCATTTTCAGTAACATTCAATAAAACAATGAAATTATATGTTTCTGATGACTGTTGTGACTTCCTCCTCCCTTTTTAGTAAAAAGTACATGGAGGAAGGATAGAAGGAATAAAGATCAGTAGAAAGGAGTTAAAAGGGAAGGAAGGAGACTGTAGCTGTAAATCTAAAAGCCCCATCATCAGACCTTCTCCCCAGACCTGTTTTTTCCTCCTGATCTGTCACTCCCAAATTTCTAAGAAATCTACAAATTTTAGTGACTATAAATTCACTTTTCTATGAAAATTGTCTTATTTCCCCCACAGTACTGAGGGTTAAACTCAGGAGTGTTCTGCCACTGTAATAATACCCCCCAACCCTTTTTGTTTTTTATTGGGAGACAGGGTCTGGCTAAGTTGCTGGGGCTGGCCTCAAACTTGTGATATTTCTTTCTGAGCCTCCTGAGTAGTTGCAATTAGAGATATGTGCCACCATGCCTGGTGAAAATTGCCTCACTTTGATTAAAGCTTTAATGTACTGTTAGCCTACACAGTGGATTTTCAAATTAGATAAAGCAAAGGGAGATGTATTTTAAAACTACAGTATAGGCACATTCCAAATATTACCTAGATAAAAAAGACAATGTCAATCTTGGAAGATTAACCACCAGAAATATCTTGTGGTCCACAATCAAAGAGCTGAGTTCATCAAGCTGGCATGGTTCCCACATACCTTCCCATGCTGCCCTTCATAAAGTGTTGTTTAAAAGAAGAGCCTGAGACTCAAAAGCACTTCTCACTCTCAAGAGAGCTCACACGGGAGCTGAGGTTGTGGCTCAGGGGCAGAGTGCCTGCCTAGCACATATGAAGCACTGAGTTTGATCCTCAGAACTACATAAATAAATAAAATAAAGGGATCCATCTATAACTAAAAAGATATATTTAAAAATATTTAACAAAAAAGAACACACACACATGCTGCCCTGAGTATGTGTATCTTTACCTTTCACTTTTAATAAGGCTCTTTCCTCTTTGCTAAAACTTGATGTGTCCTTAACTTCTGCAATGTGTCGTGAGTTCCAAGTAAATGTTTCCTCTGCCTCTGGAAAGATCTCCTTGAAGCCCCTTATGGTGACAATATGTTCACATGCCCTGAGGAGATAAGAGAAAAAGAAATTCAGTTTCTTCCACATATACTCACAACCCATCACTCTCTGATCCCAAAATGCAAAGGGAATTTTTTCCCCACCAGTAAGCCAGCAATTTTGCTTTGGACACCAGCTGGGCATACTCTAATCCAATTTAGTTCTGACAGATAGTATCAGATCTCCCAGATAGAAGGCTTAGTCCCACAGGACTTCCCTTGATTCAAATACTAGTCCTAAATCCTGGCCTCTGAAACTTCTGACCAACCAGTTTTGCATTGGGTTTCCAATGACCATCTCTCACCTCAGGCTCATTTAATTTGCTACAGAGGCTCACAGAACTCACTGAAATACTTATGTTTACTGGTTTATTATAAAGGAAAATTTAATGATTTAATTTAAATGATATAAATAAATAGCAAGTTGAAGAAATACACAGGGTGAAGTCTGGAGAGGTCCCCATGGAGTTAGAGTGTGCCATCTTCCCAGCACATGGATGAGTTCTTACTTACTCTCCTGTAAGCCGCCACATGCTTAGTTGTTCCAAAGCTTGGAACTTTGTCCACTTGGGTTTTTAAGGAGAGCTCATTGCCTAGGTATAAAGCATGGGACAACTGTGTAGAAATGTAATTGGTCAAAAAGACAGGACCTGTGCTAATAGGCTGAGTACGGAAACCCAGCATGGCCTGTCTGTTCAGATTCATCTTGGCCTCTCTATGTTGCATTCCTTCTCCAGTGTGTGGGAGGTAGGACTCCTTCTGCAATGGCGATCTTATGATGTAATATCAGAGAATTCATTTTATAGAAGAAAAGGCGAGGGAAAATTAGATTCTAATTTTAATTTCTATGATCTGCCTTGGGGAAGAGACATTCTGATTTCAATGGCCTGCCTTGGAGAGGGAAAGGAGCAGGTGAAATCAGGTTAGAGAGAAAGCCTTTGGTTTGGGGGAAACCTGCTTCTGAAGCTGAAAGTGCCTCCCCCACACACACACATTATAACAAAGCTGCTTCAGGAACCAAAGCCAAAAGGCAAAAATCTTCAAATTTATTGTTGTAGTCATTTAGGAAATAAAGACAATGGAGGTATAAGCCAGGAACTATGGACAAAAACCAAAATAGACATTTTTCATAATATCACATGCCCATAAATAACCATTTAAGTTTCAGAGAAAAACTGTATAAATGAGCAGAATAGCACCTGGGTGTCTTCCAATCAGCTGTGGGACAGACATAAACAGATATAACAGGTGTGCCCACTGCCCTTATTGCTCCTCACCCTACTCCACTGCTGGGCTCCTTCTCAGTGAGGGCTCCAGGGTGGCATAGCCAATGTCCACATTTGAAGGTTTATCATCTCTCACACGAACCTCTGTAGAATATAGGCCTTTCTGGTTCCTACCTGCTTATATCAACAGTCCCTGAATTGGGTTGCACTCAGCCACTGTGTTTTTTGTTCTAGTTATTCTACCATCCTCTTAGGCCTTGTTTCTGTACATGCCTGGAATGCCCACTCCTGATGACTGCTGACCAACTCATTTTCATTCTTCTTTTCCCAGCTCAAACAGCCCCTGAAAAGCCTTCCCCTTAGGTGTTTCTATGTCTTACTTCCATGGCACTCATAGTCCTCCATTATGTCACTTTCCTTACCATAAACCTACAGTGTCATGGTTTTCGTCATGTCTCTCAACCCACTAAGCTATGAGATTCTTAAGGGCTGGGAGTCTTTATATTATTTAAGTAGCACACAGAAGAGATTCCAATAAATTGTAATTGAATAATTGAATGAATGAATGAAATAAGAAATTTGAGAATAATAATAGTAAACACTTATATGGTGTTTATCAATTGCCAGATAGTGTTTTAGGTACTTTGTATTACCTCATTTAAGATTCCCAACATATCACCTGGTACCAGTAATATTAGGAATAGAGGACAGAAAGATTCAGAAACTTGCCCAAAGCTACACAGTACAGGCATATTCAGAATGTAAACCTAAGCAGTTGGCCTAGAGTATGGGCTCTTAATCACTATGCCCTCAAAAAAATACACTTTTTAAGACGAAACCTCAGCGGGGCAAGGTAGCATACACGTGTAATCCCAGCAGCTCTGGAGGCTGAGGCAAGAGGATTATAAATTCAAAGCCAGCCTCAGTAAAAGCAAGGTGCTAAGCAACTCAGTGAGACCCTGTCTCTGAATAAAATACCAAATAGGACTGGGGATTGGTTCATGGTTGAGTGCCCCTGAGTTCAGTCTCTGGTACCTCACCACCACCAAAAAAAAAAAAAAGACTAAACCTCAGTAATTTTTGATGATATGCAATGTCAGATATACTGCTGTGCTTTATTAACAAAGATCTTTTGCAGTTTCCCTCACAAAAACAATCGTTACTATCAAAAGCCATTCATGGCTGTGTGTGAGCTATGCGTATTTGAGTACATGAGGGGACTAGACTGACACTGCTGCTCTGACTGGGCTGTGGGATGTATGTGTGCTTTTTGCTCACTCTGCCTGTGATCACCACCCAGCACCTGATATGGGTGTGACTTTCCAAGATGTCAGTCAAACTGCTGATCAAGACATCACCAGACAAGACTCAACCCTCCGAAACCTGACCCCTTGCCTTGTTTGGGTAGAATATTATATGAATGGCTTCTCCCCAATAAATAGGAGGGTCTCAGGTGAGCTCTCTCTCCTTTGCCTGCCTCTCTTGCCTCCTTTGTGGGAGCTGAGGTGGAGGAGCTGTCACTGAACCCCCCAAAAGATATTTTCTGCCTCTGTGTGGTTATTTAGTAGCCAGCCCAATTCACCTGGAGTGACCCTGACTGATTCAGTCATGTGTGGTAGCATGTTATTGCAAAGCGTCTCAGTCCTTTGCCACTGAGTTTCTTTGAAAATCAGATTTCAGTGCTCTCCAAAAGAAGAAAATGTGACTTTCACAAGATCTGAGTAGAATCTACCAGTCAATCCAAGTCAGTCCATGACCCAGATAAATGTGATCAGAAACCTGCTGGTTTTCTTTCATCTTAACATTCAGTTCGCTGGAGCTGCCTTTGCAAAACTGTAGCAGTGAGGTGTTCCAATCATATGCCTAAAGATGGAGGTCACATTGGACATCTAATGGAAAGCACACTGAAATTGAGAATAATCACTGAATTTTGTTATACACATTGCATGTTATCTAAAAGCCTTTCCCAGATTAACAAAGTAGAGAATTAAATAAAAATTCCATATTTGGGAAACTGGCATGGTTTGGTACAGAAGACATTTAACTGAAGGCCACATAGAAAGGCTCCAATGCAATGTGTTCCCCGACTTGTTATAAGGATCCTATATGAAACTACCACAAACTTGGAATAGCTGATCCCCTGGAATGAGCGTGTGATGAGAAATCAGAAATTCTAACCAAATTCAGTAACTATGAGACTTGAGGCAATTTATTGAACTTCTCTAAACCTCAGTATCCTTGTCCACAAACAGAGGCTGTACAAGCTCTAATACTGTAAAAGTTTATAATTTTCTTGGGCTATGTTTTGCTTTGTACTGAACATCAAACAGTGTGCTCAAATCATTAACAAACAGATTCTGTGACATCACCTCATGTCACTGTGTGCAGGACTCACACAGATGGCAAGAAGGTGGCCTGCTGGTTTTTGGCTAGAGAACAAAAGAACAGCAATTCCCATCAAAGAGGGGAGGAGAAATGCTTCCAGAATCCCCAGAAGGCCAGCTTCACACATCACTGCATAACCATAAATGGCTGAGAAGGAACAGCAGTCAAAAATGACAACATGGTGCCCATTTATAAGGAATGGAACCATGCTTTGAGAGCAGCCTTTGAGACAGAGGTAGAGTTGGAAACAACTCTCAGACGCCTCCAGGATCTCCACAGTCATCCATCAAATGAGAGACTGCTAGGCCCACACTGACTGATCTTTTTAGCCACATCTGCCAAGAATCATATCACTGTTTATAAAGTCATATTTTACAGAGTAACACTACCAGCTGAATCCTATTATTAGCAGACATAATTTAACATGGTTTAGAATTCACCAAAGGTCAATGCATACTTCCTCTTATATTTAAGAAAACTTAATACAGTACCTTGACATTCTAAAAGGAAGATTTGATTGAATAAATAATGATGAATCTATACAACAGAATACTATGTGCTTATTAAAATAATTATATAGTCTATTTACACTTATAGTGTGATGCACATGATACATGTGTGTTTGGCTTATTTTCACTGTATTCTCCCCTATATTTAGAATATTGACTGGCACATTATACATGCTCAAAAAATTGTTAAATAAATGAAGGAAAGACATTGTTATAAGGAAAAAGCAAATTAAAAGTATGTTTCCTATTTTTATAAACGTACAAATATGGCATAGAAAAATTATAGATGTGCATATAATCAAAACAATACTGCTGTTACTAAGTGGTGGGATCATCAGGAATTTTATTTTTCTTCTGATATGGATATGATCATTATATATTTTTTAACAATAGATGTTTACTTTTGTAACTGGAAAAATAAGGCTATTTTTATTCTGCCAATAGGAATATTTGACATAAATATCCAAAAATTGGTGAAATAGATATCACCAATATACTTCTATTCCTCAAAAAACACACCAGCATTATAAAGGGATACATACATATTTGCATTTTATTCTGTGGATTTTGAACTTGACTAGTTTGCATTCCATATTAATAAAATTGTTAGGTATGACCTGATTATATTTGCTATTATGTAAGCAAATGATCATGGGAGGTTTAAGTGGGAAAAATATACCACCTCTCTTAATGTAGCCATCTTGTTCTCTTAGATTGGAAAAGCTTGTATGCACAATATTGTCAAAAGATATCACACAAACCCAAATGGCCCTAGCAGCAAATCAATCCATGACCATGTGGGTTCATGGGAAGACTGAACCAGCCTATAAAAAAGGTGAGGTATGCTGGTGTACTACAGATATTCAAGAATGTGGGTCACCTCTGAGCTCAGTGACCTTTCCACCTCTGAATCTTTTCTTCTATCTCTCTCTACAATATTCATAAGAGGAGAAAGAAAAGACAACCTTAATTTCCTGCTGTGCCCCTGGGGGAAGATGAGCACAGCATAATTCCTCTGAGTGCCTTTTTCTCTTTCTCCAAATGGAATCCTCTAACTAGAATTCCTGACTATTCTCTACTGTCACTTCCTTCACCTCCCTATCTCAGCTAATCTCACTTGAGCTAGTACCATTTCTAAATGCATCCTTACAGACAGCATGTACCTCCCCAACGGAACAAAAAATATTGTGTTTAATCCATCAGATGGGAGAATTCAGAGGAAGTAGAAACAAATTAGAAGAATACATTGAGCTATTGAAGGCCAATCAATAGGTCGACTGGGCAAGAATAATTTTTCTTCCAAGACTTCTTGCTTAGGCAAAGGTAAACTACTGCCTGAAACTCTTCCTAATTAAAGTCTAGAGACAGGAGTCTCTATGGACTTTACAAATGAGTGTTACTATCGTTTTCACTAGGTGATCTAGTTCTATCAGGAAGCTTCCACTGATATGCAAACCTGCTAGGATCTGAGTTCAACCCAGGTGAACCCTGAAGGGAGGATATTTCCAAGACTGATTGCCACTGGCTGGGAATCAATCTTGGAAATGTCTTTTCCATAGCAGAAGAATTGGATAACAAATGAAGCTGGAGACTGGAGCACCACATAAAGATTGCTGTGTTCTCTAGCACCATTAAGGTTAATGTTAACCTTTCAGCAGCTGATACAGTACACTCCCCTGATGGTCCCCAGATGTGACCATTTTATTTGCTACAAATTCAAGCATATCACTTCATTCTCAGTGTCTATATATCCCTGAGATATCTAATTCATCCCCAAATCACCAAGAAACCTACTTCATAGCAATTTTGATTTCTCCCTCTCCCCCCACATTACCCACCTATTCCACATGCTTTGGTAGGTAGAATACTAATGCACACATTATCTCATTACTCTGTGTATAAAGAACCTTGTTTCTTCTATTGATTTGCAAGCTCCTTGAGACAGTGATACTAACTTACTCATCCTTTCTTATCAGCAAACTCTCAGAGTAAAGGTGTCCCAGAATTCCTCAACTGATAATACTTATTCAAAAACAAAGTGAAATAAGATTATCCTTTGCTTGATTCTCAAGATAAAAACCAATGGAATCTTAAATAATAAAAATGTGGGGTACTTATCAAAAGGAAACCACATTTGAATTGGACATTGTTTATCTCTGTGGCTCATCTTCTTGGTAGGTAGCCATAACAATACTTACATGGCTAACTAGATATATAATCACCAGCTTGTTTTGGGGTTTGTCACCTCCAACCATTGGTACTTTTGTGCTCAAGAATGCCTATGCAAAGATTCAAGAAATGGAGAGACCTGGCAGCAAAAAATAATGTAAATTAACATGGAGCAGAGTCAAGAGACCTAATTTCCTATTCTTGTTGCATAGAAAAAGGCAGAACAGACTGTCCTGATTTCCTGAACAAGCCACTCACTTGATATCACCAGTGCTACTATACCCACTGTTCCTGGCAATACCTGCTTCTCTCAAATTTGGCTTAAATAGAATCTCTCCTCTGAAGTTCAGCAACAGTCTCAAGCATAATTAATAACATCCTGTTAAACCCTGTCTTAGTCCACTCAGAATGCTGTAACAAAATACCAAAGACTAGATGGCTTATAAACAACAGAAATTTATTTCTCAGAGTTCTGGGGGTTGAGAAGTCTAAGATCAAGGCACTGGCAGATTCTGTCTGGTGAGGATTTCCTTTTGGTCCTACATGGCTGTTTTCTAACCTCAGTGGCAAAAGGGATAAGGGAGCTCCTCAGAGTCTCCTTTACAAGGGCAGTAATCCCATTCACTGAGGGTCCTAATGACCTCCCAAAGGCCCCGCCTCCTAACACCCTCACATGGGAGTTAGGATTTCAACCTATGAATTTGGGGGAGGAGAACATAAACATTCACAACTATTCTATGGTTGCCCTCTTAGCATTATGCTGTAATTGACTATAGACATTACATTAAATTCACTGAGTTGCATAAGAAAGTCCCTGAGTTATACAAGAAAATTATTCAAATATTTTTTAAAATGTGTTTGTGGTCAGGCAAACAAATCCCAGCTATTGAGAAAGCAGAGGCAGGAGGATTGCAAATTCTAAGCCAGCTTGGGCAACTTATGGAGAACCTGTCTCAAAATAAAAATTTTAAAAAGGGTTTGGGATGTAGCTAAGTGGTAGAGAACTTACCTAACATATGCAAGGCTCTGAGGTCAATTCCCCAGTTAAAAAACAAAACACAACAAATAAACAAACAAACAAACAAAAAACTAGTTTGTGTTACCTGATTGGGAAAATGAGAAATGACCTATTCAAAGCCTTAAATCAAATCAGCAATAATGTGTAGGGGCCTAACCCACTCCTCTGACTCCTCTGTACCAAGAGTCCAGTTGGCTAAGTCTCGGTAAAAAGAAAGTCCATCAACCACGAATGAAAAGGAAGAACTACATGGAAAGAGGCAGTGCACCAAGAGCACCAGCCAGAGTCTCCTTTACCAGGATATCCTATGCAGGTTCTCCTATAGGTACTCCTGAAGGCTGCATTCCATTTCCCAGGATGTCCTTTTCCACAATTTGAAGTAGTGATTTATAAATCAGTAGTTAATTGATCTGGTTAAAATTATCATCAGTTATTGCACAGAGGAGTTTCATTTAAAAAGTCGATTTACACAGTTCAGATCAATAACTGAGAACTATTACACAGCTACAGCTTTCCATCTCCATTATATCATAACCATCCACCTGCCTGCTCATATTTTCTACAAAGGTAGTGATCACTTATAACCCAGAATTACTTTAACTCCAAGATCTCCAGTTTGAAATTCTTGTTCCCTGATTGCAGCACTCCTGATTTCCACCTGTATATTTCCTCATACCTGCTGGATACTCTCTTTGGGTTCTTCATTGCCTCTAGTCCTCTAGCCCTTCTTCTTTCCTAGTCCACTCACCTCACTCAGCCCCAGGGACATCCCGTCACAAACCTGACCCCTGCCAGCTATTTCATTTCTGCCCTAGCCAGCGCTTCTCGCCCTTTATCCCCTATCCATTTGCTGGGTCCACTTGCCTAGCCCCACCTTGATTACACCTAATCTCATTGTTTTCCTCAGGAGGTACAGTGTAGTGCTATGGGAAGTCATAACATATTATAGGACCATTATGATTTCATGCCTTTGAACCTCAACTGAGACTTCAGTATAGCCATCTGGATGTCCCCATCAGCACCTTACACATCGCATTTTAAAACCAAACTTCTACAATACTTCTTTTCGTTACTGGTAGGACCAATCTTCTAGTCACCAAGCCTTGAAATCCCTCCTCCTTCCCTTAACCCAGTTATTAAATCTCTTCCTTATTTTTAAACCCAGCATTTCTCAAACGTGTTCTTTCTTTTCACTTCCCCTACAGACTTGGAACTGGTCCAGTTACACTCATGGTGATAACCTCCTAGCTGATCTTGAATCTTCCAACCTTTAGCCCTAGTTCTATCAAATTTGATTTGGCTAAGTTCAGCTCAGAAAATAACATGCCTTAAAGCCACTGGCAGCCCTCTCCCCTCTGCCAACTAAAGCTCCTATTCCTGAGCGTGGCATTCAAAGCCCCCCACGAACTGTTCCTAATCTGTATCTGCAGGCATCACCCTGCTTGATTTCATGCAGGACAAAGAGAAAGTGAATAGAACAGAACATGTCAGGGTACAAACACCCCACATGGTAAGAAAATTCCTGGTTCCTAAAACAATATTTTTTTTAACAAGGGTCTTGTTAAAAAAAACCACTGATCTACACCATTTTCCTTCCTGAACATGCACTATGACTTTCTCCTTCATTTAAAATTTATGAAATATTTCAAATGTATGGAAGAATGTAAAGAATAATACAACAATTTGTCAAATCTTAAAATGTCATATTTACTTCATATTTTAAAATATACATGTATATGTACATACAAATGCATATGTATCTATCTGCCTATCTATCTCTGTCTATAAAACAGATACAACTGAAACTAGCATCCCTTCTCTTCCTCCTTAGAAGCAGTCACTATCACTGATTTGTGTCATTCTCATTCCCACCGTTTTTACATGAAATTAGAAGATTATATATCTACATATAATGATGTAATAATATTATATATCCATGAACAACATTTTAACCTTGGATAATTTAACCTTTGAGTATTTTAACCTTTATATAAGCTTTATACCCAACAATCTGTAACCTTCTTTCTTTCACTTACTATATGTTTTGGTTTTTTTTCCAGATGAATTGCTACATGATTCTCTATTTGATTTACTTTCTCTGCTAAATATTTTCCATTGTGTGAATGTTCCACAAGGTTTTTGTCCATCCTCTTGTGACTAGATATGGAGATTGCTTCTAGTTATTTACTATGACAAAGCTGCAGTGTCATAGTAAATAACTTCTAGCTGCATGCTAGAAAAGGATTCCTGTTTAGGTCTTTGCCCAGGTTGTTCTCTTTAACTGGAATGATTTCCTCCCTATTTCTGCCTCAGAAAATGTTATCCATCTCTGAAGTCACTTCTAATATGCTGGTTCTTCCAAGTTTTCCAGTTCACCAAGCCAAAGCAATACCTTCCTCCTTCCATTATCCCACAACCTTCAGTTTGTATCAATTAGATTATGCTGTCATATACAAACTTGTCCTGCAGTCGTGTGGGTCCATAGCCGGCCATAAACTTCTTATGGACAAGTACTATGCTGCATGATATTAAATTCCCTCTCCTCCCCACTTAGAGCCTGGTACAGATGTTTGCCTAGAATAGATTCTCAATGAATGTGTATTGAATCCACTAAACTTTCCTTCTTTTGTTACTAAGTACTGCTACCACTTTCTAATGAGATAAATGCTGACAATCATGTATACCTAGTAGCTACTACACTCCCATATTATATCATTTCAGCACGAGGATAAAGAAATGCTTGTCTCTCTATCATCAACACTGTATTTTGGGAGAAACTAGAAGTACAGGGAGTTCCCTGAGCTCATTTGGGGCTAAATGACTATAGGCAGCTCCCTATGCATAAAAATCAAGGAAAATATTCTTCTTCTGTTATTGTTATCTTAGTACTTAAGATACTGTATTTATGCCAATAATTTTATAAGCATTTTGTTCAGAGCTGGGGATATGCCGCAGTGGTAAAGTGTATGCTTAGCATACACAAAGCTCCAGGTTCAATTCCAGCACCAACAAAAGGGAAAAAAAAAGAATTTCATATAGAACTAAAAGAAATCAAACATTGGGCAAATACATTACTAAAAACTGGAATGAGAGGCAATTTTTGAGACTGGTGCTGTTTTTTCAGTAAACCAATGATTATTGCCATAGTGAAGGAAAAAAATTATATAGAGCACCAGTTCCTATTTCCCCCACCTAGTCTCTGTGACCTTAGTAATTATTTTACTACTTTAGCCTGGAAAGAGTTGCAAACAACCATGTGTGTTGTGAATGGCAGCTGGTGTGACTTCAGATCCTTGATCAGGGAATAGAATGATAAGATGAAGGTGCATGTCCATCCATAGATGTCAGTTCTCTTCAAGTTCAAAAAGAGGAGGGGGAGGGGAGACTTATTCCTAATTCCAAAGTAGAGATTTATGTTCACTCTTCTTTTTACCCCACTGAAAAAGTGGGGTTAAAAATTACATTTAGAAAAATCAGCTAAATCATTCAGTGCTACAAGCCTCTTTCAATTTTTTCAGGAGTACAAAGTATTAGCTTAAATGATGGCAACTTGATACCTGTTTATACCAGCCTCATAAATTCATAATACAACAGGTCCAGGTCACAGGATTTTTATAAGTGGCTCACAATTCCATGCCATATGATCTACCAGATAGAGAGCAACTGAAATAAGTATACATTTGAGCTGCCCTCCCTAGTTGAGTTGACAGGAAGGTCAGCTGACGCTTTGAAAATCCTACTCTTATAAAGGAGTTTAAAATTCATATTGGAAATGAATGTTTTCTCAGCTCCCAAGGAACCAAGACTCCTCAGGCTAAAGAACAACATGAAAATTTAGGAATAACTAAAAAATAAAATTCCTGCTTTTTGCTTCTAGGTTACAGTTTGTTTTTAGAAAGTGCCACATAAATGAAAAACCATGTATCCTTACAGTAACACAACCTCAAGTCTCAGATGACATCTGATTATAATCTGTACAAATGCCTGCTACCAGAGTACCTGGCTTGTTTTTCCAGTTAAGTTGAAATACCTATGTCCAGAGTTTCTACATCAGCTGCCCGCCACCTATACAGATAGACACCACTGGATCCAGGACATTGCCACCCACAATGGTCTCTGGAATATTTAGACACAGACTATAACAGCAAGTGAAGAAACCAGCAGTTCCTTGCAGTCCTTGCTCAAATCTCACCTTTTCAAAGCAGCTTCCCAACCACCCTCTTGATTTAATGCTGCATTTATACTCTCCCTGGCATTCCAGAGGTCCCTACCCTGCTCTACTTGGTTTTACATGGTACTTATGGCTTTGTGACAATATATTATTTTCTTTCTCACACTTTTATTTTGTTGAAATATACATAACATGAAATTTACCATTGTAATCATTCTAAGTGTACAGTTCAGTAGTGTCAGGTACATTCATGTTGTTAAGCAACCAACAGAACCCCCATTCTGCAAAACGGAAACTCTATCCACATTAAACAATGACTCCTTCTTCCCCCAGCCCCAGCCCAGCCCCAGGCAAGTACCATTCTACTTTTCATCTCTAAGAACTGAACTACTCTGAGGACTTCTAGTCTAGGGTGACGTTTCATTCCCCATCCCAATTCATGCATGTTGTAGCATAATTCAGAATTTCTATCTTTTTAAAAATTTTGCTTAAATGATATATTTTAATTATACAGAATAGTGGGTTTCATTGTGGCATATGTACATACATATGGCATAATTTGACCAATTTTGCTCCCCAGAACCATCCTTGCCCACTCCTCCTCCTTCTCCATGACTCCCTTCCTCGGCCCTTATGGTCCCCCTTCTATTTTCATGACACTCTTTTTTCCCTTTGTTCTTTCTAGCTTTCACATATGAGAGAAAATGTATCTTTCTGAGTCTGGTTTATTCTACTTAAAATAATGCTATTAAGTACCATTCATTTTCCTGAAAAGGACATAATTCCTTCTTTTAAAAAATGTTTCTACTTGTAGTTGGACACAATACTTTATTTTTATTTGTTTTTATTTTTATGTGGTGCTGAGAATCAAACCAAGCACCTCGCCAAGCACCTCGTGCTAGGTGAGTGCTCTACCGCTGAGCCACGACTTCAGCCCTGACAAAATTCTTTTTTTTAAAAAAAAAATTCCATTCTTTACAGTTGATGAATACCCAGATGGTTCCATAACTTGGCTATTGTGAATTGTGCTGCTATAAACATAAGATTGCATGTTAACTTTATCTTTTTAATATATTTTTAGTTGTTGATAGACCTTTAATTAATTAATCAATTAGTTTATTTATTCATTATTTATTTATATGTGGTGCTGAGAATCAAACCCAGTGCCTCACAAGTGCTAGGCAATAGGTCTACTACTGAGCTACAACCCCAGCCCTAACTTTATTTTTTTTGGATAGCTGCTAAAGATTAGTATAGCTGGATCATTAGATAGTTCCATTTGCAATTTTGGGAGAAACTTCCCCACTGATTTCCAAAGTAACTGTACATTCCCACTAACAGAGTATAAGTTTTCCTTTTCCTTGCACCCTTTCCAGCATTTATTGTTATGCGTATCTTTGATGAGTTCCATTCTTACTGGGGTAAAATAGAACCTCAGTAATAGTTTTGGATTGCATTTCCCTGATGGCTAAAGATATTGAACTTTCTTTCATATAATTGTTGGTCAAGAATACTTCTCCTTTTGAAAATGTCTGTTTATTTCATTGGCTCATTTATTAAATGAGTTATTAATTTTTTTAGTATTGAATTCTTGTGCTCTTTATATAGAGAATTTCTATCTTTTTAAAGACCCAATAAAATTCCATTATATGCATATACCACATTTTGTTATTTATTCATTTGTTAATGGAAAATTGAATTACACCTTTTGGCTATTGTGCTTAATGCTGCTATGAACATGGTTGTATAAATATCTCTCCAAGGGTCTGCCTTCAGTTCTCTGCATCCATACATACTCAGAAGCAGGACTACTGGATCATATGGTAATTCCATTTTTAATTTTTTGAGGAACTGCTATATTGTTTTGTATAGCAGCTACAATCTTTTTTTTTATTCCACCAATAATGTATAAATATTCCAATTTACCCACATCCTTATCCTCATCTCTTATTTTCTATTCTTTTTTTAAATAGTAGCCATTGTAATGGTTATGGTGTTAATTTATTATTTTTATTTAGTATGTTGTCAGTTATTATGTTGTCTGTTCTTCCTAGCCTCACTACTGGTCCAGAATATAGGTCCCATTAACACAGGCATCTTTGTTTTGTTCACTGTGTATCTCCTGCACTTAAAACAATGCTTGGTATACAGCAAGTGCTTAGTATAGATTTCTTGTAAGAATGAGTGAATGGGTAAAAGAAAACCCCATGAAAGTATACCATCCTTTCCTTTCCTGGTTTCTACGGCTTTGATTCTAGGATGTTTACATTTATGTTCCTATGTTACCTTCACACAAGAAATTTAGAATTTTTAGAAAGCAATTGTCCCTTTAACAAATATTTTCTGAGAGTCTACTACATGCACAGTTATTGTGTTCATTACTATCAGGTGGAAATCCTGAAACACGTGGAATCTAGTGTTTTTGCAGAGCTCAAGAAATTTATAGGAAAATCAAAGAGAAAATATGAAATACATAGAAAACTTAGTAATAGAATGGGGTATATTCAATATCCACTTGATATCCCCACTCAGCTATAACAACGATATCTTAAAATGAACATTTCCCAAAGAGAATCAAGCTTGCCTTACTAACCCTCCTTCTGTTAGTAAGGTTCCTTGTTCCTGAATAAACTGCTACATCCAGGTATTCAAGCTAGAAACCAGAGATTTATTTTTCCTTCTGCTCCAACTGGTACTCCCTTTTGACCAACTGTTGATAATAATTACTTTTATGACTTGATTCACATATATTGAGCACTTACTCCATAAAAAGTTCTAAGTTCATTGCCTATGTTAACTTATTTATTCCTTGCAAGTAGATGAAATAGGATTTACCATTTTCAGCTATGATATAGATGAGGAAATAGGTTAAGTATATTGCCCAAGGTCACTCAGATAGAAGAGGATAGACCTAAGAATCTGTACCCAGGTAGTCTGGCTCCAGAGCCTATGCCCTAAACTTTTGTGCTATTTGGGAAATACTTTCTGTTTCAAACTGGTTTACTGGAAACCACTCTAAGATATCTGGGTCCACTTTCCAAAATGAGTAAGTGCATACAATTTTGATAATATAGAACCATCCAGATCCTTCATCTCCATTATAACTTGGCTAATGGAGATATCAATAGTCAAGAAGATTGGGTGGGTCTAGGATCTTACTAGGAACTTGCTCTTAAAAGTTCTATCAGCAATTGATTTTCCTGCTTTGATGTTTTTTCTTTGAAACAGAATATGTCAGTAAAAGTTAGTTAATTGAAAACTGTGTTTAATTAAAGCTATAGTGTAGTAAATATAGTCATTGATATCAACAAGGCACATACATTATAAACACCATTAAAAATGGACAGCTTTTTCTCCTTGGAAGTTGAATTGATCTTAGAGGCAAACTGGGATGGAAGGCACACGTCCCAAGTCCTATTCTTGTGAAATTAAATGAAGCACAACTTAAAAATAAATCACAATCCTTCTGGCACCAGCAGTGCCATCTGTAAAATGAAAAAAATAATAAAGGCTCACAAATTGGGATTTCTGAATTAAAATTGAAAAAGATGAATGTAACTGCAAGTATTAGGATGATTACAGGTACAGCAAGAGTCACTTTTGAGTTTTAATTCATTAAGTGCCATTATCCCAGATGTGGATACATACAAAAACTTACATTGAGCAACAAATATACAACTTATGGTAATTGTTGAAATAATTATTATATTCTTAACATTCTGGGTTTTTTTGAGGAATGTAATAGGTGAATGAATGGAGTGCTTGAAAATATATATAAAGGGCATCTAAACTCTAGATTATGATTTTCAACCTATTGTTATGCACCTGTGTCAATTTCATTGGAATATTTGCAGAATTGAAAACTAGGGACTTAATGGATTAAGTTTATTGTTTTATAGACAATATTATATTATTTTGCTATCACATTAACATACAAATATGATACATTTTGCCAGATGTGGTGGTATATGCCTGTAATCCTAATTTCCCAGCTACTCAAGTGACTGAGCTTGAAACCAGTATAGGCAATTTAGTGAGACCCTGTCTCAAAATTAAAAAGGGTTTGGGATATAACTCAGTGGTACAGTGCTTTCCTAGCATAAGTGAGGCCCTGAGTTCCATCCCCAGTACACCCTCACCACCACAGATATAATTTTAAAGCCAAAAGGAAACATTTTAAAGCCTCCAATGTGACTTTAGCAAACAAAGGATACAATGCCAGCAAGAAGCTATTTGGGCAAATGCACAGATCATTGGAGCTAGGAAGAGACAAGCACTCTGTGTTACCAGAAAATTCAAGGTCAGCATTTGCAGTTTCATTTCCATCACCACAGCACTCTCTTTGACAAAGAATCGTCATATCTACTGAAAAGTTGCATTCACCAACCAACTCGCTCTTTTAGCCTCACCCGCCACTCGTCTCTCCAGGGAATTCAGTTACTTCAACATTCCCAAAAGACAAGCAAATAATTATTTTTAGCCTCTTTTTATGTGACATCCGAAAAAATGCAAAAAGTAATAACAGTAAGCAAGAAGTGATTTCTTCTGAAGTATGAGTTTTAGATAAAATTAATATGGTAAAAGTATATCTTTACTGGGGAGTGGGGGAGTCTAAATCTCACCTGATTTTTAAAAACTACCCTTAAAATACTTGGTCAGTATAATGCATTGCCAGATCTATATGGGGTTTTCACTCCTCCCTTCCCCAACCCCCAATATAGAGTTGAGACTTCTAAAATGGACAAACAGCTCTGTCCATTCTTGCTGTCAAATCAGACCATTCAAAAACAGTGCCTGGGTTTGATTTTTCCTTTAAAAGAATGTGCTGTTAGTCAAACAACAAAAGAAAAACACTGGTGCACACATGGCCTGATCTTAACCAGGCAGACGACAGCATGGCATCCTCTGTCAATCTTTCTAGAGACAGGCAGGCCTGGAACAGACTGTGCAGCTTCTGCCTGCACAGTTTATCAACTGGAAATTATTTCTGGTGACTCTGGTTTCCCCTAAGCCATTCTTACTACCCAATACATTAAGTATAACATAGTCATGAACATTAAAACATCTTCTGTCAAGGAAGTTCTGTTATTCCTAATACCTTCATATTTCTTCAAAAATAAAGAGAATTATGTGAATTGAGAATGAGTTAGTTAAAACTAGGGTTATGGTTATAGCTGAGTGGAGATATCAAGTGGATTCATTCACTACAATGAATCTAAATTCAGCTCAATACAACACCTAATACCAGATTAGGAACTCATTAAGGATAGGCTCTGGTTTTGATTTCCTTTTATTTCCTGTGACCACCACATTAAATATTCCTTTTCTCCCAAAATAAGAATGACTTTATTTAGTCTTACTGGCTTACCAGCCAACAAACAAACTCAATGTAGGGCCTACTATGAGGCAAAAGGAAGAGTTTGACCTCCAAATCCTCTAATAACCATCAGTGTTTAAAACATTTTCTCTTGTCACCTGCTTCCCAGAAATAGTTTGGCATTTTTGAGTGATAACATTTCCCCTTCCTTTGATCTGATTCTTAGTCAAGAAGAGAACCATTTAGAGACCTACTGTGATCACAGGCGAAAGGCTCACAGAATTTCAGTATGGGAAGAGCTTTCCAGACCACTTATTTAGGAAATGGCAAATATATTTCATCATTCATGTCAACCCTTATTGCTCAATGATAACCTTGGAATAATGTATTGAGGGGCATTCTGGCCTGGACAGGAGCTCAGAGGGAATGTCTAACACAGGCTCTTTAAGGGAGGCCAGGCTCAAGAGAGAGCTGTGGCACTGAGCCATAACTTGCCATCCCTGAGTAAATACTATAGAGAGCTTGTGTTCCACTGTTTTTCCCACTAGACTTTTTTTTTTTTTAAGCAGAAGTATCAATAAAGAAAACCTAAAAATATTTGCAGCAGCAAATGTTAAGGAAAATACATGGTCCATGAAAAGAACACCATCTGAGAGGTCTGTGTTGGCATATTCCCATGAAGGGACAAAGGTGGAATTTCTGGGTTCTTCCTCAATTGCACCGTGACAAGTACTATACCTTAGTGCTCAACAGGTAAAAGAATGAAGAAAGAGACAAGTAGTTCTCCAGAAGTTACATGGCTTCTGTGATGGGACTGGGCTGGAGAGAGGGAAGGAAAGGAAACCGAGGCTTAAGAATCAAGCAAATTTCAGTGATTCCAATGAGACAGAAAAGCATTAAGCAGAAAAGTCAATGTGATATTTGTTTGGAAAAGAAAAAAAATGGAAAAATCAGTTTCTTGAACTGGAACTAGCAAAACTCTTTTGACCAATCAATAGATAGTATTTACTTGCTCTCTGCTCTGTTTTTAACATTTGATGGCTGAAGTGGATGGATGTAAAACAAAAGACATGCTTACTTTCATAGATTATCTAATTTTACTCTCACTCTTCTCTTCATAGCAAGCTTGGGTGCCAGGGGCTCCCAAGATCTCAGATCTCCGGGGAGGCAGAATTAAGCTCCCAATGTATTCTTGGTGTTGTCAACCAAATGGCTCCCAGGTGAGAAGAACATTTTTGGCAGTAAAAGCAGTACACAGCAGGCGAGAGACCTCAAGAAAAGGCAAGGGAGAAGAGGCAGGCACGTGGTTCTGGAGGCAAGTAAACACAATTAGCTGTGCTAGAAACAAACTGAAAAGACTCAGTGGGGAGATTTTGATTCCTTCTGCCAAAAGAGCAAACCAAAGAATAATTCATTTCAAAAAAAGCTTTCTAGCTCCCTAGTAGCTGTCACCCAATGACAGTCACATTTTCTACTGAGTCCTTTTTCACTGTGGATTATTTCTCCAACATTATTCAAACAATGTAAAAATAATGGCTTAACGGCTTTGTCAGTTTTCCTGCCTAAATAGAATCCATTATTCTTTCAAGCTAGTCTTTTCATTCCTGGAGATGACCACTCAGGCTTTTCATAGTCATTCGGTGCCTTTGTACCTAAGACCCAATTTGCAGCAATGGTGGGGTAGCTGAATTCGTGGAAATCAATAGTCATGTCCCTGGGAGTTTGCTTATAGTCTCAGGATCCAGTTCTATAGTTTGAGGATTAGCTACAGCAGAAGGGATCCAGTGACAACCATATGACAAAGGACAGGCTCTGGAGTTAGGCAGTTTGGGTGTGCATGTTGTCTCTGCCACTTACAAGTCGGGTGACCTGGGCAAGTCACTTAACCTCTTTGTGTCTCATGGTCCTCATCTGTAAAACAGAGATGAAAATGGTACCTCATCAATGGGATTGTTTTGAAGTGTAAGAAATTATAAGAAGAGCCCTTATCTTTTAGAATCAGATTCTCAAATATTCACAAATACTATATCTAAGATTAGCTTCAAAATAACCTGGAGGTAAGGTATGCACAAAAGAAGTTGGCCATGGATTGATAATTACTGAAGTGGGAGGATGAGCACCTAGGGGCTTATTATACCATTCTGTCCACTTCTGTCTGTTTGAAAGTTTCTATAGTGTGAGAGAGAAGAGAGAGAGCAAGAGAAAGACTACAGTAAAACTCTTAGCACACAACATGTGCTCAATAAATAGAATCTGTTATAGATCAGGAAGGGTTTTAAAGACATTGTTCCCAGGTCACATGGGCATCATGAGACTAGCCTGCCTCTCTAGAGACATGCATGGGTCACCAGCATGAGGCGGAAAGGTAAGATACACTGAGAACTTCACGGTCACTCAAGGCCATCCATGAGTGCCCAAACTTTCACCATCAAAAATAAGAATAAAAAGTTGTTATTAGTTCTCTATGCTTTGGAAGTTTACTAAATCAACCACATTCATTAAGTATTTATTAGCCCATTTTGGCAGGGGGGGTGGTATTACAGAGTATTGAACTCAAGGGCACTTAACCACTGAGCCACATTCCCAGCCCTATTTTGTATTTTTTTTAGAGACAGGGTCTCACTGAGTTGCTTAATACCTTGCTTTTTTTGCTGAAGCTGGCTTTGAACTCGAGATCCTCCTGTCTCAGCCTCTTGAGCTGCTGGGATTACAGGTGTGCACCAACGTGCCCAGCTACCCCATATTTTTCACAGACACACACAATCACAAGTTAGCTGTAGATGAGCTGGTGGGCGACTCCAATCTGAGCTATCACCCCAGCCCAAAGAAAAACACTTCTTAATTTTCATGATCTGTTAGCAATTTGCCACACATACACATGTAGGTATATGAAATAATGAAAAAAAATTTTTAACGAACCCACTCTAAATCCTAGGTTTATGCCTCCAGTAGGTTCGGGGATAACAATTCAGAGTCAGCCCCAACTTCTGAAATTTCTTAGGGTAATGAGCTGGACAGATAGAACTAATCTCCTCCTAACTAATCCCAGGCTAGATATTAAGGGAGCCCTTTATTAAATCAGGATTCCCAAACTCTATTCCATGGGCCCTCACAAACAAGGAATTTGCCATTCCAGCTCTGACACTAACTCTCTTAGCCTTGGGTTGGCCACTTCATCTCTGTTTTCTCATTTGCAAACCCTCCCAAGGTCTTTGCAGGGATTAAAGATAAAGCAAGTAAAGTACATTGTATAATAACTGGAACATAGTAATTGCTGAAAACATAGTAATTATTCTATGTCTCTGGGAGTCTTTATGTATAGATGTATTATTATCACTTTTGGAATTTGATTAGTATTTAGACCCCAAGGTTCTCCAGGCCATGAGATGGATTGCCACATAATTAGAAACAGTTCAATATTTTCCTTCTATTTCATGTGACAAAATTTTGATGCAGGTGCACTGACTTCTCCATAGAGCTGTGATATATGGATAACTATGTTATAACCATCAGTACATATATCCTATCCTATGTATGAATCACATAGCATAAGACATATAAATGTCCTGTAAATGTCTTGTGACATTATCTTTTAAACTGAAAGAAAATTATAAGAAGTAAAAAAATAAAGAGAAAAATATGATCCAATTCAAGTCCAGCAAGACTATTGTTTTTATTATGAAATGTTTGTTGAATGTCACTCTCTATATATTGCTAAGCATGTCAATGGATGGGAGAAGTATAAATAATAAAGCTGGAAATCCCTTAGCAAAGACTTTAATGGTCTTTGGGTTCTCTACAAAGGGAAGTAAACCTTATATACTCTTCTTAAAATCTTGATGTCATCTATTACCTCTATTATACATTAAAAATCATCATAATTATCATTAATTTGTTCATTCCACAAATACTTCTCTGATGTGGTATTGAATTCTCCACACACAGGAAAGTAGGGATAGTCTAAGAATAGTCTAAGAATAGACTATTGAAGCTTATGGTACTTTCTCAGACCTGCAGAGAAGAAAATCTCCCTTCAACCATGGCTCAGTTCAACCTGATCATCTAACTCAGTTGACCTAATGCAGCAAGAAGACTCCCCACCTTTTAGGAAGGGACATTTTTTAAATTTACATGAGATCACATGAAGTCTAACTCATCCACTATAAGCTTCTGAGCAGGTAATTAACTGATGCCCTCCAACTTACATAGGACTTGAGATTTGCTTTGCCCTGGTAGTGTTAGTCCTGCATACAAGCATTAAAAAGTCATGATATTTACTTTCTCCACCCATTTTTTGAAGCAAAGTATCATCTTTAAAACCCACCTCCAAACTGTAACCTCCATACAGCAGGGATTATACTTTTGCTTATCATTTCTTCCCCGTGTTTAGCATAGACCCTTGCACCTGCTGGCTTCAGTATTTGATAAATAAATGAATGAAAAGGTATCCTCTGATTCCGAGACCACAGGCAAGTCTACCAAGATATCACTCACACAAGGGTTAGTGTTCAGGTTTCTCTTCAGCTAGGTCTACCCAAGTCACAGCATGAATTTCAATGATTCACAGCATTAGGTATCACAAACAGCATGGACAAGTGTCACAAAATAGGTCTGAGTAACAGAGGGGTTCTCTCTCTCAATCACTGGAGGGTAGAAGACTCCAGACACACAAGGAAAGCTGAATGAAAGCTTCAGGTAGTAGGGCCATTTTCTTCCTCCTTAAGAACCAAGGAGTCTTGGGGCTGAGGATATGGCTCAGTGGTAGAGCGCTCACATCACATGTTCAAGTCCCTGGGTTCAATCCTCAGCACCAAATATAAATAAATAAAATAAAGTTATTGTGTCCAAATACGACTACAAAAAATAAATATTAAAAAAAAAAAGAAACAAGGAGTCTTTTGTTTTATTGTACTAGAGATTGAACCCCCAGGTACTTTACCCCAGAGCTACCTCCCAAGCCCATTTATTATTATTATTATTATTATTATTATTATTATTATTATTTAATAATAGTGAGACAGGGTCTTACTAAGTTGTTTAGGGCCTCACTAAGTTGCTGAGATAGGTCTTAAACTCGCAATCCTCCTGCCTCAACCTCCCTGGGACAAGTGTATACCATTGTGTCTGATAAGACCAGGAATCTTAAATCTAGAGAAATGCCAACATGCTAGTACTAAAGCAATTGAGAATTTTATTTGAGTAAAGTCTACTCTACTCTTTGGGTAAGTCACAACTCTCTGCATATCAGTTTCCTCATCTGTGAGATGGGACTAATAATATATGTATTTCACAGGGTTGTTCTGAGAATTAAATAAAGTAATATAAATACATTTCCTGACACTGATAAATGCTCAGTTAATAGTAATTATCTTGTAATGCTGAATCCAGACTCATATTCTACTTGTAGCTCCATTCTTTCTCATAGAGTCTGCTAAATCAGAAGAGGCGGAAAGATATGATGGACAGAGCCCTGTAGCAGTCATCAGAAGCCCTGGGTTCAAGTTCCTGTTTTTTCCATTTTCTTTTTAATAATTTTTTAAATAATTTTTATAGTTGCCAATGGACCTTTGTTTTATTTATTTATATGCGGAGCTAAGAATCGAACCCAGTGCCTCATGCATGCTAGGCAAGCACTCTACCACTGGGCCACAACCCCAGCCCCTGTTTTTGCCATTTTCTCTTATGACTTTGACAAATTTCTTACCCTCTCCAACTTCAAGCTGTAAATTCATCATCTGCAAAAAAATAAAAATAAAAATAAATATGATGGTATCTGCTCTTGATGTCTCATAGGATGGTAGCAAAGATATAATTGACAAGATATATGAAAACACTTTGAAAACTGTCCTGCAGATAAACACACAGATGTACTGAACAAGGTAAATTTATCAATATTAATTAAACACTGGTAAAACTCTAAAACAATGTTTTTTTAAAACTTCTTTACACTATACCTCATCAAAAGCAAGCCAGTATACACCTATCACTAAAGCAAAAGCTTAACAAAACAATGCTTTATTTTGATATTTTAAATTCTATTCTCTTTTCTCTCCTTTTTAAATGCTGGTCCTTAATTTCAGAAGGCAGTGGTTTTTGTCCTTAAACTTTCAATGGGCATCAGAATCATCTGATGAATGATGCACTTAAAAATGATGCACTTAAAAAATCTGATGCCCAGGCCCTACCCACTGAGACTGAATCAGTGGTTTGAGGTGGAGTTGGGGCAGCCTCAGGTTATCCTATTATACAGCTCTAATGGTTTCTAGCTCACAGCCAAGTAACCACTGTTATTTAGTCTCAGTCTGCTAAACACTCTGTGGCCTGGAATTTGCCTCACCTCCACCCCCATCTCTGTCCTGAAGATCAGCATGTTATTGTGAATTGATTACTCACTCATATGGCTCCAGGGTGGTGAGGAAAAATAGAAAGAAATGGAGATTAAAATGGAATCTGGGCTTTCCCCTCTCAGATGGCAGGATAATGCCATGCAAAACAAAAACAAACGTGGATTGGAATATTTTGTTAAAAGTAAGGAGATCCCCTGCAAGAATTCTGTGCTCAATACAAGGAGCTAAAGAAAAACTGAGAGAAACTGCCAGTCCTCCTTGCCTGCTCACACAGCAGAGGAAGCTCAGACCAAGAGTAGACAGGGATCTGAGAAGAGCCTTCTGTAGTCTGGGAGATAAGCTCAGTGAGAAGGAGTTCCATAGCCTGGCTGTCTCCTTCTTCCAGGTGTAGCCCAGATGGAAACAGAGAACTTCATCCTGGGTTCATCTTTCCTCTACACAAGACAAGTCTGAAGAACTGTCCTGTTCATTTGGTTGGTGTGACCTGCAGACTATATCTAGCTGTTGGTAGAACCTGGGCCAGAATGCAAAAGGAACAAGAAGTATATTCCTCTGCCCTACCTTTGGACACATGGATGGATCAAGAAACTTGGCTTCTTTCTGTATACAATGAGTTAAAAAAAAAAAAAAAAAAGCTATGTCTGTTTGAAGCATAGTCCCTAGGTCTTAACCCAGATCTACAAACCAGTCATAATAGTAAGGACCTCCAATGTGTTCAGCACTTCATAAACCCTATCATTTAATTTCACAATATCTCTGCAGATGTGCATGTTATAGATGTTCAGGTTGAATAATTCATCTAGATAGTATAGTCAATACCTGGGTGCCAGGGTGCTAGCACAGGTTAATCCTCACCCCAAATCCCAGGTTCTAGGCCAGAGTTTCTCCACACCACTGACCAGAGTGTTCTTTATTGTTAGGGGCTGTCCTGTGCTTTCTAGGACGCCTAGCAGCATTAGATGCCAATAACATCCCTCCTACTCCAGTTATAACAATAAAAAATGTCTCCAGACATTACTAGAAATCTCCAGGGAGTGGACAAGATCAACCTCTCTCTTCATGAAGAACCACTGTGATGGGATAAACCACCCTGTATATTATGTTCCTTACTTGACAAGTACATAAGTCATCATTAAGAAGAGAAAGCAAGAACCATACACAACCCTCCAGGAAAGTATTGCTAGAGTTACAATTCAGTAAGTACTTTCATAGATATCACTTCCTTTCGTAGCATCTAGATACACAGAGATCTCATCCTAAAAGAGTTAATCAACCTCAAAAATATTAATACTCTCGGGGGCTAGGGCTGTGGCTCAGCGGTAGAGCGCTCATCTAGCACGTATGAGGCCCTGGGTTGGATCCTCAGCACCACATAAAAATAAATAAACAAAATAAAGGTGTTGTGTACAACTAAAAAATAAATATTTTTTAAAAATATGAACACTCTTGAGAGATCTACCTGTTTAGACTTCTCCAGGAAATTGAAAGAAAAGAACTTACAGTGAAATCCATAGTAATGCTTAGCCCTATAAGCCATTAGGAGAAAAACCTTTGGCTAACAATGTACAGTCATGAGAGAGCACATTATGTGAACTTCTGGAGGTCAAAGCCTGTGTCTTGTGTCTCCCTTGCTAAACCCCAGGGAACTCTCATAAAACGTTGAGTATTTCATGAAACACAACCTATTTCATAGCAATCCCTTAACATCTGATTAAAATTAGCATAAAATTGTTTTTCATCTTGCTAACATATCTATATATTAAATAAAATACATAAATTTGAAAAAAATTCACACCAAGATTTACAAAAGAGCTGAGAATTTAGTGCCAAGCCATTCTTCCATGTCCTTTAAAAAAACAAAGTATAGCAAACTCATGTTTTAACTAAAGGGATGTTTACTGGAATCATCCTTTTCAATACATGGCAAGAGAATGATAAGTATTTCATTAGAAAAATATTTTCATTGGATCAGAGAAAAAATTATAGCAGAGGCTTTAAAGCTCCTTTTTCCTTCAGATTTTAACTACCACACCAAACTGTAATGCACAGTCCTAACTGGTATATTCATTTTTAAAACATAAGGATTCAAAATAAAGTAACTAACTGGTTGTTTTTAAGGTTGTCCTTTAAATACTCCTAAGATGATAAGAGGGTAAAAACAAAATATTCTCATGTACATGTTCAGTTGTTACAACTCAGATAAAAGGAAAATCGTTACTTGAAAAATTATAAGTTTTTACATGGATTCAAAGAAATGTTTATATAAAGCTACTAATAAATAATTTTAATAATAAAAATAAATCCTCAATGCATTCATTATGTGTCAGGCACCAAGCTAGGTATTCTACATGTATAAATCTTATTTAATCTTTATCATAACCCCATGAGACACATAACTATTAGTAACTTCTTTTTAAGATAAGAAAACTGAGGCTGAAAGAAGTGAAACAACTTGTCCAAGACCATAGCTAGATCAGATTTAAGCCATGACTGCCTGAAAATTTATGACATAAAATCTAAAAAGGGGGGTAGAATTTATGGAAATAGAAGAAAAGCTGCATGTTTAGTTAATTTCT
The DNA here is from genome assembly GCF_048772815.1 of Callospermophilus lateralis. NCBI lineage: Eukaryota > Metazoa > Chordata > Mammalia > Rodentia > Sciuridae > Callospermophilus > Callospermophilus lateralis. The sequence continues at coordinate 103,352,263 of NC_135310.1, forward strand.
CATGTTGCATGGCCTAGAATCCTAAAGTTGAAAGGAATTTTCAGAAATCATTCTCTTCCACTTGCTTCTGTAAAATTCTTTCATATGAAGACTCAATCACAAGGCATTACTTGGAATAAGTGGCTTTCTGAGTATCTTTTTTGTGTGTGAGAAAACAAGTCTCTTATTTGTTTTGCTTTCTGAAAATATGCAGTAATGGAAACTGCCTAGCAAAGAATATCAAGAAGGGGAAAAGAAAGGTTTATTTCCTCTAGCCCAATATGCTATAAGGTATAACAATCAACTGATACAACCAGGTTTTATTCTCACACATACTAGAGCATAAATACCCAAGTGAGGATTGTACTTTGGAGTAATTATTTTTCCCATTCTGAAAACATATACCTTTTAGAATTACCAGCCCTTCGTGAGAATTTTCATTATTTTAATAGGCACACTTTATGCTATAACCTCAATTTTCTACCCCAGAAGCCCAAGTTGACCCACTAGGTGTTTGGCTCCTTCCCAACTGAAGAAGGTTGACCATCACTGAGGCAATTCGGTAAATGTGCTGCAAACTCAGAAGGCAACTACAAAGCAGGAGCTCCAAAATTATTCCCAGCAATGACAGCATCACCAAGATTAGTACGTGGTTTGCCAAGAGGAGACATCTGAAAGGGAGAAATACTCATCTGAATGTATAAATACTGGCATATTTATTTTAACATTTGGATAAAGAATTGGAAGCATCAGCCAGCTTTATGCCCAAGTGAATAAATATGCTGCTGCAATGATAATGCAGATTTTTGGTGCAAGATTCTGACCACTTAATAACACATATACCTCCTTAATGAAACAAAACTTGTCTTAAAATGATACTTGCAAAATGAATACTTCCCTTTCCCTTTAACTTGCATAATTACTGAGGAGATTTCCTTTTTATGAAGAAGCTGAGGAGATCAGAACCAGCAACAAATGCTAGTGCCCAAAACACTCCTCCTAAAAAGTTAATCAGTCTCAGTGTGTGTCAGAAGATGGACCTATACACATAGCACAGAAGGAAGAGAGGAAGGAACACCTTTTCTCTGTCCCAAACCTAGGTATCTTGCAATGAATAAATCCACTTAATAGGATTCACAGACCCTGGGTCTTCCTGAGTAGCTGTTAGAGCAAATAAACTAATTACAATACATAATTAGCAATATACGATATATTAATAAAAGTTAGTCAAACATTATTTAAATAATTGAAGGGAGTTGTGCACCCAAGACAACAGAAAATAAAAAAATAAACTATCAGATCAAGCTCTGCCATCTGATCGTTTTTATATACACACTTGGTTACCCCATCCCATTAAGTGCTAAGGCCAAGCAGTCTGGCTCCGTTTCAGTTGACTTGGCCGAGGGTATAGCGGCTCAGGGATGGGTACAGGCTGTGGCTGATGGGTACAGGGCAGTCAAGGGCAGTCGACCTTCCATACAGGCAACTTCCTATTAACTGCAGTAAAGAAAAGCTTCACTGACACAAACAATCCCAAACTACAATACTCCTCGTGTTTACTGGGCTGTGGAATGTAGTGCATTTGTGGGCTGTTGTGTGTGTGTGTGTGTGTGTGTGTGTGTTGTCAGTCTCCTCCAGTTTTTGCTCCAAAACAGCCTCTGAGGAAGCAGAGGAGCAAGTAGTGTGTGTATCTAAAAATTACACACACCTTTATTATATGAGTTACGCCTAAGGTACACATACTATAGATATTATCTGTTTATTTGAAATCTCACTCCGTAACTATTATTTCTAGCACAGACTCTTCTGATCGGGTCCCTGGACAAAATAATTTTTAAGCCAGGTCAGAAATATAGGGTGCAATTTAGAGCAAGATAAACAGCCCAATCCGGATCGCAGGTCTCCTTGGCCTTCCTCCTGTCCATCAGTACCAGGGGCCACGCAGCTACACAGCAAGCTGTGATGCTCTGGCCGCCTCCAGGTCCTCACACCAGGGAGCCCACAGGTAACTCCCGGAGGTCTGAGAGCGTTGGGTCCCTACTCTTCTCTCTCTGGAGTTACCCATTCTTCCTCTCTCTAGCAGATGCCCTCTCGAGGTGTCAACGACCAGGTTCCAGGGGAAGACTGCTTTCTCATGGCTGACAGGTTCCCTGGGTCCCAGCCCCACTAGCCACTTCCGACACCCAGCCGCGGCATTCTCCACCCTCCAACCCCACCCACCACCCCGCCCATAAACCAGCCGCCCCCAATTCTCAACACAGCTCCGATCTTTGCACCCATCACTTCCATCTTCTCGGAGAAGAACCCCCATATTTCCAGCAAGAAGCTACACGCACCGCCCAACCCGGCTCTTTCCAGGGCTCCCTCCCTCGAGTCCCCCATCCCATCCCGTTCTTCTTCTCCGGGCACTCCCTTCTCAGGTTCAGTTCCCCTCAGCCCTGCGGAGGGCGCCCCAAGAATGCCGGCAGGGCGCCCCTCGTTCCGCCCTCCCAATCTTCCGCGTGTCGCGATCCTGACACCTACCCCATCCCCAGTTCTCAGGACTCCGGCTCCGTAGCTCCCAAATATCACAGACGACCCCCCGCCCACCCCAGCCTTTCCGAGCTCCGGGCTCCCCAACACCACAGTCTTGCCCGGTATTCTGCCTTCCAGGTTCGGTTACTGAAACTCTCCAACACCGGCGTCCTAACCCTCGCCCCGGGTTCGGGTTCCCCAACATTGCGGTTCTGGACCCCCCTTCAGCCTCTAGTCCTGTAGCTCCCCAATGGCGCGATCCTGCAGTCCCCGCCTCCTGAACTCAGGCCCGAGGCTCTTCAGCATCCCCTCCTGATCCCCAGCCCTGGCCGCTCTTCGCCTTCCGCGGCGGGACTCACCCGCAGGGGCGGCGGCTATCGGGTGCGCGCAGCCGGGCCGTGTCCAGCCTGCACTCCCAGCTCAGCTCCCGGTTACCAGCCTCCAGCAGGCGACTGACTGCCTAGGACTCAGCATGGGGGAGCGGCCGGGAGGAGGAGATCTGCCAGCGCTGGCTCCGCCCCTTCTCGGCCCCGGGGCGGGATGCGCAGCCCAGCGCAGCCCAGCTCAGCCCCAGCGCACACCCGACTGCAGCCGCCACTGCTGCCAAGGAAGTTGACTGACGCTGCTTCCTACCACTGGGGGCTCAGACTCTTGTAACCACCTTTGCAAGGAAACAACAACAACAACAACAACAATCCGTGGGTTGAGGATAGGACCAGCCAACCGCACTTAAGATTCTTTCCAGGAACCCATCCCAGGGGGCTGTTTTCCAAATCTCTCGGGAGGGGAAACAACAAACTTAAGCTGCCATTTCAAGACTGATTTAAATCCTGGCCTTCATTCTTTCACCGCCCTGTTGTGAGCATTGAGGGTCATGCCCATGAAATAAATCATGCTGTAATACATCACGAAGGCCTTTGCAAACACACCCGTGCAAGGCTCATCACACAAACCACATCTTACACCATCAGGACAAGAAACCCACTTCTACCAACCCATCTTCCATATAGAGAACTCCATTAGGTCCTGGCACCAGTGACCCGACTTGCCCCTCACCCACAATGCTCTATTTTCCCATGAGAAAAATACGCTTAAGTAGTAGGACCATCAGTTAACCAATCGAATCGGTTTTGCTGTTACAGAGCAGTCTGTATTTTTTGAAGAAAAGAATCGGATCCAATCCTGCGGAGATGGGCTGTATTAATGTTACTATAGGGGTTCCACCCACCTCATCTCACTATTCCGAGACAGGCCTAATTTTGGTCTGTTGATTCCTAGAAATTTTCCCTTGTTTTAGTGACGCGTCTAACAACATTTTACACTTTTTATAATGTTTTTCCTGTTCAAGACATTTTTAAAGTCACTTTTGTGTGTGTGTGTGTGTGTGTGTGTGTGTGTGTGCTGGGAATTGAACCCAGGGCCTTGTGCATGTGAGGCAAGCTTTCTACCAACTGAGCTATATCCAAGTCATTCTTTGATTTATCCTCAGCAAAATATCATGAAGCAAAGAAAGCAGATTATCTAACAGGACTATTTCAATTCCATAAATGAAGACATTTTAGACTGAGCACTTACTTGGCAGGTTTGAAGCACAGTCAGAATCAGGAAAATTGTCAGGGAACTTCTTCCATATCCTCAAAAATATGGGCCTTTAACCTTAGTTGGCATTCATTTGTTTTTAAGCCAAGATTACAATTGTACAACAGAGTTGATGAAGAGAAGGTGAAAACTCCCTCCTCTGCCACTCTGAGCCTCTCTAGAAACAAAATTACAGGCCAGGAAATCAGAAGTCCTATTCACAGTCTCAATCCAATTACAATGATCTATCCAGTAAGAACAGAGGAGCTGTGAAACCCATTGTTGATGTTCTTGCATGTTTTTTTTTTTTTTTTTTCCTCCAGAGTTCCTCTATCTGGAGTATGAAGTTTTACTAGGAGACTAACAAGTCCTCTAATCCCTTTTCAACTGTTCTTTTCATCTTTTATCAAAAGGCAGGTGTAAGCCTGCATGTAAAGTGTAATGGATGTCAGGCATTGTTATCTATGTGAGAGAAAGTTCTGTTTACCAAATGAAGCTATCTGGAGCCACTAAATTAAGAATAGTAGTTTCTCCTAGAGCTTGGTGTCAAACACCTGAAATCCCAACTACACCAGAAACTGAGGCAGTAGGATTGCAAGTTTGAGGCCAGCCTGGGCAGCATAGTAAGATCCTATCTCGAAATTGAAAAAAAAAAAAAAAAAAAATGGAAAGGGCTAGGGATGTAGTTCAGTGTGGGAGACTCTGGGTGGGGGTGAGGGGCAGGGATAAAACAAAACAAAACAAAAAAGGAGGCGCTTTATGCCTGTTAAAATTACTTGGTTTCCTAATCCCAGTGACTCAGGAAGAGGAAGCTGAGACGGGAGGATCACAAGTTCCAGGACAGCCTCAGCTGTCCAAAAGGACTGGTGATGTGACTCAGTGGTAAAGTGCCCCTGGGTTCCATCTACAGTTCCAAAAACAACAACAACAACAAAAAACCCTACTTGATTTTCATGCAAGCCCCTTCCATTTTTCCACTGTAAGATGATAACCTACTTCACTTTAGGCAGAAAGTAATATTTTGATAACTCTGGAAAAAAGAGTTCTAGAGTGACCTTTCTATTTTTGAATAATAATTAAAGCCTATTAATCCTTCATAAAAAAAAAAAAAACAATCAGGGTGCTCTTTGATCTATGGAAGGAAATGCACTGCTAAACCTCCCTCCATGTAACTTTCCAATTGTGAAATAAAATTTGACCTGAGATTTTTCTAAAAGCTAGAAATAGGCAAAAAAAATCTTGGATATTGCAGTATGTTCTCAATAAGAAGGCTGACCAGTCACCACTTCCCTTTCAGATTGCCCTTGAAAGCCATAGACATGGGCAACATGCAAAATGATTTTTAAAAAAATGTGCAAGATTAAAGAGTTATTTTGTCCCTATCGCTAACAAAATAATTTGGTCTATTTTTTGTTGTATACATACTAGACTGACACTGTTTTTTATAGTACTTTTACTCTGTGTTTACATGGCATCCCTTTCCAAGGAGCTTCAAGTGCATGTGATGGCATCTTGTTACTAAATTTCATACATTCATGTGAAGTACAAAGGGATGGGAACATGAGGAATTGGAAGTGTGGCTGAGATAAAACCATTTGCCTGGAATATCCTGGTCTATATTGGTTTCTACTGGTCGATCCTAAATGAAGACCTATAATAAGACCTACTCGTGGAAACTTATACAACATATAGAATTGTTTAAAAGCTCTAGTTATAATTGTTTTCCTTTTTATATCTTTTTAATTTGTTTTAATTAGTTATACATGATAGTAGCACAATGCATTTTTATTCATTATACACAAATAGAGCATACCTTTTCATTTCTCTGGTTGTGAACAATGTAGAGTCATACCACAGGTGAGTCGTACATTCCACTATCATTCCTGCTCCTGCTCCCCTGCCCCCTCTCCTTCTCTCCCTCCCCTTTGCCCGAAGTTCTTCCATTCTCCCCATACCCCTCCCCCGTTATGATCAGCATCCACTTATCAGAGAACATTCAGCCTTTGCTTTTTTGGGATTGGTTTTCTTCGCTTAGCATGATATTCTCCAATTTCATCCATTTACCTGCAAATGCCATAATTTTATTCTCTTTTAACGCTGAGTAATATTTCATTTCTTTTTTTTAAAAGAGAGAGTGAGAGTGAGAGAGAGAGAGAGGAGAGAGAGAGAGAGAGAGAGAGAGAGAGAGAGGAGAGAGAATTTTAATATTTATTTTTTTAGGGTTTTTTTTTTTTTTTTTTTGGCGGACACAACATCTTTGTTTTGTATGTGGGGCTGAGGATCAAACCCGGGCCGCACGCATGCCAGGCGAGTGCGCTACCACTTGAGCCACATCCCCAGCCCAATATTTCATTTCTTTATCCATTTATCTGGTGAAGGGCATCTAGGTTGGTTCCACAGTTTAGCTATTGTGAATTGAACTGCTATGAACATTGATGTGGCTGTATCACTATAGTATGCTGATTTTAAGTCTTTTGGGTATAGACTGAGGAGTGGGATAGTTGGGTCAAATGGTGGTTCCATTCCAAATTTCCTAAGGAATTTCCATACTGCTTTCCATAGGGGTTGCACCAATTTACGGTGCCACCAGCAATGTGTGAATGTATATTTTTCTCCATACCCTCGACAACACTTATTATTGTTTGTATTCTTGATAATTTCCATTCTAAATGGAGTGAGATGAAATCTTAGAGTAGTTTTGATTTGCATGTCTCTAATTACTAGAAAAATTGAACATTTTTTCATATATTTGTCAATCGAATGTATATCTTCTTCTGAGAAGTGTCCGTTCAGTTTCTTAGATCTTCATCATGTTGGATTACATTCTGACTTCCTTAACCACATTCCTAAAGTGCAAGAAATAAAATCAAGAATCAATAAATTGGATGGATTCAAATTAAAAAGCTTCTTCTCTGCAAAGGAAACAATCAAGAATGTGAAGATAGGGCCCAATGAGTGGGAGAATATCTTTACTAGATATGCACATCAGATAGAGAGAGCTCTAATCTCCAGGATATATAAAGAACTCAAAAAATTTAACACCAAAAAAAAAAAGAAAGAAAGAAAAGATAACCCAATTAATAAATGGGCTAAGGAACTGAATAGACATTTCTCAGAAGAAATAGAATTGATCAACAAATATATGAAAAAAATGTTCATCATCTCTAGTAATTAGAGAAATGCAAATCAAAACTACTCCTTTTTATATCTTATGGAAAGACTACCATGGCAAAGAAAAGGAGAGCACTTTGGATTCTGGTTAAGTGTGAGCTTGGAAGTTAGTTCAGCCTGAGTTTGAGATCCAGAACTACTGTTAGAACCTTCAGTGAATAATTGAACCTTTTTGCATTTCAGGATTTGTAGCTGTAGCTATAAGCATCATTCTACTCACTGCATCTAGTTACGGGCTCAAATTAAATGAAATGACCCCTGTAATGCACTCAGCATTGTGCCTATCACATGATATGGTGATAAGTGTGGGTAAAAAGGCAATTGCTGGATTCAAGTGTTATTTATGAGATCTTTGTTTCAATACTTTCTACTTGAAGAAAGTATGTACTATTTAAGGGAACTACTTGGGAGGAATTTGGAGAAACCTGAACATCTATACTTTTGAATCCTGAAATCAAATCTATTGATTCCTTGACATTCCATCATGAAAGAAGCCTCCATCCTGGTTTTCCTATTGAGACTCCCTTCCAGCAGCCAACTGGAGAAAGCAGCTATGATATTAAGTTCACCTCTTTCACATACAGGATGCTGAAGAACTATGGTTCAATCAATTTTAAAATAAATAAGAATAATAGTTTCCTTGTACCGTGTGGCTATTTTATCTAATTTAGTGGTAAAATGGTTGGGGCTCCCTAAAGCTAATTTGATTTTCTTCTACAGTTTTTCACTCTTTTTTTTTTTTCCTTTTCACTTCTAAATAACAATTATGAGAGCAAGTCAATTGACTACTATAAACAAAAGAGAAGATGGAGAAATTGTTCCTGGGCACTCAGTAAACTTGCGCACATTTAAAATTATGATGCCTTGCATCTGATCTCCCACTCTCTGCTGTAACTAGTTTGTGACTGAAGAATTTCAGATGCCAAACTATAGGAATGAATGATAAAATGACCAATCGGGAACTTTTTATATTATTAACAAAATAATGTGAATTCCTAAATTGCAACAACATTTAATGTGTGTGTTAATTCTCACACTGGCTTCTAAACAAAAATTTAGGAAATACAGTGCATAATTGTGTCACAGTTTTAATGGCAAAAATATGGATATGAAAATAAGACCTTTCCTTATTCTTCAGTGGGCATTTGTAACTAAAAAGCCTCATGATGAATGGCTGTGACTCCCCCTCTTTAAAGGTCTTGTCAATTTCATTCATTTCATTCATTTTGCTCAAGATTTTTATTCATTATATCCTCGGGGAGAGAAAGAGGTGCGAAACCCCTGAGCATATGGAAAATGAGAAGAATTGAACTTCAGACTAATGCCAAAAGTTTGGAGAAATAAAACGTTTTTTACTCTGCTCAATTCCATTTCAATTTGGACAATGTTATAAAAGAAGATTTTGGAAGAAACTTTCTCAGATTCAGGATTAGAGAAGGAGAGTTGTGTAAACTCACACAGAATGAGAAAACTGAGGCCTGAATTCCTGGGCTTTGTCACACCTCCAGTTAGTGTGCTAATAACTGCATAGAAGTGCACAACTCCCAATGGCTCATTTCAGTCCAACATTTATCATCTCAGTTAGGCTAATGAGCAAAGGCACAGATTGCCCTTTGTTGAACTGCTGAGGGTCAGAATCCCCCACAGGGACAGAGTGTTCTGTCCATAGCTCTTTAGTTGAAGCCCATCTCAGGAAGACTTATCTTGGCTCTCAGTCCCTTTTAATAGAATGGGAAGATGAAAATGGCAATCTTGGACAAGAAGAGTAACAATTGCATTATTCATGCTTGATTCTGGCTTGGTTTCAGGATTTTAATGATTTAAAAAGAAAAAAAAAATCAATCCAACAATTGACCAGTGTAATTCAGCTCATGTTTACTAAGTCTGGTTTCACTGTGAAAAGGTTAGCTGGGGAGCCAGAACTGGACATCTGTAAGGCCTCTCAAAATAGATGAGACTGAGGTAAAATCACAGGACAGGGACAGATGTACGGGGAGTCTTCTTCAGTTCATATTTGTACCCCTATGGATGTTGGAAAAGTGTTGGGTTTGGCCAAGGGTGACCTCGGTTCAGCATCTTGATGTAGCATCTTGAGCTGATTTCTCTTGTGATACTTTTGGATTATTTTCTATTTCTCTTTTTACTTCTTTGGCTCCTCCATTAGATTGTAAGCTCCTACAGAATTAGATTTATGCATGTGGTATTCACAGTCATACCCATGTGACATAGCACATAATGTGTGCTGAAAAAATAATGTGACCGCTTAGCACATCAGGAATCCACTTGGCCAAGAAGTTCATGATCATTTGCTCCAGAACCCTTGGAGGATGCTACAATGACCTAGAAATGGACTAGAAGAAACAGATATACATCAGGGATGAAAACAATGAGGACAGAAAAGCAATTAAGGAGAAACATGTGTCCCCATCTGAAAGAGAGGGAGACACTAAGAAAAAAGAATGAGCAGGAGTAATTCTGAGTCCCTGATAGGATGTGCTAAGTAATAGACTATCAATTTTTTAAAGTATTGAATTAAACTGAGTGGCAAGAATTTAGCCCACTAAAGGAACATCCTGGATAGTTCAAAGTAAGGTAAAATTCTTTTGTTTTGTGCTTCCTCCCAATTAAATTAAATTTCTCTGATTATCCTTCCCACCATCCTGGGATTCTCCAGAACTAAGGGCATCCGAGAAGGACCCTGAAAACCACTCGGGGTACAAAGGCCCAACTTTGTGGAGTCTGACCAGGCTTTGTTGGGTCTTTCGCCCTGATGTTTCTGAGAGTGTCCAAGAATCACCTGACAGCGTGGGGATTTTAACTAAAGTCTTAGAATTTTGGCAACACCAAAGGGAAGTACTAGCAGGAAGCTCACAGGGTAAGTAGTCCCTGAAGTAAGACATGATGACTGGAGACTAAATTAACTCTACTTAATCATGCATGTGATGGAATACTTACAGTCTTCAAAAATCATGTAGAACACATGACACAGAGAAATATGCAATCTGTTTTTCTACAATTTCGCAAGGCAAAGCAGAATATAGTGCAGCATGATTAAATAAATATACATATCAAAATAAGAAAAAAGAGAAAGAAAAAGCTGTACATTCGTAATGATATTTCCAAAACTTAATTTTTAGTATTTTTAAATGTCCTTAATAAAATAAATACATAAATGAATGAATGCTGTTGTTCATTGCTCTGTACCAAAGTATAATTCTAATGGGCTACAATTAATTACAGATTATCATAGGACAAAAATATAGTGAAGTCAATTATAGCAATTGCAATGGTGATGTATGGGTGCTTTGTGAGCACCCTGTGCTTAAGAGCTCATAACAACAACAAATAGGAATCTTTATTGTCTCTCAAATTAGATGCTAAAGGAGGTAAGCTGCTAAAGGCAACCATGAACTGTCAGAATACTCCATCATTAATGGTGCAGCAGGAATGGGTGGCAGGGGGTTCAGACTCCACACACTCAAACTTCCAGGAACCTGAGAGGCTCTTGGAGGGGACACTGAGGGGACACATAGGCAATGTGTCCCTTCTCCTAACTACTTAATGGGCACAACTGGCTCCTTCAACAAGTCACGCTGGATCTGAGCAGTCTCCCTTTCTCCCACATTCCTCTTTAAAGGCAACATCTCCATCCTATCTATTAAATCAAAGCTGAAAGAGAATTATGTCAGCTGCTCTAAATTTTTTTGTGACTGTGTCCAGCAAACTTTGCAGCAGGATGGGGCCTGCTTTAAATCTCTCGCTTCCTCTTTTGACAAATCCAATGTGCTCTGATCCCTCTATATTTCTAACATAGGTTAGAAGGAAAGCACCTTATTGGGATGCCCTGGGAACCCTGAATAAGATTTAGTCTGGGGACAAAAAAGACACAATGCTGTTATTCAATATTTAATATTCTATTATTAATTCTTTTGTCTATCCAGGATATATTTATTAGAAACCTCCTAGTTACTAAGACCCAGATAAAGAGATTAATATAATGCAATCCCCACCCTCCCATTTAGTAGAGAAGACATATTTAAACAAATAATCACAGCATTGTGTTACAGGACTTAAGAGAGGTACACTGGATGTTAGGGGAAAACAAAAGGGTCATGTAGCTCTCTAGTCTCCTCATGTTTTAGTGCTGGGAGGGTTAGCAACAGCTCTAAGGTGAGTCATGAAGCTGAGTCTGATATGCAGACAATAGGTGTGGAAAGGCTTCCAAGCCAAGGGCAGCAAGTGCAGAAAGCACAGAGGCACATAGCAGCACAACACTTGCAGGAAATGACAATGGCCAGCTTGTAGGGCACATATGGGTACAACTCCTGCTCACCTCCTTCAACACAGAAGGAAGAGACAGAACAGTCCATGACCAAATGCTTTTACTATGAATCACTTAATCATACATAGGGAATGTAAAAAAAGTAAACACAGTCCTTTATTTTTGGCTCCAGGGGCATGTTCTGACTCATGTAAAATCCTTTGTAAAATAGGTGTTCAAGAGGGGCTCCTCCCCACTCACCCCACCAATCCCCCTAACTAGCACCTATGTGTAGCATCAATTTCCACAGTGGCCCTGTTGCCTTGTATGAGCTAGGGTCAGCCAGTCATCTTTCCTCTCTGATTTCCTTTCCTCTCTCCTTCTCCAGTTCTTTAATCCATTTAAATTTTCTCATTCTCTCGTCTTCCAGCTCTGCTCAGGACTCCACCTCTTCTTATAAAACTGTCTTAGTTTTTTTTATTCACTTCTGCTGCTGGACTGGGTCAGAAGCTTCAAATCTAGAGTTTGGGGAAGAGAGCCCATGAACTGGTCTCAGGGTCAAATATCTAAAGATCATCAGGTCTTCCAGGTGGTCTAGTTTAGCTACCTGCTAACAAAACATTTGCTGCTTATTATTATTATTATTATTATTATTATTTGGGGGATTGAACCCAGGGGCTCTCTACCATTGAGCTATACCCCAAGCTCTCTTTGTTTTTTATTTTGAAATAGGATCTTGTTATGTTCTGCCTTGAATTTGAGTGCCTCCTGCCTCAGCCTCCTGAGTAGCTGAGATTATAGCAAATTATTACATTAAAAGAAAATCTGACAACTTCTCTACCTTAGGTAGTATTCTCAGCTTGGTGATGCACAGCCCGTGGGGATTGGGAGAGACTGAGGACAAAGAAAATATATCCCATCTGACAAGATGTGAGACTTGAGAAGTAAACAGAGGTCTTATGAATGAAGAACTTTGCATGTTCTAGGAAGGAACTTGAACTACGTGAAGATTTTCCCCAGAGGTGGGGAAAAGAGGTAACCCCACTTCATATCATCAGCACTATTTTTGTGGGCCTTTGTTCTGAAGGGACTATTTTATAGCCCTCAGGTATTGGGGTGTTTGGTATGAGAGATAAAAAGTTATAAGCAGGGAACTTACATGATGTTTAGTTTTTGAAAAATCCTGCTATTGGTAGTGGTGGGGAAGGCTGAGGACATGACAAATGGGGACAAGAAGACAAGTTTGGGAGCAGTTGGAGAGCCTGAAGAAAGGTGAGGTGTTGTGGATGACCAAGCAAATGCCAAGATTCAAGAGGTATCTAGAAGGCAAAATCAATAGAGTTTAGTGATTGACAAGAGGTAGAAGGTGGAGTTCCTGTACTCTGCGTTCATGTAGATTCTTGTATTTCCAAAATCGAATTCACATCTCACTGGGTTAACATTTCTTATTAAAGTCTTCTGTGCCACTCCATGAAGGCTGAAACACACAGTACCTGATAGACACAGGTGATTGGCTGAATGGACCAACAAATGAATGACGTAAAGAATGACTCACATTCGTAGCCTGAAAGACTGGTGGTTGGGTAGCTACCATATAAGAGAGGAAGCAAAGGAGGAAAAGAAGTTTTGAGTCCCAAACTGCAGTTTTGTTTTCATTGCATTGGGTTTGAGGTGTCTCTAGAATCTCAAAGGAAGATATTTAGCTGCAACTCAAGCCCAGGGGAGGATTTTAGTCTGGTAAGACAGATTAGGTGGCTGTCAGTGAATAGGTGGACATTCATAGCACAGGTGTGGGTAGGATAAATATAGAGAATGAAGCAAAGGGGATGAAAGACACAGAAGTTATTTCTAACAGAAAGCTGGTAGCTTTGGGTTTTGTTACTGCTTTTATTGTTTATTGAAATCTATGTACAATACCAAGAAATTCATTAAGTGAATTATCATTGGTTGTCTAACTCCAGAACATTTCCATCATCCTCAAAAGAAATCCCATGCCCCATTTGCAGTCACTCTCCATTCCCTCTTTCCACTGCCCCTTGACAACCACAAATTATCTTTCTGAGTCTATGGATTTGCCTCTTCTAGATACTTCCTATAGACGGAATCATACTACATACAATGTGACTTTTGTGTCTTACTTTTTCCACCTAGCATGACGTTTCAAGGTCCACCTATATTATAGGATGTCTCAGTACTGTATTCAGAAGGCTGGTGTTCAATCAGTTTTTGTTTTGTTTTAAAGATGAGTTCTCCAGGTACTTCCCAGGCTGGTCTCAAATTCCTGGGCTTGAGTGATCCTCTACCTCCGCCTCAGGAGTACTTGGTACTAAAGGCATGCATCTTCACACCTTGCTGGTGTTTAATCTTTAGCAAAGTTTTTTTGCATTCTCATCCTAGACTTAGGAGACTCTCCCAGACCTTTGTGTATGTCTCTCAGAGTCCAAAACATGGGTGCCTTCATCAACTCATAGAATTTGGAAAACCTTTATGTCAAAAAAAACCCATGGAAAATATCCTCAGCTACTTCCTGAAGGTGCCCTTGAACAGTCTAGACCCCCAGGAATCTCTTTGCTCTGACTCCTAGGGCACTCACTGTGTGATCTACATGATTACATTCCAGGTTCTGTAAAATCTCCATCTTAATTCTCTGTCATTGAAAATTCTTGGTAAGGTAAGGGGAATCTATCTCATGCTGTATTTTTCTTTTACTATTTGCAAAACTCAGCATATTATTATATGAGATTCTTATCTACAATTGAATAGAAACCAAAATGGTACTTAATCTCTCTAATTACTGCAAAGTTTCCAGAAACACTACAATTTTGTTTTTTAAATGGGTTTGACTATATATTTTTTTCTATAATGGATTCTATAATGGGCTGCTCTTGAATTAACTCAAGTCACAACAATTATTCTGCCTTTTCTTAGAACTCGTCCTCTTCCCCTGTCCCAGAACAATATCCAGCTTAGAATGCTTTGGTCCAGCTCTAGGACCAATAAGTGACTTATGGCTGGCATCTATTCTCAATGCTTAGTACCCAGATCATCATATCAGTTGTTAAATATTTTCAATATACTTCCTGTGCCACCATCTACATACAAAAAGCTCTAGGATTCCAGCAGATGTTTTTCCCCCAATATGCCACCTTTGTCACAATTAGATTCTTCAAGTAAAGAATACATGACCCAGGCTTTCCCAGTTACATTCCTCTATGGGGAATTTGGATTTGGCTTATCCTTAGCCTATGTGATATATTATACAACAACAGAAAGTGATTTCAGAAGATACTAGAAGTTTGCAAACTGGAAAACCAGACAAAACTAAGCTGAGCAGGTAAGAGAAAGAAACCAGTGAAATAGTGCTAAGGAGAAAGCAGTACAAGAGATGGAGCTGGAGTCGTAGGGGCATTTAAGGCCCTGTTTCCCCTTCATTCTTACCAGCTGGCTGCGTCAGCCCTGGAGTTCCATTAACTGCTCATCTATCTTTATGTGCTGTTCATGTGTTGAGGTGCTAATATTATCATTTATTGGGGGGAAAGAATCAGAAAGGAAAAGAGATACCTGTGTTTTATTATTTTCCTCTCACCCCTCTCCCATTCTGCCAATTCTCCTCCCTGTTCACCCAGGGTGATTGATGTTCAACTGGTTTGTACCTTTGTGGCTCCTGTGATCATAAAATATTTTGAATATTTCTGCTTCTCAGATCCACACCCCTGCACCTGCACACACCTCATGTCTCATGTTCCTGCCAGCACAATGGGAGGGAGGAATAGAAATCGATTTTCTTTGAGTGAAAGAAAGTTTACTAACATGCCATTCCTTGTACAGTAGAGTTTCTAATAAATACCTCTTTTTAGCTTTGACCAGCTCAAGGGAGTTTTTGTTACCTATAAACAAAAGAGCTAGACACATTCAGAATGCTTTCAATATAGGCATAAAGATTTAAAAAACAGAATGGAAGAGATGGTAGAAATTACATTATCATTTGATAGATGAGATAACAGATCCAGAAAGCTAAAGAACCTTGTGGTTTCACATAGATGTCAGGGTGGAGACTGTGGGTCTCTTTCACTCCGTGAGCCTTACCCTTCAGCACCCTCTCCTTCAATTTACAGCCCTGGCATTGTGCAAAGATGGGAAATGTTTGCATTATTTAATTTCACAGAAATATGAACCAATGTTCTTACTGTTTATTCGGATTATTTTGATTAGCAAGAAAAGTATAACTGCGGTTTAATGGGTGCATGGCCATACTGAATCAATGCTTGTTCGATTGCTAGGAGATTTCAACTGTGGTGGACAAGCAGGGATTGATGTGCCTTGTGGTATAGTGGTTGAATGCAATAATTATTAAATAAAGACAAAACTGAGCTGGCTAGGACACATTAAAAGGATTTTCTGCTCTTTGCTTTGCAGCTGCCAAGCCCTCTGACCATTTCTATGTGATGACTCCACCTTATCAGGACAAACCATCTTCTCATTTCATTGTGGTTTCCACGCCACTTTTTGCACTCTTCATCTTGGGGTAAACTTGGAAAATGAGGAAACCTAGAATGTCTTGAGTCATCAGGGATGTCCTATAGCACAGGGTGTGAAATGGTTCTTTGGCTGAATCCCAAACAGGCTGATGGTAGCATGTGTCCTTCCAGGTGTAGTAAATGCCTAATGTCTAGCCGATGCTCTGAGTGTGCCCAGGTGAAACAAAATCACAGCCTGCAAACACTCCCCAGGTCTGTCAGGACACAGTATCTCTGGTCCATGGGCATATTCTAAAACTTCAAACTGGATAAACTCAGGAGGTGGGATCAGTCCTCTCAAGGTAAGGAGGGGCTCTGCATTTTTACCTCATCTGGGTCACAACTTTTAATGCACCTGTGGATACAAGCATTTAAATATTCTTTGTTTCAATTCATTTATGCAAAATATACTGTAGACTTAACTTCTGAGCCTTTTATTCAGAATATAATGTCTTCCATATTTTATTACACATTTTTCATTTGTCACCAAAATAGTTATATTTAACCAAATAACTATGTTTTTCCCAGGCTATATACTTCTCAAAGGTAAAAGCATTTGCTCATTTTTTATACTGCCCAGAATTCTGCCAGGGTAGCAGTATTTAAAAATCCATGTATAATGACTTCACAATCATACTTCAATTTAGTAAAATTATAGTGACTCCGAATTCACCCCTGTCTTCACCTTGTAGTGCTAACAATCTTAACCCTTCATTTATGGGAAGGGAATGGTCTCAGACTGGACAATCATAATTTCCTACCCCTATGGCCACAGGGATGGAAATGTAATCCAAACTAAACATTGCCTAAGACTGGAGCTATAGACCCAGTTCTGGCCCATGCAACTTAAAGAAAATCTGCTGCATGCAGCTTTGGGGGAAAAAAAATCTTTTTTGCTAGTAAAGAAGACCATCATAGTCTCTTCCTATTTTTCCTCCTTTTGACTTCAGTGTAAATGTGATGGTTGGTGCAGAAGCAGTCATCTTAGGATCATGAGGGAAAGATCAAGAGAATCACAGAGATGATAGTCCTGGTATCTTCAAGCCACCCAAACTATAACAAACAATTACCTGGCTCTAAACAAGTGTTGTCCAACTACAATCCCTGTGCCAAATCTGTCTTGTTTGATTTAGGGGCACTGCCTAAACAGGCTAGCAACTGTGGGCAATAAAGACTGAGCCAGGCCATCTTCTTCTACGTTTACTTCCCCTTCTGCTCCCAGCATTTATGTCCTAGTGAATAGCTATGTATTGTCAGTGCTGTTGTTTTTATATTTTTGTTGCCATAAATATACTGGGACATTACCATTGACAACTGCTGGCCACTGGGTAGTAATCTCTCAGTCCAAAAGTTAGTAAGCCTGAAGGTCATCCTGAAAGTCACCGCTGCCCAAGCTGAATTGGCTGGGCTTGCCAGGAATAGACGAGGACATATTGGACTGTAGGTGTCACTGGGGCAGAGTGAAAATGACCATGGAAGTTGCCATTCCCATTATGCACTCAGCTGGCCAGACCCCTCCTTCTTGAACCAATAAGCTCTTTCTTCCAAGAATATCTCTAAGAGAAGACAACTAGCTGCAAAGTGTGCCCACCTCAAGCAAATGGGGCAGTGAAGGAGTTTTTTCTCCTGTTATATATTTTCAATTGCCTCTTATCCTGCAATATTTACTTAAAATTTTCAATTGCCTCCATAATATTTTCAATTGCCTCTTATCCTGCAATATTTACTTAAAATCTTTACTATCTGAGCCTACATGAAATTGTCGATTCTTGATCTAAGCAATACATGTTAGGTCAAGGAAAAAAAAAAATTGAAGGTACTGTGGTCAAGTTTCCCCTTATTTGTATTCAAACACATTTCTAACTTACATTAATAAGAAGGACTTCAATAGACAAAGAAGTTTTAGGGAGAGCACAAAGGACAGCCTGAACAAAAGTAGAGCCATGTGTGAGGAAAGCAAGACCTGTCTTTGGTTTGAGAATGAAGCAGCAATTCCCTCCTAAGATATTTCTTTTTATCTTTGTAAAGAGCTACAACCCGCTAGTTTCTGCTTCTGTAATTATGCTTGCTCAGCACCTGTGGCAGGAACCAGAGCTGCCTGAAGGAAGGAGGTGGGATCAAGGCTACTTGCATGAGAAAGTCTTGAAACCTGCAAGTCTGTGCTGTATAAAAGATACTGAGAACAAAGGGCTGTGCTCAGCCCTCAGAGAGAACTCTTTTGAGCCTGCACCAGTGCTGAATAAACCTCACTCTTCTACATCTGTAAAAGTGCCATTTGTCTCTTTCCATTACCATTATTTTTGTATTTCCTGTAACAAGAACAAGGTTAGTGTGGCTAAACTAACCTTGTTCTTGTTACAGGAAATACTTCTTTTTAAATTGCATATATAGTTTACATATATTTTTCTTTTATATATGCACAAGAATACTAGATACTGAACTTCTATGTCTGAATAAATCCAAGAGTTCTTTTAACTAGTATAAAAATTCCTGAGTCACAAAAAAAAAACCCAAAAAATTGCAGGTCATGTTCATTAGTTGGTCATGAAATCAGTTTAGTGGGCTGCAACTAACATTTGTTTAGTTTCCATTTGGTCTTTACATTAATTTTCATAGCAATTGTATTCATAACAGTCCTAAACTCTAAATAACTCAAACTCAAATGTCCTTCAACTTAAAAAAAAAAAAAGTTGAACAAACTGTGGTACATCACATCACGGAGTTCTACTCAGCAAGAAAAAGGACAAATCATCAATACAAGGCAAAACTTGGATCGATCTCAAAGGAATCAGGCCAAGTGAAAAAAAAGCAATCTCAAAGTGTTATTTACTGAATGATCCACTTATACAATATCATTGGAATAGGGGAACTATAGAAATGGAGAGCAGATTTATGGATGATGATGGAACTTTTAAGTATCTTGATTATGTTGGTAGCCACACCAATCTGTACTTGTGATAAACGGTATAGAGCTGCACGTGCACACACATACTCACACACCCAAATAGGTGTATACAAAATGGGTGACATTTAAACAAAATGGGTGGGTTGTATCAATATCAGTTTCCTGTTTTAATATTGTAGAATTATGCATGATATTACCATTGGGGGGAACTGGGTAAAGGGTATATGAGATCTCTCTGTATCATTTCTTAATACTGGGGCTAAGGAGCCAGGCTTGGAGGTGCACACCCCAGCAGCTAAGGGAGGCTAAGGCAGGAAGATCACAAGTGAAAAGCCAGTCTCAGCAACTTAGCCAAGGCCCTAAGCAACTCAATGAGACCCTGTCTCAAAATACAAAAGAAAAAGATCTGGGAATGTGGCTCAGTAGTTAGGTGCCCTAGTTAATTTCTGACACACACACTCACACACACACACACACACACACACACACACACGGGGGTGGGGGGATATTCTAATTTGTTACAATTGCATGTGAATCTACAAGTACCTCAAAATAAAAGCTAAAAAAACCTGAAGAAGAGGATGTTAACTTTAGCCTGGCAGAGTCCATGGGAAGAAGATACAAAATGTTAAAGATAGAGGAATGTGTTCACAACAGAGATTGGCAATGCTGAGAATATGGCTGAATGGCAAGCCAATTCATTTCAACCCGAACTTGCTGTATCAACACTACTGCAAACTTTCTTCATATTCACTTAATTCTATTCCAAGTATAAGGACCGAATATATTTCAGACAATTTTACAGAACCTTTTCTACTGCTTCCTTTGAATTAAATTATAAAATGAGCTCTTTTGGGGGGAAAACCTTGAATCTATGAGTACATTGATTCATTTTGAAATGACACTTTATTTCCTGTTCACATAGGTAAAAAACGAAATTGAGACTTTTCTTAAAATATTTAGTGTAAGTCACTAAACAACTAATTCTTGGAATTAAAGAGCTGGAGGAAAACCTTATGACTAGTGTTCATCTCAAGGTAAGGCAGGAGCTTTCAGCACTTTTTCATTAATTGAATGTAAAAGTGTAAAACACCTACATGTACAATATGTCTTACTGTGAGAGATGGTTACAGCGAAAAATCCAAGTGTAACAAAAGATAGCAGAAGGTAGGCTGGGCCTAGATAATAAATGTCAGTCTGAAGAATAGTGCTTTAAAGCTGCCTACCATGAGGTGCCCTGAGGACTCTTCAGGAGGTAAATGGTGTAACCAGATCCAGAGAAAGAATGGTTTGACAGGTGAAAGGATCAACAAATAGTTAGTACATTAGGCCTGGGTACTGCAGGTAGCAGAGGGGCAGGAGAGAGTGTCTGACTTAGAATTCTTTCAGTGCAAATGATAGAAATTCGACTCAAACTCTGGTAAGCAATTACATATATCGACTGACATAGCTAGGAAAAATATTAGGTTATTTTAAAGAACCAAATAAAATGAGCTGCAGCACACAGAAGCTGTAATGACAGAATGAGGACTTGTTACTGCTAAGTCTCTCCCTCTCTCCATGAGTTTGGCCTCATTCTTTCCTGCACAGAAGCTCTCTGAAAGTTGTGGTGAAGACTGCTTCCAGGAGTCTGGGACTCATTTCCTCCCCCAATTTAGCAAGCCTACTAGACTTTGTCTAGAATCTGGCCATCAATCCCAGTAAATGACTCTGAGAGGTCTTGCCATGGTGGCCTGCCCATTCCTTGTTCTGAACCTTTTACAGAAATCAGAGTGCTTTTGCTTGGAAGTCACAGAATGAAAGTGATTTAAATAATGAGAATAATATAAAATTGTACTTATAAGAAGCTCTGAGACAGGTTAATAAAGTGACATAATAAGGCCAAGGTCCCAGGTAGGCCTCTCTGCCAGTTCTCTTGACTTCCCCCTCAAAGGCAAGATGGCTACTGCATTTCCAAGAACCATCTATCTCCTCCTGTAACAAAGTTCAGGGAAAGAAGAAGTAATTCGTAATTTGTATCCATAGTTAGGGGATGAGGAAATCTTGCCAGGAAATAGTCTTTTCAATTTCATTGTTTATTAACACTAGGTCACTTGGCAGCTGGAAGATGAAGGACGCAGCCTTGGGCGAGGACAAGAGCTGGGAGCAGTGGCTTGTGTCACTGCCTGGGTCCTGCATCCGAGGTGTCCAGCATAAAGCAGGAGGCACCAGGCTGGAGGGCCAAGGCAACAAACTCTTTATTGGATACTGGTCACTTATTACCATAGACATGGCAGTGGAAAGGGAAAGAAGGCACTGATTTAATGGTGGTTTATAATCATTGCTGAGGAATTGGAAACTTCTCAGTTTCTTGCAGATATATTGCTAAAGATTTTAGCCAGTAAGTATCTAAAAACGCTTAAAGAGAAGAGGGAAGAAGATGAGGAGAATAATAATGATGAAAGTGACAATGATGAGGCAGAATCTTAAGCCAAGAAAGAAGTGTTTCTAGAAGTTACCTGGTGAGGACCCTCCTGGGTGAGCCTTGTTGCTCTCAAGCAAGCCCGTCACCATGTAGCTTAATTTCATCACTTTTCCAGAAACTTCCAGTACAGTATACTCCTTTATGTTTAAGACAGCGTCTCCTGCACCCATACCTTAAAAAGCTGAATGGAAAATAGCCAGACCTCGGTCTGACAGGCCACCCTATTGGTGGAGGCCACTAGGAGAGAATCCTGTGAGAATCCACCAATGCAAGCTTCATCCTGCAGCTGAGTCCACCGTACTTTCCTTTCAGTGAAGATAGATTTTTGAAGATATTCTAAATAAGCTCTGAATTTATGTATATATTCTGAGATTAGTTCTTATCAAGAAAGAGCAAAATTCAGTTTTAGCTAAATATGCACTTTATAAGTAGTATTTTACCTTTGAGTTTATGTATTTTTTAAAAAATCAACTATTTGTTCAAATGTCATTTTTTAAAAAATATCTATTTTTAGTTGTAGTTGGACATAATACCTTTATTTTATTTATTTATTTTTATATGGTGCTGAGGATCGAACCCAGGGCCTCGCACATAGGAGATGAGCACTCTACTGCTGAGCCACAACCCCAGCCCCTCAAATGCCATTTTTATTGTAAAGAGATCTACTTTTCATTTTCCTTTAAAGGTCTGTAAATATTTAATAAATAAATTTTGTCATTTAGGATTGTTTGATATACACCTGTTGGTATAGCCCATCATTGGTGAGGTAAATTGGATGAATAAAATTGGCTTGAGCTGGTTGTGGAAGGTATGCCTGCAATCCCAGCTACTCAGGAGGCTGAGGCAGGAAGATTGCAGGTTCAAGGCTAGATTGGGCAACTTACTAAGACCCTGTTTCATCATAAAATACTAACTTAGTGGAAGAGCACTTACCTAACCTATGTGAGGCTCCTAAGTTCTATCCACAATACAGAAAAAAAAGAAAAAGAAAAAAAGAAAGAAAGAGTGCCTTGGACTAATCAACTTCTACACCCTAGGGTTGGAGAGGTACCTTTGAAGTACTCATTATAGTCATCCATCTGTATCCAAGGGGAAGTAGTCCCAGGACAATTCCTGAACACCTCTCCCTGACCCTGTTTGGACTGGGTCCTCCACAAGATTAAATGAAGGGATTGGTCAATGCTGGGTGATCTTCTGTATGCTCAATTGGTACAGGGTCTGCTACCAACACTCAGATTATTATCAGAATTTATTTTCTTAAGGTTGCAGGCTGCCTTCAGCTCCTAGAGATGGCCCCTAGTTCCTTGCCAGATGGGCTTTTCCAGCATGGCTACTCAACAGACAGGGAAAGTCTCTAAAGCAAATCTCCTAGCAAGAACACAAAGGCATGAACACTAGGAGCTAGGCATTTGGGGGTGGGGGGCACCTTAGTATCTATCTTCCACAGAAGTCACCAGTAGCTAGACTTGGGTCATATTTCCTGCTCAGAAGAAGGAAGATGGGAAAACTTTCTGGGAAATTAAAAATATAGCTCTTTCAGTTCACATAAAAAAATGAAAGGGACATTCTGGAAATAGAATTGCTATGATTTGGCAACAACTGGATATGGTATAAAGAAGGAAAGATAAAAAGATGACTCAGGGCTTTAGAGACAGTGACTGCAAAGAAAATTTTGTTAGTAAGTCTGGGAACTTAAGCAGAGTAAGCAGTGTAGATTCACCTGAAGTTTCCATACGATGTCCTCCCACCACATACTCCCCTTCTAAAAGCCTTTAAAATTACCACAGAAACTCTTAATCTTCTAAGGTCTTTCATGGTTTAGCTCTTGCTTACCTCTCCAGATTCTTAATTGACTTCCTCCCTAGAATTCTATTGAATTACTTAGAGTCCTCCAAAAAATGTCAGGTGCTCCCTTTTCTATGAGCCTTCACTTCCCCCCTGCCTTTTTTTTTTTTTTTTTTTACTGCATGAAACACTCTCCACCCTCTTCCCAACATTGGCTGGCTCTGTCTTTCAGTCTCCATATGGAGTATACCCTCCAGAAACCTCCCATGATTCCTCAACACCAATGCAAGCTTCATCTTTGTGCTTCCAGAGCATGCTGCCATCCCCTTTCTGTAGTTCTAATGACACCGAGTTGTCATTACCTATTTACTTTTTTTTATTGGCCTATAAGCATTTTAAAGACAGGAATAAGTTCTGGACCACTATTACATCTCCAGTGGAGTATGGTATAGGGAAGGAAAGAGATCAAGATGACTCAGGGCTTCAAAGATTGTGACTAAAACAGTATCGAGAAGATGCTCTAAAAATATTTGTTGCATGGAAAAAGAGTGAATATTAACATAATTCTCTTTCAGTTAAAACTCCTTTATTTGTAAGGGTCAGAAAACACAATCCAATAGCTTAGGCACAAAAGGGACTTAATGGCTCATGTAAACAAAGAAATGTAAAAGTTATGTTAGTTTCAGGTATGACTTGATGGAGAGGCCCAAATTGACATCACCAGGGCCCATTTTCTTTTCTCACCCCTTTGTTCTGCTTGCTCTGGTTTAGGTCCATTCATAAGCTGGGTATCCTTCATGGTAAGCTACCACAACTCTGGTCTTACATCTTTACCATGCAAGCCCAATATGGAAAAGTTCTTGTTTCACTCTTAGAAGCCTCAGCAGAAGATTCATAAAGTTTTAGTGATGCTGAGGAGTTCTGAGCCCGTTCCTGTACTTACTAATCTCAGTCTGTCCAGGAGAATGCAAGATTATGGATTGGCCGGTCTGATTGTCATGTCATCCCCAGAACTGCTTTACAAAAAAACTGAGGTTGGGGATGAAGGATAGATCTGGAGATTGAGGAAGGGTAGAATTTCCAAACAGAAATTTGAACTTTCCCTGGAATTTTGTTGATATGGTCCTGGTTGACCCACCCCAAATCAAATTTCTATTAACTAATTCCTACAATTGAGGGGGGTAAGGAGGACAAAGATCCAGCAAAGGATTTCTAGGCCAAGTAGTCAGAGAAACAGGCAAAGAACTAAGAAATGTAGTGTCATCCAAAGAAAGGTTTAGCACCTACCACGTGATAAGAAATTTACATGTGATATTTTCTTTAGTCCTCACAAGAGCCCGGATATATAAACATTATTATTCCTAGTTAAAGAGACTTAGGGTGAACTGAGTCTTAGAGAAGATACCTAATTCCCAAGCCACACACTTCATATGTGGCTTAGCTGGAACTTAGTTGGTACCTCTCTGTCTCCAAGAAACCATGCCATGACAAAAGTTGAGCAAGGTGTCAAATCCAGCAAGATGGCTGGGGTGGGTGGCAATGAAGCCTGGGCATTCGGCAATTGGAAAGCCACAACTAATTCCCACTATGGTTATTTCAGAAGAGCCATAAAAGTCAAAGGGATCAAGTTACTATTCTTCCAGCTCCCTAAAAGCAACAACCAAGAAGGCTTTATTTGTTTTCATGCCTCCATTAAAAGAAAAAAAAAAATACTGATTGCATCAGTGAAAGATAAAACACTATATCCCAAGAGGAAATGAAGGTAGAGAAACAAATGTAGGGATGGATTAGATTTAACATGTTTCTAGAGCAGGTGGAGGAAGTTGCTAATGAAAGAAGAGGTTGATGATATGGCAAAGTCCCTTGTGACTATCCAAGTTTTGATAGGCGTCCATCAACAGATGACTGGATAAATAAAATGTGATATATATATATATATATATATATACACACACACACACACACACACACACACACACACACACATATACACACACACAATGGAGTATTATTCAACAACACACAAAAAAGAATGTAATTATGTCATTTGCAGGAAAATGGATGGAAAGGGAGACTGTAATTTTGAGAAAAATAAGTCAGATTCAGAGAGAAAAATATAATATATTTTCTCTCATATGTGGAAGCTAGAGGGAAAAAAGGGGAAAGGGACATAATGAAAGTAGAAAAAAAATCATTAGGGTAGAGGAAAGAGGCCAGGTGAGGGAGAGGAAGGGGGTGAGGAAATAATTGGGGAGTGAAATTGGTCAAATTGTATTTTCTTTTTTGTTTGTTTTAGTTGCCAATGGACCTGTGTTTTATTTATTTGTTTGTGGTGCTGAGAATCAAACCCATTGCCTCACACATGCTAGGCAAGTACTCTACCACTGAGCCACAATCCCAGCCCAAATTGTATTTTCACAAGATACTTCTCTAAAGAAGAAATACAATCTTTAACGTCAGGGATGTACAAATCAAAACTACATTGAGATTTCATCTCTTTCCTGTTAGAATGGCAATTACCAAGAATACAAATAATAATTAATGCTGATGAGGATGCAGGGAAAAAGAAACATTTATACAATGTTTCTGGGATGGTTTATTGTATAGCCACTAAGGAAATCAGTATGGGGGTTGCTCAAAAGACTAGGATGGAACTACTATATGATCCAGTTATACCACTCTTCAGTATTTATCCAGAAGAAATTAAAGTCAGCATATTACAGCAGGACACACATACATACCCATGTTTATAGGAGTGCAATTCACAATAGCCAAACTATGGAACTAGCCTACATGTGTGTTAACAGATGAATTTATAAAGAAAATGTGGTATGGTACATAATGGAGTTTTATTCAGCCATTAAGAAGAACACAATTATGTCATTTGTAGGAAAATGGTTGGAAATGGAGGATATTATGTTAAGCAAAATTTTAACCAGACACAGAAAAACAAGGGTCATGTGCTTTATCTCATATGTGGAAGCTAGAGAGAAGAAAAGGGATAAAGGATGGGGGTGGGGGGGTGCGTGGATATGATAAAAATAGAAGAGAGACCAGTAGAGTAGAAGAAATAGTCCAGGAGGAGGGGGAAGGGAGAGAAACTGGATGCACTGGGGAATTATGTTATGCACATGAAACAATGTGTCACAATAAATTCCACTATTATGTATAATTGTAATTGCCACTGAAAAATTTTAAAACAATTTTTATGAATATATGTATATACCACAATGTAACCCACTATTCTGTATAATTAATATATAGCAACTAGGGGGGAAAAGTTGCCTGTGAAGTTCAGATTCCAAGGACAGAGAAGCTTGAGCAGAAGGTCTCAATTTTCTCTTTAAAAAAGAGGGAAAGAATAAGGTAGGGTTTATGGTCTTTGAAGAGTCTGGGGTAATGGAAGGAAGACCCAAACACTCCTTTCTACTGTCTTCAGTCTTCACTGTGAAAAAATTAAGGTTCTTATTTCTACAACTCTGTTGAATATAACTTCAAGGTAGACATAATATTTTAATTCACGCCTCACCCCCACAATGCCAGGCATAGACTAGATGCTAAAACAAATATACAAACTCATTGAGTGAATTAAATGCAATTAAATGATCTTCTATTAAAAAAATCAAGGAAAGCCTATAAAAAGGCAGCAATAATGTAAGTATAATTTAGTGATTTGCAGGCACTTTTGTAGGGTGCTATGGTAAGATGGAGAGAAGCAGTACAGTAGATACTGTTATCTCTTCTACAGAATATCTTTCCTGGACTAATAGCTCCTTATCATTTTTCTTTATTGTTCGCTTATACCTTACTTCAGAACACCTGGGCTTGGGCAATGATTATTAGGTTGTGAGTTTGTAATTACAGGTCTGACTTGGGAAATTATAGCATGTACTGTCTCAGAGGTTAGTAATCAGGAGGGATTTACTAAGCCTCCCCGGGCCAGTACCAAAGTCATCCTTCTTGGCAGACTGACTCAATCAGCACTGCCACCTGTTCAGTTGGTGAAGGAGCTGGTCACACTGCCTCAGCCCACATGCCTCATTCTGTCCTTGTATGTCACTGTGTCACTGACACCAGCCAAATGAGTAAAGCTTAGGGCTGCAGGGGGTGCCTCCAACTGCAGAAGGCAGCCTGACCTTGAATTCTAACAAGCTTTAAATGCTTCACCCCACAGGATGAGGTAACAGGGAAGATGGATGATTGCTGATTAGAACACTGTGAACTGAAAAAAATTTAATAATCTGCAGTGAAAAACTCATTCCCTCAGCAGTGTTTCATCTCTAACAGGAATAAAGATAACGTAAACAGAAGAGGGAGAAGGTGGGGTGGGGGTGACATCAGTGGGTACCCTTTGGACTAGAGAGAAGGGAGTTTAATTTTACCTCTTTGTGGTAATGAGGGACCAAGGGAAAGACAGAGCTAGGCAAGGAAGCAAGGAATTCACTTGCCCACTCCAGGGATTTCTGGTCTTTCTGTTTGTACAAGTAGGTAGTTTATTTGTAAGTATGCTAATTTGGATTCTTACTTTGTACAGGGTTTGTTCATGTTTTCTGCAAAGGTCCAGAGGGAACAGGCAGGCAGGGAGAGGGGGTGGGGCGTGGGAGGGTAGGAGTTTGGCAGTGAAACCAGCCAGAGCGAGGCTTTGATATATGAATCTTTTACCTAATTTCAAGCAATATATCTTCTGCTCTCTTTATCCCTTCCATTTATCCAGCTTCAACAGGCACAGATTGTCCTTTCTTTTCCAACAGGTCAATATTAATCAACCATCCTTTTATGGTGAAATGTCTCTTATTGTAACATGGGTGGGCCCTGGGACAAACTGTAAACATTGTAGCTCATCTTCAGCTTCTCCTCTTTTTGCTGGTCCTACCCTCCTACCAACTCCATCACACAATCCCATTGTCAAGGTGAATATCTGGTGTAAGTGTGACTTTCCACATGATACATTTTCATCCTAACAATAGACCTTTTGCTTTCCTGTACATTATCTCTTTTGGACAGCAACCCTATGAAGAAAGCAGTAATGGGCATTTTCTCCCCAAAGGTATTTTTAACCACTTAAAATTTACTGAGTGCTTTTTACTTGCCAGTCCCTGTACTAAATGCCTTCCGTACCTCAGTAAATCATCAGAATTACTCTGTGAGGTTGATATATTATACTTACTTTATAGAGGGGAAAGCTAGATATAGCTAACCTTCTCAAGGTCACACAGCTAACTGGCAGGTGAAATCAGGATTAAGGTCTGCATCTAGCCATGTCCAAATACTGTGCTCTTATCTTCTCTGCCATTCTATATAAGAAGACAGGCTGTGTTTTAGTATGCACATTTTCTAGAGTTTTTTTTTTTTCTCTTTTAAAATGGAAAGTTTGAAGAATTATTTTACAGAACTAACAAATAGTAAAGCTGGAGGTAGCACTCCTTTTAATAGATGATGCCAGAAGACAATTTTCTACAACATCTGGATTGTACTGCCATGTTAGATTTCAGGCAAAGTACTAAGCAATGGAAAACTCATGAAGTCAGCATCTGATTCTTAAATTGGGTCCAACTAAAGTGGAAGAATCTCTCACTTAGAAGCAAATATTTTAAAAAACCTAAAAATTCTCCTTTTCCCATACCACTTTGGAAAGGAACCCGTCCCCCCCAGTGGGTGCAGACCAAGGGCTCTCTATCCCTCCTGCAGTATGGCTCCTCCCTACTTTTCCACTGAAACTGCCTGTCAAGAGTGCCTGGGACTGTCCTGGGGCTATGGCTCAATGGCAGAGCACTTGCCTAGCATGTGTGAGGCACTGGGTTCAATCCTTAGCACTGCATACAAAAATAAATAAAATAAAGGACTTTGGACTAGAGAGAATGGAGTTTAATTCTACCTCTTTATGGTAATAAGGGGCCAAGGGAAAGATGGACTTTGGCTGTAGTCCATCTACAACTACTAAAAAAAAAAAAAAAAAATGATTGCCTGAGACAGTTCCTAAGTCAGTATTAACATTTGTAACACTGTCATGGCCTCTCTACAGTGTTTAATGACTGACGACTTTTATTTTTGGACCCAGGACCTCTCTACCACTAAGCTACATCCCCAGCCTTTTAATTAGTTTTTCTTTGCTTGTTTTCTTTTCTTTTCTTTCTTTTTCTTTTTATTTTTTAAATTTTGAGACAGGGTCTTCCTAAATTGCCCAAGCCAGCCTGGATTTGTGATTCTAGAGCTCCACCCTCCCAAATAGCTGGGATTAGAGGTGTGCACCACTGTGACCAACTCTGATGGTTTATTGAAACTCTCCCTTGTCTTGATTTCAGCACAGCAGTATGTTCTAGTTTTGCTGCTACTTTTCTGGCTTGTCTTTCTCAGCCTTTTACTAAGGCTCAGGTCTCTGACTATACTGGTCATGGTTTAGGTGATAAGAGCAGAATGCACCTTAGCTGATTTAAGCAAACAGGGATAAAAGCAAGATATTTATAGACTTACAGAATTGATGGAAGAGCTGAAGAATGAAGACTCTAGAATGAATTACTAGGAACAAAGCCATACTCAACTGAGTTGCAAGGGGAGTTGCGGCTTAGACCACAATTAGTGCTTGCTGATTGGGAAATGCCTCCATAGCTGCCATCTCAAATCCTAGGGTAGCTGTGCTCCACATCAGCACAGAGGGTGCTTCCTGCCCTGCCTAGCCCCCAACTTGTTCAGCTTTGACACTGGATCCTCATTTGAGAGTCTAATTCATATCTTTGGAAACCCTAGCTGTAAGAAGTCTGGGAAATGTTTTTAGTTTTTATATTTGTAGTGCATTAAGGCACACTAAAAGGAAATTAAATAGACATTCAGTCCTATAAGCCCTTAAGTTTTGGTACTCCTCAGGTTTATGTTCTTAGTCTTTTTCTTTCATAGTGCTATCTCTGGGAAACTCTTGGCTTTGACCACTATCTGGATTAGGGCCAGCCAGATCTCTTGCCTGAGCTCTAGACTTGAATGTACAGCCATCTACTAGAGAGCTCCACTTCCTTCAAAGTCATCCTTCCCCTTCTCTGATTTCTATGTTAGTGCATGGCCCAGGCTTCTACCCAGTAATCTATTGCTTTGTCTCTCATCTGCTTCATGCTCATGTGTACTGTGGCATAGAGCGGATTCATTTTTATAGTCTTCCTGTAATTTGGTGTGGTCACATGATTACTGTGTCCTGGCCAATGTAATATAAATTTAGGTAGCATGAACAAAATCTGGGAGAAACTCATAGAAACCCATACATCATTTATGTTCTTTCCTCATCTGCCAGCTAAAGGGAAAGGGTGTCAAGACACCAGAAGAGAACAGAGCCATTGATGTAAGGATCCTGGCTCCCTGAAAGTCTCAATAGAGCTCTGTAGCCCCTAGAACGGATTCACATCGTACTACGATGTGTGGGTATGGCATTCATGAAAGTAATACTCAGACCTCCGGCTAGGAGGAGCAAAATTTACTATGGCCCCATCTGCTGCCCTACTGGATCTATCATTATATTTGTTCTAAGGCTAAACTTCCCATGGGCTTTCCCAGCCAATGACTGAGCATGGTGAGATGGGCACTAATTCAGCCTCTTATTGCGAGACACAGGTAACTTTGACTCATGGATTTTCCATGGGCCTGGCTGAAACTTTCTTAACTATACTGACATTTGGGACTACCTTTATCCATTCCTTCTGGGTTCTCTCCATCACAGATGTCAGACTGGTATCATGTAAAGCTCTCCTCATCTTCTTTTACTTCCTTTTTATACCTTCCAAGCATTTCTCCCAAATAAATCTCTTGTATGACTAATCTAACCCTGGCATCTGCTTTTTGGAAGATCTGAACGAATATAGGGGGTAAACAAATATTTGTTGTACTATGCTGTGTGAATTTAGGGAATGTTTGTGATGATATTAGTTTTCCCTAAGGTAAACATCAAGTTCTTAATGTTTTAAAAAGTTGTTCTTGCTCCCGCTTGCCAGTATCTTAGTTTAGACCCCCTGAGCTAACTGCACCATCTTCGGTGTGAACCTTCTTCACATAACCAGAAGCCCCAGAAGGAACACAGCACTGAACCCACCTCTACCGTGATCTTTCTACTCTCAACATCTCCTTAACACCTATACAAAGCATTGAATGCCCTTGCCACTTTGCACAATAAAGGAAATTATTATTAGCTTTATTTTAAACAAAGGAAGCTATGATTTAGAGGGTTTAAATAAGTGTCCAAATGTTAAAAATCTGGTAATAACAAATTTGAGGTTTGAACTCAGACCTTTTTGTTACCAAAATTTGTATTCTTTTTTCCTATCCCTGAACTGGTTGGGCTTTTAAATTATTTCCCTTTGCAATGTACTAATAACAGTTAATAGTCACAAATACTATCAACTGTCTTGAGTTAATCTAAATTCTGATGTAATCTCTGCTAGAAAGTAAAACATGGCCCATATATTATTTTTATAGAAGAATATTGTAAAAAATCCAAGGAAGTATCTATTTAATGATAAAGAGGTCTTATGCATTTTTTCATTTATGTTTTCTCTTCTTTTTAAACTAAAAATATAACTATTGTCTTTTTATGCCAATAAAGCCCTCACAAACATGGTGAATGTTCCTAAAATCTGCCAGACGTTCTGTAAGAAGTGTGGCAAACACCAAGCCCATAAAGTGACACAGTACACAAAGGGGAAGGATTCTGTGTTTGCACAGGGAAAGCAGCATTATGAAACTGTGGCTATGAGGGGTGACTATACTAATTTTCAGGAAAAAGGATAAAACTCAAAGAAGATTGTGCTGAGGCTTGAGTGTGTTGAGCCTACCTGCAGATTAAGAGAGTGCTAGCTACAAAGAGATGCAAGAAGTTTGAATTGGGAGAAGATAAAAGTGAAAGGGTCAAATGAGCCAGTTCTAACCTTTATCATTTGATTTATTGTGAAAACAATAAAATGTTAATGTTATCTTAAAGGAAAAATTAAAATGTAATTATTGGAAAAAATTAAAAGAAAGTGGACATAAATGAAAACTATAAACAGGTACAAAAATATTTTAATCTGCATGGATAATGGATGTTAAATCAGTTGCCTCTCTAAAAGCTAGAACAAACAGATAAGCTGGGATATGTGCATATAATTTCCACTGCCCTGACATTAATGTCATTAAAAAAATAACATTTAAAAGCAAGTGGATAAGAGTAATATGTGTGTATACTTTTCATATATAATTTATGTATATATTAAAATAGATATCAAGATATATGTATTTAATTTACCTTATGTAATTTACAAAAAGTGGTTTATTCACAATTTCAATTTTTTATTATCATTTTCAAATATGAAATGCAATCTGTATAAATTCAATATATGGTATGAACTTCACTGCACCTCACATTCATCGGATTACTGTGATGCTCTGTTAAATAGTTTTCTGAGGCCCCAAAGATAAGGAGTAAATTCCTCAGACCAGCATTTCATGCCTTCCTTGAGTTAGCCCTTGATTTACTCTTATGACATCTCCACACCCCATTCCGGCAAACCAGCGACAAGCTCCCCAATGCCCTATGCCTCTTTCCTACCTCTGGGTCTTTGCTAATATTATTTCTTGTGAAGGAAACATTTTCTGCCCGCTCTTTTCTTCTGAGAACTCTGAGAATTCCCCAAGAGACGGTGTGTGTGTCACTTTCTACAACAATCTTTGCCTGATACCACTTCCAAGCCCAGATCCAACTCCTCAGCTGAATTGGGCACCCTCTTCCCTGCCACCCTTCCACTGTCCTTTTTCCCCCCAAGGCTCCAACAGCACCCTCTGCCCTAGTACACCGTTGCAATTGCCTATGGACTCCCCTTATTAACTGGTTAGATTCCTAAAGTTGGAGGTGAACTTCACTTAAATAGTCCTCCAAATGTTTGCAAAATGAATGAGTGACCAACAAAAGAATGAATGAAAATGAGAATGTTGATTTCTCTAATACAGTGTATTATTATTATTCTTTATATAGTTTCTAAAATCATTTATTGGCCAACAGCAAAAAATTTATTTTGCATCCCATCTTCAGCATCCAAGTGTATTAGCCTAGCTAAAATTTTGAGTCAGAATTTCAGGGCACATTTCAGGAACCCAGGGGGCCTTTATTACACCCTCCCTTAGTACTTAGACAGAGGCCAGAATTCACTGTGATGCTCTGGAGAAGATACACCCTGGCCAAGGAGGGCCCTGCCCAGCCTGAAGCCTCACTGCCTCCTTGCCTTCCCATGACAAGCTTTGTTGACTGGGGAAGATAAGATAGAGATTTGAAGAATTAACTTCCATATCATCTTCAGGGCATAAACACATTGGATTCCTTCTTACCTACACTCATCTCACAAATATTGGTGCTCAGGCAGGCAGCCTGAACATTTGATTCTGGTAATAGTGTGACATGATCAAATTTTGCACTTTTATTTTAGCCACGGTTTCATAATGCTGCTTTCCCTGTGCACACAGAGAATCCTTCCCCTTTTTGTACCGTGTCACTTTATGGGCTGGGTGTTTGCCACACTTCTTACAGAACATTTGGCAGGTTTTAGGACGTTCACCATGTTTGTGAGAGAGTTATTGGCACGAAAAGTGATTACATTTTTAGTTTAAAAGGACAGAAAATGTAAATGAAAAAATGTATAGGACCTCTTTATCATTAAATAGATACTTTTTTGCATGTTTACAATATGTTTTTATAATGATAATGTATGGTCTGTATGTTTTACTTTCTAGCTAGAGATTATATTAGAACTTAGATTAAGTCAAGGGAGTGAATAGTATTTATGACTATAATCTGTTTTTAGTACATTGCAAATGGAAATAACTTAAAAGTCTAAGTAGTTCAAGGACAGTAAAAAGAATACAAATTTTGGTAACAAAGAGGTCTGAGTTCAAATCTCAAATTTGTTACTTACCAGATATTTAACATTTGGGCAGTTATTTAAACTCTCTAAATCATAGCTTCTTTTCTGTAAAGTAAAGCTAAATTTATTTTTTTTCTTTTTCCCAAAACTGTGTCCTCTTTATTGGATTGACATCAGGGACAAGGACAGAGTTTTCAGAAACAGTAATAAAAAGAGATTTGGAGAGCAGTAACAGATGGATGGAACTTAGAAATTTGCTTCCAAGTAGGATTTTTGTGAAGTATATATATATTTTTAAGTAAGGGTAATAAAACTTTCTTTTAATTGGGCTTCTGTAAAGACCTGATTTATTTTTAAGGTCTTAGGAGTCAAGTTAACATGTCTTTCTCTCTCTCTCTCTCTCTCTCTCTCTCTCTCTCTCTCTCTCTCTCTGTACTAGGGATTTAACCAGGAGTTTCATGCATGCTAGCTAAGCATTGTACTACTGAGCTACATTCCCAGCCCCAGATTTATGGTTCTTACTGTGGGTGCCGCAAGACAACAGGATTCAAAGCAAAAGCACTCAGATCCTGATTTATTTGCTCGGGTTATACAGGTTTCCTGCTTGTTCTGCTGTGGAAGTGACTGGAGTCCACACCTCAGATGTGATACTTTTGGCCTAACTTATATAGACTGGGGGGAAGTGAGAGGTAATTGACCACTTATCAGCAGTTTCACTAAATAAGCCACTCCCAGATTTTTATTTGTTTTGTGGGAGGTCTGAGTCATTCTTCAAGTGAGGAAACATCCTCAGTTCAAGTTACTAAGTCTCTAGAGGAATGAACACAAAGGGAGTTACCATTTTTTTCTGGGTAATGTTTTAAGTGCCCCTATCTCTTTTACTATTAAAATACGATTTTAAATTTGTTTGTAATACACACTGGTCCTGTGCTGCCCAGATCTAGGATTTCCTTTTAGACTGAAAGTATTCATTCCTCAGCTGGTGGAAGGGTTGGTAGGTAACAGCTCTCATCTAAGCCCTTCTCCCTGTAATTATCTTCCAATGAAGGCAGGCACTTCATCCAAGGTACTCCACCCACCCACCCCCCTTTGTGTGTGTGTATATATACCAGGGATTGAATGAATCCAGAGGGGCTTAAACAGACCACATCCTCAGCCTTTTTTATTCTTTATTTTGAGACAACTGCTCTAATTACAGGTGTACGCCTCTGTGCCCAGCTAAATTACTCTCTCTTCTCAGGGGCAGCCCACATTTTATGATTTTTCAACATTCCCAATTTGGGTATAATACTTCAGGGCCATCTCAGTTCCAGAGAAACTCACAGAATCAGAAGCATTCTATGTAAGGGTGTCATAGTCAAACTTCTCTCTGCTCAATCCTGCTCTTCACTGTCCATGACAACCCCATCCTCAATGGACCTCCTGCATTTTAATCTCTACTGCAGAGTTTACTTCCCAGGAAACCCAGCTTGTGACTGTTGGTGGCATGTGTGGTACAAGAAAGCAACCAATACAGGTGATTCATCTATCAATGGGTTAGAAATAAGGACCCAATGTGAATGGTTGGTGGACCGGGGATAAAGCTAGTCACACAGTAGGAGTACCATTGTTAACAGTATGATGTCCTGTTACCTTCTTTGGAAGGTAATGCACTGACTAGGGTAAGGAACCAAATTTGAACAGCAGGAAGGAATTAGTAATTATAAAAGCTGTGGGCCAGGTGTAGTGCCACACACCTATATTCCCAATGCCTCAAGAGGCTGAGGCAGGAGACAGCAAGTTCAAGGCCAGTCTTAGAGTCTTAGCAATTAAGTGAGGCTCTTAACAACTGAGACCTTGTCTAAAAAAAGAAAAAAAGAAAAAAGGCAGGGACATGACTCAGTGATTAAGATTCCCTGGTTTTAATTGCCAGTACCTAAAATAAATAAAAACTATGGAATCAGATGTGTGTTGGTGTGGACAAAGGGTTCTAGAGAAAGACAAGGGAAAGCTGAGGCTTGAGGGTGATTAATTGGTAATTAACTTATCCAAACATAAAAACCAGAGGGCTTCCTGGGCACAAGTACATGTGACTGCTCCCATCTAAGCCCTCACATAGTACTTCTCCTATAGCTGGAGGATAGATAAAGACGATTGTGTTCAGCATAAAAAGCATAAAAACAGCAAATCTCCAGTTAAGGTTGACTCCTAAAGAAGAAAACTAAAGAAGAAAGAGCTAAAGAATAAAGATATTATGTCCTAAAGGAGTTGCAGGACCTGGTCAGTACGTTCTAAAAAGGCTCAGAACATTCATGGTACTAGATTCCTAGATTATGGCATCACGGAGAACATAAAATTTAGTAAGGAAGAATTGATTAACATGGGAGTATTCTCCTGATACATAGTATTTAACACTTTGGCATTGACCCCAGGACATTGCTAAGATGGCTCTTACACACTTGGGCCCACACTAAATGAGAAATAAATGCCAGAACTTCTGGTGCAAACAGTGGAAAGAGGAATCAAACATCTCACAGAAAGGGGTGTACTTGAGTAATGTGTTATGTAAGGCTGGAAAACCCATCAGATGACTATTTTCCATGGTAGTGAGATGAGGATTTAGGGTAAAGAGAGAGAAATACTGAATCTTACAGGAAACACCCACAAGCCATTGAGATGTAGAAAGCATAATTATAAATCTTGTACAATACGCCCTTGTCCCATGGCCTTGGCTCATGCCCTTGTAAAACAAGGGAAACATGAAAGCACAGGGAAAACAGATGCAAAATTGTGCAGTTTCATTCTGGATCCATCTCTAGTCTGGCCCCTGATACAGCCATTCTATAAATATTGGACCCCCAGTCCAAGTCAGGGCTGCTTCTCACTTTCGAGACAGCCCGCATTTTCTCTTGAATGTGTATCTACCTTCCTAAATAAATTCTGTCTATGCCTTTGTCTGGCTCATGATGAAATTCTTTTCTGACATGTATGCCAAGAATCCTGCTGGTCCTAAATTGAGTTTCCCCTCTTCTCTGGGGACTCCTTGGACTCTTCTCCCATGACAACAGCACTATTCAAGGCTTTCAGAACGTTTGGTCCACTAAGGGGATTCTATGAATGATGCCATTGGAATAAAGGACACTTGGTAGCAATGAGTTGTGGCAGTGACTACATGACTATGGCATCCTTTTGCCCTATCTCATTCCGAACCATGAAGGTAGAGCAATGAGATGGTTTGTTCAGGTGACAGTGAAAGGCCAACTCAGAAGTGAATACTGCCCAAGTCAACAATTATCATACAGTTTAGCATCTCTAATAGGTAAGACGCTTAGTTCTGAGAAGCAAGGGGGTAGAAGTAGGAGTGGCCCTGCTTACCTGCACTCCCAGAAACCCACTCGGAAAATTTTTTGCTTTCTGTCCCCATACTTATGAAACCTTCAAGTTTAGAGATCTTGGCTTTAAAGAAGAGGACATTCCACCTGGGCACACAACAAGAATCTCATTCAATTTCATTTTGTCTGATGCCCAGTCATTTAATGTTCTTTATGCCAAGAAATCAGCAGGTGTGAAAAGTTGCTGGTCTGAAGGAGTAATTGACCCTCATCATCTGCAAGATGTAGGACTATTGTTATAAAATGGGTGTTCCGCCCTGGGCTGAAAATGCCCCAGTGTACTCTTTATTGGTCTCAAAGAAAGAACTTGGAGAGTCAACAGAGAGGTATTTATTATTCATGCACTCCTTGTTGGTGGCAGGCTGAGATACACCTACAAGCTGGGAGAATATGTTGGATAGGTTGCATGCCCACTTGCACAGGTGGAGTTCTTCAGATTGATGAGTACATTCTCTTTCTTACAACCACAATCCCTCCGTTTTGATCCTTAATTAAAAATTGGAGATAAGGAAAGTAGCCAGCTTCCCCTTTCCATTTCCTTCATTATAACATTCCTTAGAGTCCTTCCTACCTCATTGCAAGCTTTCCTAGGCACTGATAGTGTTCACTGCCAATAATGGGAAGAATCCATTTGATCTCAGGTAACTTACTTGGTATTGTAAGTTGCAGAAGCCAGAGCCTAGGAGAGCTCAGACCTGTAGGGTATAAGAGTCTGGGTCATCCCACTTCAGAAAGTCACTAAGCCCAGCAAAAGTGCTATCTAAGGGTGAGGGCTGATTGCCTAGTATTTTCAAGGCCCTTGGTTCAATCCCCAGCACTACACAAAAAAATAAATTAACTAATTGATTAATTAAAAGTTTAATAAATAAGAGTGAGGGGACTTTATCATGGATAGCAGAAGATGGAGATAAGGAGTATTGGTATTACACGGGGCCTCAAGAACAGTTGCAGTGGTGGAGAATGTCGTTTTTGCCATTGACTTTCTCCTTATAGATTCCTCCAACGGAAGGTACACACCAGGCTGGAGAAAGCCAATTAACTCACAATTATTCCAGTTTCACATGGCTAGGCCAGTTTCAGAGCTCTTTGTGGGGTTGTTGTGGGATTTCAATTCCTCCCTCCACCCACTTTGACTTTCATTACTTCCCCCAGAGGGGCCAATCCTAGAGGTGCTCCCTAAAAATTTTCTTGCATTAAAAAATCAGTATTTCTAAGGGAATCCCCTCCCTCTTTCTCAAAAAAAAAAAAAAAAAAAAGTAATACTCTTTAATTGTATCTCTGAAGGGGAGAAAGTACAATTTTCTCTAAACCCCATAAATTCCTAGTCAGGACAGATTGCTACAACAAAAGACAGATTAACAAGAGAAAACCAAGCAAGTTCATTAACATATGCAGGGCACACCCTGAGACAGCAACTCAAGGCAATGTTAAAGATCTGCCTTAAATATTATTTTTAACAAAAAATGATAAATTTTAGAGAGGTGATAAGAAAGGAAAGCAATCCCAAGTTTCAGAGATGGGAAAACTATGGAATGATAAATTTAGGGTAAGAAAGTTTGCTTATAAATTCCTGTGGTATTGCCAAAGCTCAGAGATGAAAAGAAGAATTCATATCCTGTCTTTAGGTTGGAAAGTGAAGAGAGTAAAAAGACCTTTTTTCTTGTGACTATCTCTTCTGCTCTCAGCCAGAAAAATGGCAGAGTTCCTGCGTTTTGATTTTTTTTTTCTTTTTTTGTGGGAGTACTGAGAGTGAAGTTAGGGGCTCTCTACCACTGAGCTATGTCCCCAATCCCCCTTTTTTGGAAAGAATACCTTTATTTTATTTATTTTTATGTGGTGCTGAGGATCAAACCTAGTGCCTCACACATGCTAGGTGAGCACTCCACCACTGAGCCACAACCCCAGGCCTCCAGACCTTTTATTTTTTGAGGTAAGGTTTCACTAAGTTTCTGAGGCTGGCCTTGAATTTGTGATCCTCCTGAATCAGCCTCCTGACTTCCCCCATATTTTGATTGTCTTCAGCTCAATAGTCTTTTATATTTCGGGGAGAAATATTTTGGTTTCCTTCACTTCCTTAATACATCCATTTATTTTATTTTTTCTGTTTCTCCCTAGTTCTTCTCTCTCTGTCTCTGTTTCTCTCTCTCTCTCTCTCTCTCTCTCTCTCTCACACACACACACACACACACACACCCTTTTTTGCTCTCTTTCTCTCATCTTTGTGTGCATGTACTTTTATACTTACTTTTTAAGTTAACACTATGGTCTTAAAATACTATTTTCATAAATTATTACATCATCTTCATAATTACATTTTTGTTTCAGTATAACATTCCTGTCAATTAGTGAAGCATAGCTTTTTTAAAAAAAAACATTTATTTTTTAGAAATAGTTGGACACAATACCTTTATTTTATTTATTTTTTTATGTGGTGCTGAGGATCGAGCCCTGGGCCTCACACATGCCAGACAAGCGCTCTACCACTGAGCCACAACCCCAGCCCAAAGCATAGCTTTTAAAAACCATTCTATTAGCCAGACACAGTGGCATAGGCCTGAAATCTTAGTTACACAGGAGGCAGGAAGATCAGCCTGGACAACTTAGTGAAACTTGGTATCAAAATAAAAATAAAAATGGCTAGGGATGTAACTCAGTGGAAGAGAATCACTGAGTTCAATGTTTAGTACTTAAAACAATAAATAAATTAATTAATAAAAACAGAACCATTCTTCTATTATTGGATGTTTAGGTTTATTTTTAATATAGAGTCTCTCTTACATAGAATTATCATTTTTCTGCAGATAACTCTTTTTCAACTGAATTAATCCCTTACATCAATTCCGAGTAGTAAGATGATCAAGTGAATGTGTATGGACATTTTTACATCTCTTGATACCTATTATCAAATTGTTTTTTTTTAAAAAAATGATAGCAATATATGCTGCTAGATCCAGGAGCATTTCAGCACAATGTCTCTAGCATTAGAAATTATCAACACAGAATATGCTGGTGGTTTAATAAATGCAAGATAATACCTCGTTATTGCATTACTTTGTAATTTTTTCTGTAAATTCTGGTTGAAGTTTTTTTTTTTTCCTTTTTTTTTTTTTTTTCAGTACTGGGGATTAAACCCAGGTGTGCTCTACCACTGAGATACAATCCCAGCACTTTTTTTTTTAGTTGTTGATAGACCTTTACTTTATTTATTTATATGGCAGTGCTCAGAACTGAACCCAGCGCCTCACACATGCCAGAGAAGTGCACTACCACTGAGCCCCAGCCCCAACCCCAACACTTTTTAATTTTTATTTTGAGACAGGGTCTTGCTAAATTGCCCAGGCTGGCCTTGAACTTGAGATCCTCCTGCCTTGGCCTCTGGAGTTGTAGGGTTTGCAGGTATGTGTGCCTCTGAGCTCTGGCTTTGGTTGAAATTGTAATGTTAATTGTTATTCAAAATTTCTCCTGTGTCAGAGTTCCTTGAAATAGTGACATTTTATAAATTGGAAGGCATTCTCTTACCATTATCACTAATTGGAAGTGAACTGAAAGCATCTCTGAATAAAATTCAAGTAGAATCAATTCAATAGTATACTGGAAAGAACATCAGACTGGGAGTCTGTGGCCTCTAGTTCTGGCCAAGTCAGTCGCCACCTGTGTCTTGAGAATGATTTAGACCACTAAAAATTTAAGAGATCTCAAAGTAGGTCAGATTATTTTGATTCCGTTTTTAGAAAACAAGTTTGAAAGTGACAGAAACCAAAGATAGAGACTGGTCAAAAGGACTTCAGTCCCCCTTCATGCCCTACAGAATGCTACCATAGTAGCTGGAAGTAGACAGCTCACTTCTCCTCTCTTCCCAGAGTGTGGCGTCTTTCCCTCTCCCATCTAGAGCATGGAGCTGACCAGCACCGTTCAATTAGTCCTTGGCAAAGGGTGTTAAGTGAAAGAGAAGAGGTGTCAGGTATCTGAAGCAGATCTTGGGTTGGCAGAACTCTGAAGTAGGCCAAAGTGAGATG
Source organism: Callospermophilus lateralis (assembly GCF_048772815.1). Classification (NCBI taxonomy): domain Eukaryota; kingdom Metazoa; phylum Chordata; class Mammalia; order Rodentia; family Sciuridae; genus Callospermophilus; species Callospermophilus lateralis. The sequence continues at coordinate 103,393,689 of NC_135310.1, forward strand.
GAGTTCTGACCTAAAAAATATTTAGGAGAAATAGGCTAGTTAACATTGTTGCCAGACAACAGTCTCAAGCCTTAGGCTCTTAGTCCAGCAGATGCACACTCACTCAGACCACGGTGATCAGGTCAGGGACCGAGGCAGGCTTGTTCTGGGGTGGAACTGATGGCTGGTTGAAGAGAGGGTCATAGGGAGAAGTTGCAATTCTCACCGGGGCCAAGATGTGGCTGTAGAGTTTGAGAGTGGTGAGCAAGATGCAGAGGATCAGGCAAATGATGAGAAAAGTTAGGATGTCAGTCTTGGTCCTCATCAGGCTTTCCAGCATGAAGGCATCAGTGTCAGCTGGCTGAATGTCTGTTATTTGCTCCACCATTTACACTAAATTTTGAGACGTTGTACCCCCCTTTCAATCCCTATCAGCTGCCACCAGATTTCTCAGTGATATCATTGCCCTGGGGTTAAAGCATCTGGTCTGGTGGTCCCCACCCTGATTTTCTTGCCTCTCCCCCTTATTGGGGCGAGGGCAACCTGTCAGAGACTTTACTGAGCTTGTCAGGGTGGGGAGAAGTGATTTGTTTATGTCAGGGCTATGCCTGATGATCATATTGGAGGGCTCCATAAGCATGCCTGGTGAGACTGCAGGTTTCAAAGTGGAGTTTTTAAAACAGAGTTGCTTAGGCTAAGGCCAAAGTCCATCCTTACAACCACTGACATCCCAAGCCTGGAACTCTGTAATTTAATGAGGGAGACAGCTATTAAAATAATTGTAACTACAAAATGTAATTATAACTATAAGACTGTGGTAGGTCTGGGGATATAGCTCAGTGTTAGAATGCTTGTCTGGTATGCATGAGGCTCTGAGTTTAATCCCCAGTATCAGAAAAAAAAAAAAAGACTGTTATAAATATGGCTTATTGTGAATCATGTGTTTTAGAGTTTTAGCATTTTAAAATATTTTGTACTCACTTGAAGCAAAATTAAGAAGTTAGAGGCCTAAAAATTTAAAAAGAGGCAAAAATATCATTACTTCAAAGTGATATAGTTGCTTACTCAAAAGCTGTAAGATAATTAGCTACAAAACTATTAGTAAGAGAATGCAATAAAGTGGTTGTAGGTTAATATACAGAAATAATTTATGCAAAAATGAGTTATAAATATATAAAAAATACCCCACTTACAAAGAAACTTTAAAAAGATAAAATACCTACATAGGAACTTAACTGAAAATGCATAACACATAAAGAAAATTTTAGAACACCAGTCAGCAACACAAAATTTGAGCAAATGAAAAATCAAAGCATTTTCTTGGAGAGGGTGATGAGCCATCATCATAAAGATGTCTGCTGTTTCCACATTAATCTATAATTGCTTCAATCATTCCCTCTTAATTTAACTAGCAAGCGAACTAAAGTTTATATAGAAAAATAAAGCAAGTAAGAAAGACCAGGAATATGTTCAAGTTAATTACAAGGGGCTAGCCTTCACATATGTTAAAACATAAGACTATATTTAAAAAAAAAAAAAAAAAAAGAGTTCTGGAGGTCAAACCCAAGGTCTCATGCATGATTCTAGGCAAGTCTCCAGCCCCAGCTACAATTTTTAACTCAGTACTGTATTCTAATGACTTGTAAACAAATAGATCATTGGAGAATACAGACATCTACGAATGGACTCAAATACACATGGAATTTTGTATAGAATAAAAGTGGCAAAGAGGCATAGGAGTCAATATGTAATATTAGGAAGACAGTGCAGTAGGGGCTGTGGTGTACCATCCATACCCTCTTCAAGACCAGGGCACTGATTCCCTTTGCTGCCAGTAGTGTTGTTTGCTTAACTTATAAGAAGAGAAATGCAATGCAAATCATACTGAAATACCACCTATCAGCTTAGCAAAGATGACAAAGGTTTAATTTCAAAAGGGCCAATGAAAGTCTAAGGAATCACATTTACATGGCCACTGCATGAAAGAAAAAATCGGTTCTAAGTTATAAGAGCATTTGCCTTTGGCCCAGAAATTCTATTCCCAGGAATTTATTCTATATGAATACTGTAGTTCTGACATATCACAAAGTTATTGATTGCAATATCTTTTATATTAATAAAAGTTTGGAAATTATATGAAATTCCAAGAGTGAGGAATTTGTTACGACTATTTCAAAAGGAAAACAAGCTTTGGACTGAAGGAATAAGTGTCAAGGGATTTGTGGAGTTCCACCCTTCAGGTGGCACCTGAAACTCTAAGAAGTTTCACCGTGAATTTGGGTAAATGGATGAGTCTAGTGCTCTGAAATATGGGTGATCACTCCTTGGTTCAGGGAATTGGAGTCCTCCATGTTCTGCAAAGGAACTAAGGGCTGGAGAAAGAAATATAGAAACTTTATGTAGTTAAGGCTGGGAAGGCTGCCAGATCATTAATTCTGAAGAGAGTTCCAGGGATCTAGACAAAGACATGCACACAAATATTTTATGTTGATGGCTTCACAATTTGATACACTTATTAAAAAAATTATTGAAATGGATGAATTAAATGACCTGCACAATGCCTTAATAAACTTATTTTTCATAAGTTCCTGTGCAAGATGCTACTATTCTTGTGGCTGTGGAACCTCTCTAGTGAGGCTTTGTTGGTGGCCCTTTCCTTACTCTCCTCATTGATCCTTTGCTTTTTGCCAGCTAGAATCATCCTTAGCAAAGACTGGTGGATCAGAGAAAGGGTCAGGGAAGTGGGCAGTACTTTCAGAAAACCAAGAGTGATGTACTCTCCTGCTCTAGAAGGAGAAAATAGGAAAGAGCAGGGTTAGTGCAGGGTGGCCTGAGCCACAGGTTAGTGCAGGAGGGGAATCTCCAGGATTTTAAAGGAAGACCCTCCCTCTGCCAGCTCTGGACTGGAGGAGTGCATGACAAGCCTGATGGTCAGGAGAGGAAGTGTAAACCCAAAGTGAGGTCTGGTCTCCTACCAGATAAGCAAGGAAGTAGATTCTATGTCAAGGAGATAATGAAGTTTCTGGTCTGGATTGGTCTTCTTCCTAGTGCTTTGGGTAGGGTGGGCTGAGCAGCTCAGGTTCTGAGCTTGCAGACATAAGGCCACTCTAGGCAGCACTGCTAAGGATACATACCATCTAGGATATAGAAACAAACAGTGCAGCAGAAGACTGCACAGAGGCCTTTGAGATAGTGCTTACTTTGATTTCATCATTATGTGGCTGCTACAGTGAGGTTCTAGTAAGAACATAGAATCTCATTAGTTAGCCATGCTTACATGCCCAGGGTATGGCCATGACAGGAAAGAAAGACAGTGTAAGGGGATATGAAGGTGTTGAAAGTCTGCAGTCCTTGATAAGGAAAATGCTGAGAAAAAAAAAAGAAGAAGAAGGAAAAAGAACCTACAGGAAAGGTGCTAACGGTGGCTCAAATAATCTGCTTTGCCATCAGACTGTACACTGGTTCCAGGCTACCACTCACTACTGACATATTTGTCCTTGAAGAAATTGCACAACCTTTCAGAGCTTCAGTGTTTTTCATGTGTCAAATGGATAGAGAGAGGGAGAACAGTGACTTCTGCATAGAATTCTCATGGGGATGAAAGGATACACAGCATGTAAGTGATTGGCACAATCCCAGGCACATGGTGTATACTCAATAGTGACATTGGGCAATGGTGGAACATCAGTGTGGCATTTCCTCTTTCACAAGCAGCAAATAACGGTCAGCCCACACTCCCAGGTCATGTTGACATTTCTTGCCAATGCCGTAAGAAATTGGTCCCAAAGAGCATGACCATAACCCAGGAGTAGGCGTGTTCAAGGACTTGCCGTTTCCCACTCTTTCTCTTTAACCTTGAAATCAGCCTGGATTAAGGCATAGTGGTGACTCATAATAACCATCTGCAGAGGGGACAAAGGTGCTTTCTACTCCGGTCAGAGAAAGCATTAAAAGCCATTTTATAGTGTAATCTTCCCAGTCAGAATGCCAGACTGGCCCCTGGCCTTGAGCCTAAACGGTGGCCAATAGTCCACTTCAATCCCTTAGAAGTCCTAATAGAAGCATCAGTGACTGTGAAAGTTTGGGGGAGGGGCAACTTTTTGAGCCTTAAATATGTACAAATAAATTAGGTGGCTATTTAACATTGATCATGTTAATCTTTATTTGTAATACAACTGATAGAATGTGTGCATTATTTAAAATGTCCTGTGGTTTCAATTTTGTAAGATTTATGAGATGGTGGCTGTGTTTGCACTTGAATTAAATTAGAAAGATGGGTCATCATCTATCATGTAAGCTAATTTAAGCGGGAAGGCCATCTTTTCCTGTTTTTTTATATCAAGTATGCCTTTATCCCTCAAGGGTACACCAAGGTCACTAAACTGCCTTTACTCAGCCAGGACCTTTCTTCTTTAGGTAGGTCTAGTTGCAAGGCTGTAGGACTTGAACTTCCTCAGGAATGTCAGTTCTGCAGTGTGCACTCAAAGCCTGGTTTTCATACCCTAGAAAATTCTATTACTTTTCTAATATTTTTAAAAATGAATTCCTTTTGTTCTTGAATTAGCTGGAGTTGGCTTCTGTTGTTTTCTATCAAAAAACCTGGTACATATGCATTTTCCATGTATCATTTTTTATGTAAAATATGGTTACTGTTAACTATGTCCACCCTAAATAAGACATTAAAATGTTAAAAAAGTAGTCTAAATATCTTTTTTGAAAATAACTACAAAGAAATTGTTGCCCATTTCAAATGAAATTAGACCATTTGCTTTCTGAATAATTGTTTTCTTGATTTAGTGCGGAAAAAAAAATGTAAACTCATGCTCTAATGACTTCACATACTTGTGATCAAACATGAAACAAAGTCAGGCATGATGGTGCATGCCTGTAATCCCAGCTGCTCAGGAGGCTGAGGCAGGAGGATTGGTTAGGTCAATCTGGGCAATTTAGTAAGATCCTGACTCAAAATAAAAAAATAAAAAGGGCTAAAGATGTAACTCAGTGTGAGAGCGCCCTTGGTTCACTCCCCAGGGTAAAAGAAAAGAAACCAAAATAAATCCATGGTTCCAAGTGTTGTAAAGTTTCCAAAGAAATTTGCTTGATTTTTTAACACTTTTTCCTAATGTACACGGGTTACATTATGTTTTCTTCTTTATGTTAGCTACGACTGAAGTCCTTGGAATTTAGTATGTTATAATGATGAGCTTAAAAGAATAAAAATTAGGATTTGTGCTTTCAGAGAGCACAAGGTCCTATTAGTTTATCTCCCTGAACACTGAATTTTGTCTAGTTCTCTCTCTTCCCTGCAATTCATCTCCCACAGCCGATGTCTTGTTTCTGATCTCCTTTTACTTTTAGGCACTTTGCATTGCTGTTTAACTGCTATAGGAGGGCCTGGCTATTCTCTCTTATTTATAAAAAAAAAATGCTTGATAAACACTTACTGGCTGTCAGACACTGTGAGAGGCACTGCAGATATAGGAGTGAACAAAACAATCCTACCTCCATTCTCCCCTCCACAGGGCATGATAGACTGTAAACAAAGAAAATCATCAAGTAGTTCCTCATGTTTAGTGTTGCAAAGGCAAAAGCAAAGACAAGGACATTGGGGAGCTATGGAAGAATAACAGACAGTACCTAAATTAGATGGGAGGGAGGAGGCAGAGTGTGAGGAGAGGTCTCTGGGGGAAGCGACAGTAACAGAAGATGGAAGGATGGAAAGGAATTAGGAGGCCAAGCAGGGGGTGGCAAGAAGAGTATTCCAAGCAACAGTATGTGCTACAGTCCTGAGGTAGAAAGGAAGGAGCTCAGTAAATTTGAGGAACTGAAAGAAGCTAGGGAGAGGAAAAGGAAAGTGTAGAAGCCCCTTCTTATTAATTACCTGAACTCCTTAAGCCAAAGACTTCGTTTTATTTTTGTATATCACCCCCCATTCCCGCACTGTGCTGAGTGCAGTATTTAATACACAGTAGATACAGTAAAATGCTGAAGGGTTTGGCTTCCTATTGACTGATGATTTTACTCTAATATCAAAAGTGCCTGAGAAATCAGAATCCCAGTATGAAATAAGGCATGATCAAGCAGAGCAGTCTCAAGACTTGTAGATCCCAGGCATTCTTACTCTCAGAAGCTCCACTATCCTCACAGTAAAAACATATTTAAATGAACCCATGGTTTACATCAAGCATTTATGTCACTACCTAAGATTAGAGTTGGGTTGCAGTTAATTAATTTTCTTAATGTTAAATCTTAGACATTTAAAGAGACACAATTTTGACTTCACAATTTTTTTTTTAAATAATTTTTCAGCTCTCAAACATTTTCACAGAAAGCACTGTAAGTCCTGAGCACTTTGCCCAACCAGACAAAGCCCAGTAATCCAGGGCTAACCGGAATAGAATAGGATAAAATGCAAGTGCTGGAGGGATTCAGGGAAACATCCTGAATCAGGAAACAAGAAGTAAGAGGAGGGGCTGGGGATATAGCTCAATAGGCAGAGTGCTTGCCTCACAGGCACAAGGCCCTGGGTTCCATCCCCAGCACAACAACAACAACAACAAAAAGAGTAAGAGGATATTGCTACTCTGGCCTAATTTGGACCTTAAATTTCCTCAAAGCAAAAACTAGTAGGCCAATTTAAAGCCCTAGGAACCTTGGAAAAAAGCATCCATGTCTCTTTAAAGTTTGTACTACCCAAGAATGGACATGGTTGGATTTTACAAAGGTTGGGCTGCCATGATGAAAGGCTCAAACTACAGAAAGGTAGTTCTTACAGGGCTGGAGGCTGGGAAGCCCAAGACCAATGTTCTGGCCCAAGAACAATGTGTCATTACGGCCCCTTCTCTTACCTTGTCTTTGGTGGGCATCTCTCTGTGGGCTAATGTGACCTCTGATTTGCTGTGTGGGGTGTGGAGGAGCAAGCCCTCTGGTGCCTCTTCCTGTAAGGCCATTATAATTACCTCCCAAAGGCTCACCTCCAAATACCTCACATGGGGGCCTGGACTTCAGCTTGTAAATTTTCAGGGGTCACAACTCAGTTCATTGCAAAAAGGTACACTTTTTTTTTTTTTTAAAGAGGGACAATTCTTTTCTGGTCAGCCATCGTAATAGCTAAAGCCAAGAATGAATTATTACTTGAAAAAAACAAGCACAATTCTTTTTTTTTTCTTTAAGGTTATTGCAGAAAAGAGTAGGACTTCAGATACAGAAGACTTGGGCTGAATCTTATTTACTAACCACATAGGCTAGGAAGTAACTTGGATAAGTTATTTAAAATCTCTGTCCTCAGTTTTCATAGCTGTAAAACAGGATTAAATATGTTTGCATCATAAAGCTGTTGTAAGCATTGATGAGATAGAAGATTTAAAGTATCTGACCCAGAGAAAGAGCCTTCGAAACATTTCCCCGGAGCATGGAAAGTACAGACATGTTGCTCAGGAGCAGAGGTTGTGGTAGCAATAGGTGATGAAGAAAAGCTGATCATACTGAAACACTCTGTTTCCAAGAGATTTGCTCTCACTGGATACCTTCCAACTCTGAAATCCCATAAATCCACATATATGTGAGGGAACAAATCTGTTCATTTCATCTGCTTAGTTGTTACTATCAATTTGTGCTCAACACTCTCACAAATGTTGTCTTACTCAGTCTTAACTACAACCTGACAACCTAACAACAGCAGCAATAATAAGAGTTATTATTATTCCCACTTTACAAATGGACAAACTGAAGTTCCCAGATTTGGATAACAGCCTAAGGTCATACCTCTGGAGAATGACAGAGCCTGAATTTACACCCAGGACTTCTTGGCTTCCATAAATAGCAATGTCCCTGTTCCCAAGACTGTGAAGTTGAGTGTTCTTCATTAGAATATCATCAAGAAGACGCTGAAGCACAAATTGAGTAGGGGTATTATAAGAGAATGACTTGCTTTGAATAGCATGACTCGTACCCTGGACAAATTCCGACTAGGATCCCAATAGAATTTATATAATGAGAAGACTATTGGCAGTTTTTCAGGGACTGTAGAGCAAGGGAGAGATGCCAGAGGCTATGGATTGGGCACACACTGTTCCAGTTTGTGAAAAGGGGAAGAAAGTTGATTCTGCAAACTAGAGACAAAGTCCTGCACAAAGTTCTCGAAGGGCAACATATGAACATTAAAAAAAGGGAAGTAATTGCTGTCACCCGTGCAAGTTTCTGCTGAGAAGAGATCATTACAGCTGTGGTTCATTTCCCTTTGTGATAGGCAAAAGACTGGTATGGTTCTATTTAGACCACATATTTTGCTCCTTATAATAAATGAGTTGGAACTGTGTAAACAGCTAGAGTCATTAGAAGTAGAAAAATTAATTATTTTTCAAAATTCACGAAGAATTTCAAATGTCACTGTTTCTATTAAAATATAATTCTTTGATTATTGATTTTTCAAACTTGAGATAATTATAGATTTATATACAATTACAAGAAATAATACAGAGCAAGAGCCTTTACACTTTACCCACATTCCCCCTGTGGTTAGGTTTTGTAAAACTATAGTGTAATAGAACAAATCAAATATTGGTAGTGATAGAATCTACAGATCTTTCTTGGATTCCTCAGGTTTAATTTGCACCCATTTGTGTGTGAGTCTTATGTTCTACAAAACTTTATTGGTGAGGTAGTAATTCCTGTCCACCATGGCAGTCAGGATGCTGAACAGCTCCAACTGAAGAATACTTCTCATTGGGAGAGATGGAAACTTAAACCTTGAAAGAAGAAAGAGGGAAAAGAATATGGCAGGGGAGAAGAGCAAAATGAAAATCAGAGGCATGGATTGAATTAGTTATAGACAGGATAATTAGCTCAGTTAGGTAAGAAGCATAGCCATGTCTTAAATGACCTTGAAAATCAGTGACCACACCTTTATATGTAAGTATAATCTACTGCTTACCTCTTAGAAAGCATCAAGATAATTATTCCAGTGGCCAATGGTACAAAGAAGCATCAGTGTTTTTGTAACTGCTGTTCCCTCTGCATAGGACACACTTTGCCAGATAGTCTCTGTCTATCTCCCTCTCATTAAAGTCTCAGTTTAAAGGTCACCTCCTCAGGGAAGCCTTCCCTGATCACCCATCCTACAATGCTGTCTATTTCCTAGATCCCTGCTTTATTTATTCTATAAAACTTATTATTTTGCCACACTGGGGATTGAACCCAGCCCCTTGTGCATGCTAGACAAATGCTCTATCACTGAGCAACATCTCTAGTTCTTTTTATTTTAAGACATGGTATCACTATGTTGCCTGGGCTGGCCTTGAACTTGTGATCTTCTGGCCTTAGCCTTCTGAGTAGTGGGGCCTACAGGTATGCATCACTATGTCTGGCAGAGCTTATTATTCTTTTTACAAAAAAAGCATATGTATATATTTATTTACTCATTCACCCCCTCCATATAAGTTTCATGAGAAAATAAATCTTGAGTGTTTTGCTTATTGTCGTAACCCATTGCCATTTAGGGCATAGGCACACATTAAGTATGTAACACTTGAAGGAATAAACAGACTATCCACAGAAGTTCTGGCTCATCCCACCTTGAAGTTTCCTTCATTTTACCTCCTTCTCCCTTTTTTCTTTCCTATTCTGCCTAGCTTTGTGGGTTCAGAACAAAATGGGGGAGACCCCTCATTATGCCTTTGCAGGCTTCCCAAATTTCTCTTCATGCCATATAAACAAAAAGAATGCAGAGCAGGGGAAGGAAAGAATATTATTTGTTAATATGTGATATGATCAGGCTCCAAAAAGGCTGGGACAGAAGTTTAAGAATATAGAGGGAATACCAAGTCTCAAAAGAAAAATGCCCTAAATGCTGAGAGCCACAGCTGAGTAGGAGGAATGACGCATGGCATTTATGCCAGAAGGGAGAGGTTGAGAGGTGACAACCATCGAGCCATCGAGATGATGATGGTTATGTTAAGCTGTGTATTCAATTGTATATTAGACCCCTGCTGTCCACCTCCACCTGCTACTTTGGAGTTCTCAAGGGGATTCCTGGAGAGTTCACATTGGTTGGGGAAGTGCCAGAGGAGGGATTTCTGGTGTGTGGTGTTTCTGGAAGGGCCATGAGGGTGGCGTTTGTGGGAGTTCGAATAATAAAGGAGTTCCTATTTTTGAACCTACAAGTGCCTCCTGGAGGCTTGTTATTTTGTGCCCAGCCAGACTGTGGCACATAAACTGTTGTAATGCAGAATAAACAACAGGTGAGCAACCCGGCCCATGTCCTTGTGCCTACATCCTTGTTCACGGCTAGTGAATTGGCTGATGAATAAAGCAGCAAAACTGCCAGGCATGGTGGCACAGGTCTCTAAACCCAGTAATTTAGGAGGCTGAGGTGAAGGACTAGAGGTGTAGCCCCATGGTAGAGTGCCACTGAGTTCAATCAGTGCCAGAACTTTGGCAGAGGTGGGGGGAGGGAGATGATCAAAAAGCATCTGGAGGAACCCCTCCTTTGGGAGAATGTGCATTAAAGACTTTGGTAATCAAGAAATGACCTCAAGCTGGGCATGGTGGCCCATGCCTATAATCCCAATGGCTTGTGAGGCTGAGGCAGGAGGGTCACGAGGTCAAAGGTCAGCAAAAGTGAGGTGCTAAGCAACTCAGTGAGATTCTGTCTCTAAATAAAATACAAAATAGGGCTGGGGATGTGATTCGGTGAGTGAGTGCCCCAAGTTCAATCCCAGTAACTCCCCCAGTAGCCCCCTTAAATTAGATTTAAAATGTTAATGCAACATGTGATGTAGGAAGTAGCATGGTTAGAATGTGCTCAAGGAAAACTCATGCAATACTGCACAGCTCTGCCCTGACTCCTCTAGTTCCCCTCCTCTAGCTACCATTCCACTCTAAATGTTATAACCCAGACCTAGACAATGTGATGCACTCTCTCTGGGATCATCCACACTCTTATTCTTGATTGTGTACTTTCCACTTTTTGGGTATAGTTACTTTCTTGCTCTGCTACTCATACCTGATGTATCCTTAAATTCTTTTCTGCAATGTAGTCAAGAACCTGGAAGTTCCAAGTGGAGGTCTTCTCTGCTGCTGGAGACCTCTTCTGACCCCGTATGGTGACAAGGCCCCCTCACTGATTTGCAGATCTTGTGCCCATATTAAATATTTAGGAAGTTGCAGAGATAACCTGTACTCCCAGAGCGCAGAACCTGGTGTAGGGGACAGACATATAAAATGATGGGACATTGTAAAAGGTGTAATAGTGAATGTATGAGTGAGGCTCAGTGCAACTTGATATTTGAGTGCAAAAGAAAAGCATTCACAAAGGAGGTGCCACTGAGGTTGGAGCTGGAAACCAAGGTAGCTGCCAGGTAGTTATTCAGAAAAGCGCTGAAGCACGGAGCAGCTTGACATATTTTGGAAGTTACTCCACTCTCCAGTGGTATACTTGAATTCTTTCCTTCTTTCATTCAGTCAATAGTTTCTGAGCATCTATCTCTATCTGCAGAGATGCAAAAGGCAGGAATGTCTGTGATCTAAAGACTTCCATAATCTAGTTGGAAAAGTAAGGCACAGACACCAGAACATCCACTCTGGAATCAGACGGGCTGGGTTCAAATCCCATCTCCATTACATCTCTAGCTTTGTGACCAGTGAAGAAACTTGACCTTTCTGAGCCTCAGCTTCCTCATCCATAGAACAAGAATGAAAGAAGTACTTACCTCGCAGGAATGCTTAGCATACATACTTAGTTTAATAAATACAGGTGTTATTTTTTAAATACACTATTAAGAATTCTGGGCCTAGATAAAAGAGAAAGGAAGAAGCTTACTATCCTAATGTTAATCATGACCAGAACTTTTAATATTCTTTTAAAAAATTTTTATTGGTGCATTATAATTATACGTAATAGTGGTATTCATTGTTATGTATTTGTACATGTACATAATTTAACAGTATAATTTGGTCAATTTCATTCCCTAGTACTTCCTCTCTCCTCCTCCCTCCCCTTGATCCCCTTCTCTATTCTACTGGTCACCCTCTTTTTTAACATTCTTTTATCAGCTTCTTTTAAGATGTGTTTAGGAAGGCATTTACTTCTTTAATTTTCTTTTTTTTTATGTATTTCTTACATAATGACATTAGTGGAATGCATCACATTCATAATTATCCACTCACAGCACAATTTTTCATAACTCTGTATATAAAGTATGTTCATGCCAAATTTTCTATGGCTAAACTCATTTTTTTTTCTGGACAATCAATTTTCATAAGTCTGTATCAGTTGAGGGCTTCAAGTTGGTCTCCCCAAAATATTTCCTTATGCTCAGTCAAGGCCCTCAAGACTATCTATGAGGTATTCTGCCCTGGGCTAAGGGGAGAAATGAGGGCCCACCTTCAGGAAGAAGGAGCTACCATGGAGTTAGACCTGAGTTAGAATAGAGGCCCAAATTCCAGAGATCTGGCAGGTAGCAGGGTCTGAATATGGTGTGGTAAGGACTGTGTCTATGTGAGGAATATAGACACAGTATTGACAGAAAGTATTAGTATTTTTGTTCAAAAAGCTGGACATTCAGATTTTTAAATAAGAAAACTCCTAATATTCTAATGTTAGCAAGTAACTTAAAAAATTTAAACAAAACAGATACACTGGCAGGGTTTAGTACGCAGCAGCCCGAGCTTGGCCTCTGATAGCGTTCAACGTTGCAGGTGCAAACGGCCTTCCAAACACACTTCCCTTATGGAGAAGGACAGGACCCTGGTGGCCACACTATTGGCTGCAAAAGCAACATAATTGGCTGTGAATTTTGTTTTGTAATTGCTCTGGGAAGTTTTTTCTTGTTTTATTTTCAGTTTTCTAGACTTTTTCTCACTTGCTTTCTCTTTCCTCTCTCCTTTTGACTTTTTTTCATCTTAGCTTTTTCTTGCTGAAAGCCACGCTCCCAAACCGCAGCACCCAGCTCAGGGGTCCCCTGTCAGGTAACACCCACCATCCAGGAGCTAGCCCTGCAGATCAGCTCTCTGTTGCGATGGGATATAATCTAAGGAAGCACCGGCTTGGAACAAGTTGATAAACTTGTTCATTACCAGTGTAAGGGATAAAGCCATTAGCCCAGGCATCTAAGGTCTAAAGCAGATACTCTGAAATCACAGGTTACATCCTCTGGAGATTTGCTGTTTACTATTCTTTAACGCCAAAGTCCACCTTCCATCCCCAAAGTGTAGACCACAAGGGATGGAGAGAGAGATACTTCCAGTGCCCTCAGAAGTGAGAGGGACATTCCTGTAGGTTAAAAGTACCTGAATGTGGGGCAAAAGGAAATAATTGAATCTCTATAAAAGTTTAACGGGAGTTCCTTAAGCTTTTCTTGAACATTCTGTAAGGTAGATATCCTTGGGGTGCGGGGGAAGCAACTACTCAGACATGAAGTCTGCTCAGGCCTTTAATCCCAGCTTGGGTAGCTGAGACAGGAAGATTGCAAGTTCAAGATCAAAAGTCCAAGTTGGATAATTTAGGGAGACCTTGTCTCAAATAAATAAATAAGATGAAAACAAACAAACAAATAAAAAACACAGTAGCAACAAAAAAGAAAACGGCTAGAGGGAGGAGGTTTGAAGGTAGGAGCAACCTGGAGGTGGAGGGGAGGGCAGAGCAGCTGTGGGACAAGTCAGGGCATACTGCTGTCTGTCTGTCCAGAGGTTGGTGAGGCTGTAAGGTAGTCAGGGATGCAGGATTTGTGCAGGATGGGGTGGACACCTCACAAACTCTTGGCTCAGTGCCCCTGGCTTTAATAAAACACCTTTTCCTTTAGAAACCACCAGAGGAAGGTTAATGTGCTGGTGGAAGGAGCAAACCTTTGGGAGAATGTAGAGATCACAGTAATTAGTAAAGGTGATCTCCTACTAACAAGGGATAGACAATGAAATGGAGAGAAAGATCTGGAAATGTCCCTCTACCCGTCTCTTCTCATGGGGCCCAGTGAGACCAATCCAGAACCACTGAGAGAAATTTCCATGGCTTTGTGTAACCTGAATTAATAACAGCTAAGGAAAAGAATGGCAAAGTACTACTTACCCTTTCTCCCAATTGCTGATCTAATAACCAATGTGAAATCTAGTGACTACAGAAAACTCACTTTATCCACTATGCCTCTCATAATTCCTAGCACATAAGAAGGACTCAATAAATATGTGAGGAATGCACTGCTGAATACTCCTGTAAATAAGATTTACAGGAGACCATTTGCTTGGCCTGAGCTCCTGAACTAAGCCTGACAAAACAAAATAAAATGTAGTAACTGGGGTTAGGGGTGTAGTTCAGTGGTAGAGCACTTGCCTGGCATGTGTGACCTTAGTCCCAATCCACAGTGCTGCAAGAAGAAGAAGCAAAAGCAGTAACTTGTGCTAAAGTTCCATATCACCAAGCTGAAACTAAATAATTTATCTGACTTTCCAAGAAATCAGAAAATAAGAGATAATGTCTGAATCCTCAAACAGGTCAGTTTTAGGAAGTCCCTCTATTTTAACCCTTATAAGAAAATAATTTTGAAATGACCCGTCCATTTTTTGTCATCTGTTTCTGCTTTCCTCAGCCTTTCTTGTCTCTAAATCCAACCTCCTCTGATTACTTTATTGGAGTACTTGTTCTACTTTATAGAACAAAGTGTTGCCTATTTCTAGAATTGGAAATAAATGCCAGTTAAGATCTTTGAATTAAATTTGTTATAATTTGATGATTCATAGTATTTATTACATTGTATTGATTATACTACTTTAGAAAATATTTCTAATATATTTGAGTTACAGCCACCTTAGTGGACATTCTGTGAGAGCTGGACTTCTAAATTAACCCAAGGATGGGATGCAAGAGCATCAGAGGTCATTAGGGTTAGGTGAATCCAACCTACTTGTTTTAAAAGAGCACTTGAGACACAGAAAGGGAAGATAATTTTCCTAAGGTCACACAATCTATGGAGCTGGTGTATAAACACATCGTCCAACTCTTAGTCCTGCCTAGTGTGAACACCAGCTCTTAAGGAAAGAACACTGCCCAAAGGACATGTCATGATATTATGGATGTAGATTTTCATTAGGAAAGAAACAGCAAGAAAGACATTGAAGTAGAGAGGCGGAAAAGAGTATTGCAATGGTGAGTCAAGAAGTCCTTTGCAGCCTCTTTGTTCTAGCAGGAGGCAGCTCACAGGGCTCTCCAAGTAACTCGGGCAATGCTGGAGCCCTCAGACCCAGAAATATCCAATGTTAATGGTAATGTCTACTCTTTCTTGTGGGTTTTCTTTTATTTCCTCTTTCTTTCTTTCATTCTTTCTTTTCTTATTTTTTTTTTGTTTTTTGCACTCCTGTGAATCATGTTCTTCATAATAAAGATATTGAAATTCAAAGCAATTTTTTTTTCAACTAAATGTCATGTATGTTAGATTGGAAAAGGTCTTCTTGATTTTTTTTGTCAAAAAATAAAAATAAAAAAGCAAACAAATAAAAATATCACTTCATGTCCCTGCTTGTGGGGCCACCTGTATTAGTTAAGATTCTCTAGAGGAACAGAAAGAACCAATAATAATAATTGATTATATATTATATATGTATACATATACATTATATATACAAATATATAATCTCCTATAAATAAAGGTATTTATAGGAGGAAATTTATTAAATTGGCTCACACAATCAGAGTCTGAATAGACCCACAATGGCCACCTGCAGGCTGGAGTAGCTGCTCAGTCCAAGAAGCTGAAGCTCCAGAACAGGAGGAAGCAATGATTCAGCCCCAGTGTAAGGCTAAAGGCCTGGAAGTCCCCTATTGTGTCACCGGTGCAATCCATGTTCAAAGGCTGAAGACTCTGAAGTCTGATGTCCACGGTCAATGGCAGTAGACAAAAGCACATTCACTCAAGAAAAGTTGAGTGTGCAGGTGCATGTGTGAGCTTCCCTCTTCTGCTTTTTGTTTCCTCAAAACCCTTAGTCTATTGGACAGTGCCACATTTAGCAAGTCTTCCCCACCCAGTTAACTGACCCACATGACAACTGTCTCTGGAAACACCTTCACAGACACACCCAGAAGTGTGCTTGACCACTTTTCTAGGCATCTCCCAATCAGTTGAGAATCAAGATTAACCGTCACAGGACCAAGGTATCAAGGTAAATAAAACCAAATGGTGAAGTAGGTGGTTTTTCAGGACACTCCTTGATTTTAGTGTATGGAAGAGGTCTTCCTGTAGAATTTTGCTTAGGGGTTTGCAAAAAGAGTCAGAAGTCCAGGAGAAATGAAAGTTCTTTAGAAGGAGGAACTCGGGAAAGGAAGTCTGCTAATGAAGAAAAGAATTCAAAATGATATTTGTACTGAGGGCCTGTTATTATTTGCTCTGAGCTGTTTTACCCTAGCTCTTGTGCTGCCAACTGAATTGGTAAGAAAATGGATGGAAGATGCTGATCTGTGATTGCAGGATACAATTATATTCATACACATGGTCAGTTCTTAATGGAAGGCATTATATTTATCAGCTAATGCTGCCCTCTGCTTCCTGGTACCCACACTTAAACTGGGAGAGAATTTAATTGATCTTCATTAGAAAAGGCACACAGACTCACACACAGCTCTCCCTAGCTCAGCTAATTAACACCCATGGCCCCCAAAGCATGCTCTGGGGGTCAGACTCCTGACAGTCTGCAACTTTTTGCACAAGCTGTCCTGCAAATGGGAGCCATGGCTACTATGCTTGTCGCTGAGAAGGCACTGTTCCAGCCCTAAATCAAGCCATCCTCCATACATGGAGGACCCACACAGGTTGTCTATTCTCTGCTCACAGAACCACAGATGCCTGCCTTCTTTTAAGAGTCCACAGGACCAGGACTCTCATCTGAGCAAGCAGACTTATGCCTAAAAGGTAGAGACAAATCTTTCACATATTTTACAAGACACATTAATGTATCTACAAAAAAATGTTTCCGCATCTTTAAAAGCATACCACTCACTTGAAATTGCCTCTTTCTGTGCTTTAGAAAGAAGCCACTAGGCCCTATTGATTGGCCTCTCCAGTGCATCTGTGCCTGAACTGTGGCCAAGCTCTTTGGGGTGTCCAGATCTACTGCTGAGTATGTTTTCCATGAGGTTGTACATGTTATTTGTAATCTTTTGGCACCTCCTGGAAACCAGCCCATCCTGGAGAAAGTCTTGGAGATGTTCTAGACCAAATATGGCTTCTAATGAGTGCTAGGGCATTAGGGGTACACACATTGTGTATCTTGCTTTGAGGGGCAGGAAAAGAATTTTTTTAATTGTTATCAGTACTTTTCCATAGTTTTTTAAGCCATTGCTGGTCCTGACCTTTGTTTCAGGCAAATATTTGTAGGCTGCCCAGGATCCAGCCATAATCCATATATGTTAGAGGCAAGTTGGTTTTGCTATAGGGGAGATGGAGGCCTTGTCTTCCCTGCTATCTGAAAGAAAATAGGGAAGCAGACCTTGGGGTGTGTCCTTGTGGGTGATGAACCTTGTGGGGGTGTGTGTGGCGGGTGTGTGTGTGTGTGTGCGCTATACAAACATTTAGACAATCTTCACAGACACAGCAAGAAATAATGTTTACCCAAATATGTGGGCATCCTGTTCCCTATTCAAGCTGACACATAAAATTAACCATTGCAACATGGCTACATATCTCTTGAAGGTTCTTGGGGAGAATCTGCTTCCTGATTTTTCCATATTCTGAGAACTACTTACATTCCCCATCTTTTTGTCTTCAAGGCTGCATAGCATCTTCTCACTTTTCTGACTTCTTCTGCTGGCACATCTTTTTTTACTCCATCCTGATGCTATTGAGCTCTGAAACCCCTTTTAACTCTGATAGTCAATGATTTCATGTTCCTAAGCTAATATAAAGTGATTAACAACTGGAATTGAATATAGGTGTATGAAAGCTGCCCTGGGAACCTTCGAGGCATGAAGTCATCTCATCTTTCAATCTCTCCTAACTACATATACTCATCCCCTCACCTACCCATATACCCCTTAATTCCCACTGAATATATATATATATATATATATATATATATATATATATATATATAATATATATATAATTCCCACTGAATATATATATATATATATATATATATATATATATATATATATATATATATATATATATATATTTTTTTCCAGTACTGGAGATTGAACCCAAGGGCACTTAAACACTGAGGCACATCCCCAGCCCTTTTTTTTATTTTGAGACAAGGTTCTAATAAGTTGCTTAGGGCCTCAATGGGTTGCTGAGGCTAGCTTTGAACTTGCAATTCTCCTGCCTCAGGCTTCTAAGTCACTGGGATTACAGCCATGCACCACCAGGCCTGGCTTCCACTGATTTTGGAAGACTAAACAAAAGTTCTCTTTGAATTTCTCTGTATCCACCATCATCATTAAATTGCCTGACACCAATAAAAAATCACTTTTAACTTTTTAACCACTTAGAAGAAAACAGTGGTATTGGCGTAAACTTCAAACCAACTAACTTATGAAATTTTGTCACACTCATGTCCCTCTATCAAGCAAACCAAAATTATCAACTATCAACTTTCCATAAAAATCTTCAAGTTTTCTAACATTTACATTTTTTGTTCAAATATAGAATTCTACTTTTTAAAAAAGATTATTATTCCACTATTACTATTGATTAGTTAGGAAATTTTTTTCACTTTCTACATTTGTATTGGTTTATTATAATTGTATAGAATGATGGGATTGTTACATATTTGTACATGCACATGATGTAACAATATAATTTGGCCAATATCATTCCCCAGTATTTCCCTTTTCCCTCCCCTTCTTCTCCCTGATCCCTTTCCTCTATTTCACTGAACCCTGTACATGTGAATAAAGACCTCTAAAATAAACTCCACTCTGGAATATCCTGGAGTGATCTTTGAAATCTATTGCACCCTTCAGTGATGGTAACAAACCCTTGGGAAGTAGTGCTTGCTATTTGCCAGGTATTTTCTTTTTTCCCCCACATTTTTTTATTGATGCATTATAGTTATACAAATGGTAGGATATTTTTGTTACATATTAGTACAAGCACACATTATAACAATATAATTAATCAATTTGACTCCCCAGTTCATCACCTTCTCCTTCCCCACCTCGTACTCTCTGGTCCTTTCCTCTATTCTACTGATCTACCTTTGATTTTCATGAGATCCCTCCCTTTCTTTCCCTTTTTCCTCTCTGGCTTCCACATGTGAGAGAAAACATATGACCCTTGAACCTCTGAATTTGGCTTATTTCACTTACCATAACATTCTCAAGTTCCATCCATTTTCCTGCAAATGACATAATTTTATTTTTCTTTATGGTTGAATAAACTCCATTATGTAAATATATCACATTTTCTTTATCTATTCATCCATTGATGGACACCTAGGTTGGCTCCATAGTTTGGCTATTGTGAATTGTGCTGCTGTACACATAGATATGCATGTATCACTGTAAGTATGAAGACTTCAAGTCTTCAAGATAAATACCAAGGAGTGGTTTAGCTGGGTCATTGGTGGCTCCATGCCTAGTCTTTTGAGAAACCTCCACACTGATACCTATAGTGATTGTACTAATTTACAACCCCACAAACAGTTTAAAAGTTTTCTTTTTCCTCCACGTCCTCTCCAGCACTTATTGTTGTTTGCATTCTTGATGACTGGTGTGAGATGAGCTCACAGTGTAGTTTTGATTTGCGTTTCCCTAATTGTGAATGATGTTGAATATTTTTTTCTTATAATTATTAGCCATTTGTATTTTTTCTTTTGAGAAATTCTGTTCAATTAATTTTCCTGTTCACTAACTGTTTTTTTTTCCCCTGAGTTATTTATATATTCTAAATAGTAATCCTCTGTCAAAAGGGTAGCTATTCTGTAGGTTAAGTTCTTAATGATTTCCTTTGCTGTGCAGAAGCCTTTTAATCTGATTCCATCCCATTTACTAACTGTTGGCATTATTTTCTGAGCTTTAGGGGGCCTATTGAGAAAGTATGCTTGTGCCTATATGCTGGAGTGTTGACCCTACATTTTCTTCTAACTTCTGATCTAATTCCTAGGCCTTTAATCTGTTTTGTGTTGATTTTTGTGCAGGGTGAGAGATCAGGGTCTAAGCTTTGTATATGTATGGATAATCAATTTTCTCAGCACCATTTGTTAAAAAGGCCATCTTTTCTCCATATATGTTTTTGACATCTTTGTCAAGGATCGCATGACGGTATCTGTATGGGTCCATCTCTGAGTCTTCTATTCCGTACCATTGGTCTGTGTGTCTGCTTTTACGCCAGGTACCATGGAGCTTTCGTTACTATAGCTCTGTAGTAGAATGTGAAGTCAGTATTGTGATGCTTCCAGCATTGCAGTGCATATACTTTTTTTGTTTGTTTTGTTTTGTTTTTGTGCTGGATATTGAACCCAGGGATGCTTAACCACTGAGTCACTAAGTTGCTTAGGACCTCACTAAGTTGCTGAGGCTGCTTTGAACTTGGCAATCCTCCTGCCTCAGCCTCCTGAGTCACTAGTATTACATGAGTGTACAACCACGCCCAGTGAGTGCATATACTCTTAAGGTCATTCATTCACCAAACATTTAATGTGCCTCTTAGGTACTAGGCAGTAGGTATGCAAAAGTGAAAAAGATATAATACTTGCCTTCAGGAATTAAGAGAAAAGCTGAATAAACTGACAAAACACAGTAAGAGAGTTGTTCTAAGAGCCAGGCGCTATGGCTACCTAGAGGAAGGACACCAAACTGAGTAGGCCCAGTTAAAAGTTACCTTTGTAAAGGATAAGATGATGAAATTAGCTCCAGGGAGTGGGATCTGAAGTAGGCACAGGGACAAAAACAGCATGGTACTAGTTGAGCTAGGGGCCAGGGTGAGGGGGAAGCAGGCAGATATAGAGGCAGGCAGAGGCCTGCATGCCAAGCTAAAAAGGTTGAATTTCTTCCTAAGAACCAAAGGGAATCACTGATGAAATTTAAACAAGGGATGACATGATATCTTTGCTTATTTAAAAAAGTAACCCTGAGTAATAAAGATTAAAGTGTAATAAAGTGATAAAGTTGTCTGGGGACAGGAGGACCAGGTAGCAGGTCAATGGGATTGAAAGACCCCAGCCCAGCAACCTTAGGCTTAGTTGCAAAATTATTAGGGCACGTCACAAACCTGCAGACAATGTGTTTTTCAGATAATCAGTTAAGTGTGACCGATTGAAAAGGGAAAAACAGGATGGTTGGGAAAGAGCAGAAAAACAGATTCCAGGGCATGCCTGAATAAACAGGGGCTAATAAGCAGGAACAGAAAAATCAGAGTGCTCATATGTAACTGTCATGTGGTATTGTTTCAGGAACATAAAATGAAAAATAACTTTACCCTTTAGGTAACCTATATGCTGGGTTCAAAATAACCAATAAGAAACCTGTTGCTTACCGCGCGCGCGAAACCTGCCCCTTGACCCTATAAAAGACCTGTACCCCAAAGCCCGGTGTGCCAGCTCACCGAAGCTCCGGCTGAGGTTTCGCTGAGCACCCACAGGCGTCTGTGTCTGAATAAACCTCATGCATTTGCAGCCAGTGCCTCGTGCGTCTTTCCTGGACAGGGAATCGGTGGGTCTTTCATTTGGCGAGCCAGCCAGGAGAACTCCTGTAACCCCGTCCGGATCCCTGCCCGAGGAACACCCGATAACCACTGGGAGGTAAGCTGGCCAGTTCGTGTCATTGTGTGTCTCTGTCTATGTCTGATTGTTATCTGTTCATGCGCAGCGTCTGTACAATTACGCGTAATTGCTCTGTATCTGGGCAGCTTGAGAAGGAGTTGACGAACTCAGACTTCTCCCCTGCCACCCTGGGAGACGTCCCAGGGACTCAGGGAGGCCCATCTGGGGGGGCCTCCAATGTTCTGTAGAGTACACTGTACTCGTGGGTGACGGAGGTGACGGTATCCCTCCTCTCCCTAATCCGTTTGGTTTGTGCTCCAGCCGCGCAGCGTTCTCTGTGTCCAGTCTGATATTTGTGTCTGTCTTCTTGCCTTTGTACTTTCTCATTCCATCTAAGACTAACATGGGACCTTAAAACCAGTAGATATCCCTTAACACTTAGGTGGCTTCTTTAGTCTACAGATCCACCATGAGGAGAAAAAGAGTCAAGAAAAAAAATTTGAGCCGATCAAAGTACATACCCTCTTCCCCCTTTAAGACCTAAGACAGATAAAAACTGACTCTACTGGAAAGTTAGGAGATATGCCAGATTGCCTGAAATTGGGTCTATCCAAAGGAGTTAATCCTGTAAGTAAAGGAGAGACTGAGAAACTCCCAGCAGCTGCCAGAGCCATTTTCGCTCTGGGGAATTTCCTCATTCTTTCCCTGCACTGCAAGGATTACTCCACCTGAATGCAGTAAAGTCAGTCACACTGAGACCCTTGATTTTATACCTATAGTTGCCCCTATGTAAAAACATCTGGTCCACTCGTGGAAAATCTATGGTGCCACTGATAGGAGTCATAATTAAATGGAAGTTCAAAACCTGGAGAGATATTTTCTTATCTAGTTGTCTGATTGTTTCTTGGGGATAATCTAGGTTAAATGTGTGTCTAAAAGATAATTTTTTTATAGTAACAATCCGGTACCTAAATAAGTTTAAAGCATTGCATAATCCTGCAGTTAAAAGTTGGGGTTAGGTAATTGTTTAGTTTGTGATTTCAGATAATTCATGCCAGAAAACTTAAATACTTAAGATAAAAAAATTAAAAGAACTCTACTTCCAAGTTGGCAAGTAACTCCCAATCATTCAGTTTTATTTTTTCCATCAATTTTGAACTGGGTAGCCTAAAAAGATTTCACTAGGTGTACCAGTGCATTAATTTGGGCAAGGATAGGAAATTATGATTTGGTATCTGTTCCCCTTAGTGTGTAAGATTCAGAAAAAAAAAATTAAATTAAGATGTTGGTCTGGCTTATTAAAATAACATTAAATAGCAACAGTCTTGAAAATATTTAAAGCTTAATTTTGGATATACATGGTAGTGGTAGTGTGTGGTTCTCTTTTAAGATTTTTTTTCCAGGTGATTTAATGTAACTTAGTACTACTTTAAAAACTTCAGAACAAAGAAAGTGACTTAATGATCCTGAAAGGTAGCTTTATATTATTAAGTAAGATCCTATTTTCAGTTTTGTGTGAGCAAGTTTTTCTAGTATAAAAAAAAATAGTAAAAGTGTCTTTTTATGGGAACTCAAACTAGATTAAACCAGAGGGTAAATTGTATGACATTTACTAATTACTGGCCAGTCAATTTTTTTCTAGGATTTTTGCTTTTTCCTTAGATTTTGTATTTTTTTGAGCTCATGATTTTGATCCTACAGACAAGTTAATGTTTTTCTGATAAGTTCTATTTTTGATCAACTATGGAGTTTTTAAACATTGCAATGAGATATCACCTGAGAAAGCAACAAGGCCTTTACTATTGTATTGTGTTACACTTGTTACGTGTTATATGTCAGTATGTCTGTATGTGTGTATGTCCGTGTATCATGTAGTGATATGACAATTGACAGATGAGGAGCGCTCATAAAATATTTTAAAAATGGATCCAAAATATCTTTGACTCACGTGATTCAAATGGTTCAATTTAAATTGGGTAAACAGATAAAAAAAAAAAAAGGTTCTAGATATAAATTTAATAAAAAATTTCTGGATAAAAGTCTATATGATTAAATAATTAAAAAGGTTTAAGTAAATAATATAAAAAAGGTCTGTGTAAGTTGCTTATAAGTATAAGTTTTTAAACAAGTAATCTTAAAAAAATTAAACAGCTGGTTAAACAAGTGCTGTTGTTTTAAAAAATTGTGCTATGTTATCTCTTTAAAAGCTAAACTTGGTTAATATAAAAACATCAATGTAATTGTGGTGCCATTAATATGTTTATATCTTCCAGGTATACAAGTCTGTAAGGTAAAAGCTTCAAAAGAACATTATATCAAACTGGTGTCCTAAAGTTGTATGGTAATTTTAGGCTTAAAAAAAAAATGTTAGAGATTTATTTATATCATTTGTGTTCTATAACTGGACTTGTTATCAATAAGATATGTAAAGTTCTATGTTACTTTTTACACTGAGATACAATTTAAATATATTTTTAAGTTAATGAGAGCCTAATCTGTGTAAAGGTTTTATTGCAAAACACAAAAGTACTTTGCCACTTTTCTACAAAAGGTTAAAAGCTTTCAGCCTTTCTTTAATTCATGTTTTAGATGTGATATTATGTTATGTTTGCTCAAGTTCACAACAATTTATGTAAACTTTTGTAAAATGATGTCTAAAAAGTAAAGATCAGTCTCAGAACTGCAGTACTTAAGATTTATAAAGAGCCCCGCCTTACTTGAGATAAAGCTCTATGTCCCATCCCACTATATGTAAAAGTGACTATAAAAAAGTAGGCTAGATTTCAGTACATTTAAAGTTATGTTCAAAAGTTAGTTTTTGTTAAGATTACTAAGATCTCAAACAGGAAATTATAATGTATAACTCTGCCAAAATTCAAGGTAGCTATTATATGAACTAAATATGTTTTTACTCTTTGATAATTTTATCTTGTAGTTTTCAAAATGGCTGAAAGACTGCCTGTTAATGTTTTGCAGAGGTACTGATTTAAGAACTCACAACCTGGGTTAATGTAAGATAAAAAGTTATCACCTACAGGATAAAGAGATAGACATTAAAGCCCAGTGCTCTTAATATAAGACTGTTGACTTATTTGCTAGATGTTTAAGATCAAGTTTTAAAATTAAAAATTTGGCTTTTGCCCTCTGAGTCAGTCTGAGTCAGGGGATAGGGGACTTTTCCAAAGGGCTCTGCAACTCTAGGCCACATAACCTCCTGAACAGGGAGATTAATGAGACCAGTGGAGGACAGAAAGCCAATCAGTGCATTTGCTGTGAAGAGGAGGGTCATCAGAAAAGGGAGACATCCCTGATGCTTCCGAGGGAAGCCACATGGTCAAGCAAGGCCTGGACCCATCCTAGCACAAATGGCACTAGCAGATCTGAAAAGCTGCTGTAAGTTCCCGAGGACTCCCAAGGAAACTCAGCTGACTGTTAACAATAGATGGAAACAAAAGTCAGTTTGACTTGCTTCATCTTAAACACTTAGCAAAGACAGTCAAAGCCAAAACACAGTTATTCCTGGACATTTTAAATAAAATAATAGTTAAATGTAACTTCCATAAATAAATAAACTGGAGGCTTCAAAAGAGATTCTTATGTAGAAATGCCTGATAACCATCAAAAGGGAACTGCCAGAGTAATTTTAGCTTAAGGTTAAGGCCTTTATTTCTAACCTATACAGGTGGGCTTAGTTTTTGCTAGTATGGTTATTCAGCCCTAATAACAGAATTAAAGATTTTACAAGATCAGATGACATTAAATTATTAAACTGTGTCTTAAAAAAGGGACATCTGTAACCCTAAAAGTTAAATGTTATGTTTACAGTCCTGGTAACTGGGGATGTTAAAGCCTGATGAGGAAACTTATGTACAGTGACATGTCCCAGCTGCTGCAACACTTATTCAGTACTCATGATTTTTGTTTCTCTCATAGAAGCACCCATCCCCAGATGACAGCCTGTTTTTCCCCAACCAGACCTCAAATGGAACTGACTTCTAAAAGGAAACTCACGTCCCCCACGTCGCTCCCCAACGTCTTCAAGCCCCCTCATGTTCGACACCCCTTTTCAGCTCTGAAGCAGCAAGAACGAGTCATCGCCCCTTCTCCACACAGCAATAAAGTTTCTAAAATTAGGGGGGGAACAAAGCCAAAAGTAGATAGATAGTGTAGATAGGTAAATCGAGTCAGGTTGGATCTAGGAGGTCAATTTTAAGTAAGTCTGGGAAGTTAAAGACTGTCCCCTGAGGATTACTGTTTACCAAGATGTAGAGCCAGCCCAAATAGGCCCCCAACTGAGGGAACCATGATTGGTTCCCAAGTTTCCAGACAAAGGGGGGAATGAAAGACCCCAGCCCAGCAACCTTAGGCTTAGTTGCAAAATTATTAGGGCACGTCACAAACCTGCAGACAATGTGTTTTTCAGATAATCAGTTAAGTGTGACCGATTGAAAAGGGAAAAACAGGATGGTTGGGAAAGAGCAGAAAAACAGATTCCAGGGCATGCCTGAATAAACAGGGGCTAATAAGCAGGAACAGAAAAATCAGAGTGCTCATATGTAACTGTCATGTGGTATTGTTTCAGGAACATAAAATGAAAAATAACTTTACCCTTTAGGTAACCTATATGCTGGGTTCAAAATAACCAATAAGAAACCTGTTGCTTACCGCGCGCGCGAAACCTGCCCCTTGACCCTATAAAAGACCTGTACCCCAAAGCCCGGTGTGCCAGCTCACCGAAGCTCCGGCTGAGGTTTCGCTGAGCACCCACAGGCGTCTGTGTCTGAATAAACCTCATGCATTTGCAGCCAGTGCCTCGTGCGTCTTTCCTGGACAGGGAATCGGTGGGTCTTTCAGGATAATATGTGAAAGCTGGATGCTGAATTGTACCCGTGGGTATGCGTGTGCGTGAGGGTATGTACAAGGGTGAGTGTGGGAATATAATATCAGAATACCCAGATAAAGTCTACCTTGTTAAGTATCCGCCCTCTTCTGGTTGTGATTGGTTATCTCAGGACTGTATTTCAGGAGCTTATTGGATGGTGGAGCTGTTCATTCTCGGTTGGTTAAGCTGAGGGGCATCTGGAAGTTGTAGTTTCTGCAGCTGTGCTCCCTCCTGCAGTTTTGTGAAAACAAGTTTCATTCCTTGTCTTCCCTCAGCCTTCCTCCCCAAGGCATCCCACCCAGCAGCTGAGGCCAGGCGCTGCAATCTTTGAAGGATCCAGAGACTTCAAGAGCGAAAGGCAAACACTGGACAGGAATTCTGCACAGCTGGAGGAGGAGCCTCGGGTTCTCCATCTTTAGAAATGCAGCCAGACAGCA
This sequence comes from Callospermophilus lateralis, assembly GCF_048772815.1. Lineage (NCBI taxonomy): Eukaryota > Metazoa > Chordata > Mammalia > Rodentia > Sciuridae > Callospermophilus > Callospermophilus lateralis. The sequence continues at coordinate 103,420,671 of NC_135310.1, forward strand.
CCCTTGCCCCGCTGTAATTTCACTTGTGTTTACCGTGTTCTCCTCCTGTCTTCCGGTTTTCTCTACTTACATCACACAGTTTCTACTAGTGCAGAGGTGGATAGGAAATGTTGGGGAATTTTAAAGTGAATGATTATACTTAAATTAGATTGTTCTATTAGTTAAACAAGTATAATTAAAAAAATATTTTGGTTAGTCTGTAAATCCTTGTTTACTTCCTTTAAGATTTATGGGCTGGGTAGGGTGATAGGTAATTTATAAACCATTTTTAGGTGTACAGTTCAATAGTGTTATGATTTTTAATGTTAACGACTACAATAAGGTAGAGAGGGAAGATTTTATTTTGGTGAGGGGCCCTTGTTTGGAGAGGGCAGGTGTTTATTTGTTAATCTGAGAGTGAGAAGGAAGAGGCCTAAGTCTCATTTCTGAGTGTTTAAGAACTGAGCTGAGGTGAATGCTGGTTCTGAGACTCCTAAAGCCCGGAAAATTCTAACAACTGACATCAGTTGTTAGTGATTATTGGAGAGTGGCTGCATTCGAACTTGGATCAGAAGATTAAAATAGTGCGTCAGATCCATCTTTTATCTGCCCCAGCACTCTGTCAAGAGATAACTGTGCCACGAAGATGATGGTTGTTGGTCTGTTGAGATTATAGTAATGCTCTGGGTAAACCTTAAACTTGGAAAAGCTGTAGACTTGGGGACTAGGGAGGCTACTGCCCCAAACTCCAAGGTTCTAGAACCTCTCCAAGCATCAACTTCTTCCTCTGCAACATGAAAGAGTCCAACTATATTCACCAAGTCTAACATTGCATCACTTCTGTTATAAAAATATCTTTTATATGTGCTCATGGTAGACACATGAACATTCTCTGAGGCCCCAGACACCTCTAAATGATAATATCAGAACTGATCCCAGGTCTTGGGTGAAGACTTATTAGCTGTTTGACAGAAGATGGGAGGAATGAAGAGACTCTGCTACTCCTGTCCCTTGCCATTTTTAACTGCTGATACCTCAAAGGCCTACATAGAGCCCTGGGCCATGGATACCACAAGACCCTGGGCTACTGGGGGATTTGTGCAGTTGACTAGAAGCTGAGATCATCAGAGGAGCAGAGGGAGGGAAGCCTCATCATTTGGCAAGAAAGCATCAAAAGAAGCATCTCTTACCTGACGAAGGACTCATCCTTTCATAGAGGTTGAAAATATTCAGTTAAAACACCTACCCTCAAAGATTAGTTGGAATGAGCATTTGTGAGTTATGTCTTTGTAGCTCTTCCTCTCCCCTCCCCCGCTGTTGGTGGTGCCAGGGATTGAATCCAGGCCTGGTAGATGCTAACCATACACGGTACTGCTGAACTACATCCCCCAGCCTCTTCCTCTTTTCAGTATGACTCTAAATGAGATATCAAAGATGCTCTAAAACTGTGAGGCTGAAAATAGGTAGTATCTACTCATAAAAGACAAAAACTGCTTACGACAATACAAAAGAATACTCCAGCTTCAGCTCAGACAACTGTCACCCCAGCCCCTCTTGTGCATCAAGGAATCCAGGTGAAACCGCTGTTGACCGGTGACGAGTTCTTGCTTCCCCAATGTTGAAGAATAACACCAAAGAAGCACGCCGAGGCAAGGTCAGAATAGAAATTAGAAGTTTATTAAAGGACAGCAGAAAAGACTTCTCCCGGAGGAAGAAGGGGACCCAAGAGGTGGAATCCGTGGAAGGGCTGTTCTTTCCCCTTTTTATAGTTCTTTCAGTGATGGAATGTAGGTTGGAGGCCTACAGGTGGGCTTAATTATCACCTTTTGGGATGGGCTATCTCCAAGTCTGTTGGGGCTGTTTTCCTGGGCTCCATTAACATTTCTTTGAGGTGGACTTTGGCCTAGGGCCTTTTCAGGACTTCATTAACATTCCATGAGTTGTCCTGCGTTTTCCCTGAGTCATTCCCAGCATGGCCTCCATTTTAGATTTCACTCGATATTAGACCCAATTTACCTCACTACACTGACTACCTAACTTTAAATCTGGCTTCACAGGGATGAAGAGGCATTGTGGTGTTTGTGCTGGCTAAGGAGCCTTGCTAACACCACTGCTGCCACCACTATCACTGCAGTCATCAGAGCTGGGCTTGTAATCGAGTTGTAGACTCATTTCAATGCCGCAGCCCGGCTGCAGCAAAATAACCCGGGGTGAGGGGGGGGGGTGGGGGGTGACGAGGAACTTGTGTAGGTTGATACAGCAGGAGTGGGAGCCACATTCCACACAGCTTATCTTAATTAACATAAACTAGATACAGCAGTCAGTCAATAAGGAATCTCCACACTTAATGGCTCTCTGGCTTTACTTTACAAACCACTCCCTCTGCAAAATGCCAGGCACCATCTTGACTTGTTCACAGACTCTGTAGCCCCGGGACACTTGGGGGTAAGTGACGGAGGAAAAAAAAAGCTGCCCGTCCCTAGATAGGACGGGAGCAAATCTGCTGGTCCCTAGATAGGGCGAGAGGAAAAATGGCCATTTTGAGAAAATGGAGAAGATTGATACAGCATGTTTGTGTCTTGTTTTGTCTTGAAATGTTGTATTGTCTTTGTGACGAAAATATGGAAGGGGTGTTGAGTAAATTACTAAGGGAAGAAGGCACCCCAGTGGAACCAAGAATAGTTAGGGCATGTGTTGATAAGAGCCCAGGAACTCTAGTCAGAAAGAAAAAGAAAGTTCAGAAGAAGAAGGATTATCAGGAAAAAAGTTGCAGCAAAAGGCTATTACTGAATACTTTTCATTACCGGAGGGTGAATTGGTGCAGTGGCTGCCATGTGCGCGAGCCGGTCATAGTGCAGCAAGGACTTTCCAAGTGGCGGCAGCGGGCTCTTCCCCGCCCCCCGCCCGGGGAGCGGGATACCACTGCTGCAGAGGCACGGTCTCACAGGCTCTTGCTCCCTGTACCCAGTGGCAGTTTGAGTCTGGGACACTCCAGGACACTGCAGCAGGGCGGAGGACGCACAAGGTGCCCCTAAAGTTTGGTTATTTTCAATGCTAATAACTAAACTACAATGGTTCTCTCACACCTGGAGGGTGATGAATAATGAGCACCATTAAGGCTTATTTCAAATGTAAAAAACCTTGAAATAATGTACTAAATTGTTCAGAAGGTTGTTTTCTTAGTGGAATGCTACAGGATTTTCTTTAGCATCATTGCCGCAGTTCCTGCCTTCATCCCTGTGCCGGTGAGGAGGAGGGTGGAAGAATTTCCAGTGTTGCTGAGAACCCGACGAGACTTCAGATCAAGCTAGCTGCCTGCAAAACTTACCAGGACTGTGATTTACCTGGACTGTGAGTTAATCTATTGAGACACTGCTTTACCTGGACTGAGACAACAAACTGTAATCTACAACAAATTGTAACTCGGTATCTTTGCAAATGGTGTCATTGCTGGTATAATTTTTCCAAGGGCTTCTTGCATGGAGCCATCAATTGGCTTGGTATTGTGGCATTTTGTATCTTCCCCTTCTGCTTGTAGCAGATTATTTATGGTGTTTGTGTAAAAACCTATGGTCGTTATTTAAATTAAACAAAAGGGGGAAATGTTAGAGTCTGTAAACAAGTCAAGATGGCACCTGGCATTTTGCAGAGGGAGTGGTTTGTGAAGTAACGCCAGCGAGCCATTAAGTGTGGAGATTCCTTATTGGTTGACTGCTGTATCTAGTTTATGTTAATTAAGATAAGCTGTGTGGAATGTATATATATATCCCTCCTGTCCTACAATAAACAGCTTCCACTCCTGCTGTATCAATGTACACAAGTTGCTCGTCACCACCACCCCCCCCCCCCCCCCCCCCCCCCCCCCCCCGGTTATTTTGCTGCACCCGGACTGCGGCATTTCAAGACTTCACATTTGGAGAAAAGACTGAGAAGCAACTTTCTGTGAGGAGCCTACAAATATCTAACTTTGGTGACAATCAGAGACACCTGATGGAGTCACATAAAGGAAGTCTGACTGCTACCTTTACCTGATTACTCTTGTTCCTTATAGTGCTGCTCATTTACTTTCAGGTTCACTTAATGATTTTTTCCTATTAAAATTATCAGGGACAAGAGGGCAAGGATGATGTGTAGTTTAGAAAAACACGTAAACCTTCCCATCTAAACCATTTTTAGGTGTACAGTTCAATAGTGTTCAGTATATTTACACTGCTGCCAAAACAGATCTCCAGAAATCATGAACTTTTTAATCTTGCAAATTGGAAATTTTATATCCATTTGTTTTAGTCCTTTTGGGTAGCTATCATGAAATTCCATAGCTGGGTGGCTTATAAATAGCAGTCATTTATGTTTCAGTTCTGGAGTCCTGGAAACCCAAGGTCCAGTGCCAGCAGACTTGGAGTTTGGTAAGGGCCCACTTTCATTGTGTCCTCATATGATGGAAGGTGCAAGGCATGTCTTTGGGGCCGTATTTATAATGGGCACTGCTATGATTTGAACATGGGTGTGCCCACCATAGCTCATTCATTTTTGAGGCTTAATTCTTCAAAGCAACAGTATCAGGGGATGGGGCCTTCAGGAAGTGGTTAGCTCACAGGGCATGTTCTCATGTCCTCATGAATGGATTAACGTTGTCTCAGGAGCTTGGGCTAGTTCTCTGGAGACTTGATTAGGTCTTACTGGAGTGAGTTAAGTCTTGTGGGACTAGATTATTTACCACAAAGGTGGGTTCTTATAAAACAACCTGGCACTACCCTTGGTCTCTCTTGCAGATATGCTCCTTCTGCATGTGCTTACTTCCCCTTTCTGCTTCTTGGCAATGATAGAATGTAGCACAAGGTGTTCACCAGAAGCTGACCAGATGTGGCCACCTGATCTTGGATAGAACTATGAGCCAAAATAAACCTCATTTCTTTATAACTTATCTACCCTCAGGTATTTTTTATAGCAACAGAAAATAGCCTAAGACAGGTACTAATCCATTCATGAGAGCTCTGTGCTATGGCCTAAGGCTCCATCTCTTAACAGCAACATTTCAGGAATTAAGTTTCAATAAATGAATCAAGTGGGGGAACACAAACATTCAGACCATAGTGCCATTAAACAAATACCACCTTTTGCTCCCCTCCTTAGCCTCTGATGACCATTGTTAATGTGTGTGTGTGTGTTTGATTACTTTAGATACTTCATATTAATAGAATCATACAAGATTTGTTCTTTGTGATTGGCTTCTTTCCCTTAGCTTTTTTTAATGTCCTCAAACTTCATCCATGTTGTATCAGGAAACAAGATTTCCTTCCTTTTTAAGGCTACATGGTATTCCTCTGTATGTGTATACCACAATGTGTTTATCCACTCACCCATCAACAGATATTTGGGTTACTTCTACTTCTTGGCTCTTGTGAATAGTGTTGCTATGAACATGGAAGTGACTATATATCTTTAACATCCTGTTTTCAATTGTTTTGGATACACACCCAGAAATGGGATTGCTAATTATTCTATTTTTAATTTTTTGAGGAACTTCTATATTGTTTTCCAAAGATAATGTGCATTTTTATTATGAATGAATACCCATGCTTAATATAATGCCTGCTCATAAAGTAGACCCTAAATGTCTCTTGAATTAATGAAAAATAACAGAAGGGACTTGAGGGGTAACCACAAGAGACATGGACCATGATTCTTCTTCGTTAAGGCCTGGTCATGATCATTAGAAGCCCTGATCCAGGCACATGTTATGCCTCAAAGCCAAGATAGAATGAAATATGAGGGAAAAAAACCCAAATCATTAAATGTTTTCATATAAGTATCTTTCAATTAAAAGCCTAAGTTCCCTTACCTTTAGTTCACCTTGTTAACTACCACATTAAATTTTCAAATTTCTCCTAAAGGAAAAGGAGGGGAAAGGCTGGGGGTGTATGACTAAGTGGCAGAGCACTTTCCCAGAATGTGTAAGGCCCTGGGTTTGATCCCTAGCACTGAAAATCTGGGTATTGCAGAGGCTGTGGTTGTGGGTTTCATTTCTGCTTCAAATAACCAAGAGATAACCTTAGGAGGGGTACTCTCTCATGGACATTGTATTAGTCAGCTTTGTATCGCTATGACCAAAATAAGTGACAAAGCAAACTTAGAGGAGGAAAAGTTTATTTTGGCACATGATTTTAGAGGTCTCAGTCCATAGACAGCTGACTCACTGGTTTGGGTGAGGTGAAGCATCAGGCAAAAGGGCAAGGTGGAGGAAAGCTGCTCACTTTAAAGTACAGCTGCATGAGCTTTCTTAAGCATGACAGCTGAGGTCACCTTTAGAGACTGCTATTATCTGAATGTCCCCCAAATTTATGTGTAGCAATTGAACAGGCAGTGTAATAGCATTAAGGATGGAGCCTTTTAAGAGGCAATTAAGTCACAAAGGCAGAGCCCTCATGAATGGAATTAGTACCCTCATAAAGGGCTGGGAGGAAATAACAACCATCCCCCTTTGCTCTTCTGCCATATGAAGACACAGGGCTCAAGACACCATCTTGGAAAGAGAGACCAGGCCTTCACCAGACACCAAACCTGCTGGCCTTGATCATGGACTTTCCAGAATTCAAAACTGTACCAAATACATTTCTCTTCTGTATAAATTACCCTGACTCAGGTGTTTTGCTACACAACACAGACTAAGGCAGTGACACATTCCAGTGCAGTGGGAAGTCAGGCTAACATTTGTTCAAGTCTCTTAGTGTAGCATGAGACAAGTGATTTGTGCTATGAGGGAGTTCACAGGAGGTTATGGGAGAGGAAGACTGCTGTATTTCTCTCCTGGGAGGGTCGGGTTAACATGAATGGTCCTGTACCCTGTTTCTATTTCTATTCCAGAGAGTGGCTTGTTTGTCAAAAGAGGAGGGACAATGTTATTAAGGAAAGAACCCCCTGAGAAGCCCCTACTCCTGCAAAATTTACTAAAGCTGCTGCTTTTTGTGCTCCATTAGCTGCTGAGGATCACTGGTGAAGCTCCTGGTACAACAGAAAATGCTGTGGAGGCTCCAGATCATTGAGCTTGCTAATGTCCTAGGCCCTGTGCTTTGCCATTGCTTTGCTCAATCTAGAGCCTATGGCAAGGAAGAAAGGAACCAGAGAATTGTTCTAAAGGCTCCTCTCCACCTAGGCTACCTGACTGAGTCCATAGACTTTGTAGGACCCAGAGAGACTAGCTATTACACAGGGAGTCTCCTTGGCCAGCCACAGCCACCCCAATCTGTTGACAGGGAGAGATAAGCGTAGACCTGTTGGTTGACAAGGAGAGAGAAATATAGACCTGTTAGTCTTGTCTTCTTCTGAAGCAAACATCAGACTTCTAAGTAAGCCCCAGGTGACTGTGCACCCACGCAAGTCTGCCTTGCTGTACAGTGACTATGCAAACATCTAGTGACATTCAGCCTTTCTCCCAACTTGCCCCCTCTTTGACCTAACTCTTTAATAGTTCACTGCTGAAAGGCCAGCAGGTCATGCATTGGCTGGCCATGGACAGGAGGCGTATTCAAGGTGAGGCCAGCTGCTCTCCAGCAGATGGGGGTGCGCCCAACATCTTTGTTGGAAATTCTCTTAAGCTGCAACCAAGTGGAACAGACTGGTTCTTACAGCACAGTTGACAGAAATATCTTGGGCCAGACTGCTTTCTTTGTTAAGATAGTACCACCCACAGCAATAAGCACAGCTGATTTCTCTTGCAAAGTGGATGGTTATCCTGAAGACCAGGACTGACTTTGGAGGACCAGGGCTGGTGTGAGATAATGCTTGTAGAGCCCTAAACTTCCTGGAAAAAGGAAGTTTAGGGCTCTACAAGCCCTAAACAACCTGGAAAAAGAGGAGGAAAGATAAGAAAACTAGGCATCAAGAATTGCCACAACCCTGCTCTCTATCCTCTCTATCTACTCTGGCTCCCTGTCACTCACAGCTCTCATGAGGTTAAAAATCTCAGGCTCAGGTATCTGTGACACCCCTGGGACTCCAGAAAGTTCCTGTTTTCAGACACTGTCTCTAATCTGTCTTTCTCATCTTCCTGAAAAGGCACCTGTGAGGCACTGGTTTGAATGGTCTGTGAGGAGTCAAAGATAAGAAATGATTAAAGGTCTCAAAATTTGATATCCTGAAAGAGGGACCCTTGAATTCCATAAAGTAAAAGAGAAAGGCTTGGGCTGGGTATGGTGGTGCACACCTGATATCTCCACCACTTGGGAGACTGAGTCTTTCGATTTGAAGCCAGCCTCAGCAATTTAGGTTCAAACCCCAGTACTAGGAAAAAAAACAAAACAGAGAAATTTGGAGGTATTACAGCTCAAAAGAAAGTAGTGTGAATGAGAACAAGAAGTCAAGAAATCAATTATGAGTTGACATTATGCATTCACTATTCATTTGACATTCATTAATGCAAATTCCATGTCAGGTGATGTGCTAAGTGAGCACTCCAGGTGAGAAGAATAGGACATGATTATTGGGAGAGTCGGATATATAAACGCTAATTGTAAGAAAATAAAAGAAGCATACACTCACAGAAAAATATCCAAGCAAGAAGGTGAGGTCATTCCATTCCATTTCCTCTACAGGCATGTGTTGTTGGTGGCTCTCTAGGCAAAGGCAGTTGGGAACCCTCCACCATAGCCTTCGCCTTCCCTCTTCCCTGTGATCCCTACCCATTTCCTTTTTTCCCTTTTCTTCCTTTCCCATTGCCATCCAATGGATCCCAAGGGTATGGACTGGTTCCACTAATAGAACACAGTGTTAAATAAGTTGCTGTTTCCTATTCTAAGGAAATAAAATCCCTTGGTGGAACTGGAAGGCCCAGCTCTTCAGTCCTCTACTGTGGAGAGGGCTCATTATTTTTGCTTAATATTTTGTGAACCAAAGTTCCCTAAGCAATACAAAATCAAGTTCAATTCCTAAGATTTTTTTAAACCCTTCAGATAGAAATATTCCAACACAGACAAAAAAGTATCTGAATGGTTTGGCTTAATGTGTTTCTTTTGAATTTTAATTTTTATTTACGAAAGATAATAATTTGCAACTATTATACATTTCAAACAGAATAACTAAAACCCCATACTCATCACCCAGATTTTATACACATTAACATTTTTTCATATTTGTTCCAAATGTTTCTTTAAAATAAACTACTTAGGGTCAACTAATGGTCCATACCCCTTTCTGTGCTCATCTTCTAGAAGAAGCCACTATCCTAAAGTGGGTCTGTGTCATTCATTTCCATGTTAGTAAAATAGTAAGTTTACATGCTTTAAAACTTTACAAAACAGGTCTCATACTATGAATATCTTTGCTATCTTATTTTTTTTTCACCCAGTATTCTCTGGATGTGGGAGTTCCATTAAACTTCTGTATTCCATTGTGAGAATAAACCAGGTTTTAATTTCTTGTGATATTTCCATCTGATTTATTTCTTCTACCTCTTCCTATCTTCAATGTATTGTAGTGCTTTCCTTCTTCTTTCCCCCTACACCTTGTAAATGATACATTTTATTTCAATTTTCCAGTCCTTAAATATAATTTTCTTTCCTTTCCAAAAATGTCCTAGAACTTTAACATGAATAACTTATTTCAAAATCTCTGTTCTCCTCCCAAATAACACAAAGATCTGAGAATATTAAACTTTGGTTGGCTCTGGCCACTTGTAATTGTCTAAAGTGGTGCTGTCTAATATAGTAGCTGCTAGCTACAGGTGGCCATTTAAATTTAAATTAATTGATGTTAAAGAAAAATTTTAAAATGTTCTTATTCAAACAGCCACATTTCATATGCTTAATAGCCACAAGTGCTTCTGGCTACCATATTGGACAGAGCAGATATTAGAACATATTCATCACTGAAGGAATAACTATTAGACATTGCTAGTTATTTCCATCTAGTTTCTATTCCCTTGCTAATGGTCATCATTAAAAGCGTCTACTCTGCTTTTAACTAGGTTATTAATTTATTATTTCAATAACTATATTTCTCATTTCTAAAAGTTTGATTTTCTCAAATCTACATCTCTTTCAGAGTCTTGTTCTTTATTATTTCTCTACCTTAAAAAACAAACAAGCAAACAAACAAAACCTCTTTGCCAGGCACGGTGGCGCACATCTGTAATCTAGCAGCTGGGGAGGCTGAAGCAGGAGGCTAGTGAGTTCAAAGTCAGCCTCAGCAAAATGGAGGTGCTAAGCAACTTGTGAGACCCTATCTCTAATAAAACACAAAATAGGGCTGGGGATGTGGCTCAGTGGTTGATTGCCCCTGAGTTCAATGCCCAATACAAAAAAAAAAAAAAAAGCCTTTTTGTTTTAAATAATGTTGAACTTAGACTATATCCAAATTTTTCTGAACCTCAGTTGTCCAAATTATGAAATGAGGCTTTAGACTAAATGGTTAGTAGGGTGATTTCTAGCTCTGAAATTCTAGTATGTAGCATTTTCTGGATTTTTTTAAAAAATAGACATTTGTACTTTGTATTTCTAAGTAATGAGGATGTCGTTGGTGTATGACAGTGTGTAAAGAATGATTATTTTAAAAGCTATCTTACCCAGACCTTTAAGGCTGTGAGCCAATACCTCTGGCTTTCTCAGATCCCCTTGCTGAATTAACTATAGGGAGAAATAGGTGGCTAACCAGATGGACACAGGCCAGGAAAAGTTTCCATCGGGTTTGGTTTCAGATCAGAGATATTTTTTTGGAGGCTCATCAAAGAATCCAGCAAAAAACTGGGAAAGTGGTGAACATGAAACCTCTCAGTTTCTCAGACAGAGATCTTTGTTTGGATCCTTATGTCCCATAAAATATAAAATTAGAGTGCCAATGGTTTTTCTACCTTCTCTAAAATTAACAAAATATTGAAGGATTGGAAATATAATGAAGGCTTGTATTGCTTTTTATCTGAAGATTCCCACAACCGAGTTGGAAGAATGTAATAAGATGCTGGAGGAGAACTCTGGGTAGGCGCTCTGGTGGGGAGGGGGAAGTGCAGTATTTTACACATATTTTTCTACTCCTATTTTGTCAAATGTTCAGAGTAGAGGAAGTAGCAAGATTCATTCATCTTAAACTCTGGCTTCTATAAAGCTGCTTGTGAATGTGGAGGACAGGAACTGTAAATTCTCAGGCAAATGGTATGGATCTAATTAAAATTAATATTCAACTTACTTTGAAGTGGCACTGGCTGCGGTCCACCCTGTTTCTCTCTAGCTGCAATCATGAGTTTTTTTTTTTTTTTTTTTAAGTTTTATGAGTTGATTTACTATTTTTGCTTAGAGTTTTAGCATAAACCTGATTTTAGTATAATTTACATATATTTTGCCTTTTTAAGTCTAATTTATTTGTATTTTGTTCAACAAAATATAATTTTCTTTCCTTTTCAAAAATATCCTAGACAAAGTTTTGAAACTAAATGTCAAGGTTGTATTCCTCTCTTTACTGCTGCTGTTTTGGGAGATTTAGTGGTCTTTCAGTTTCTTTTCCTTTTTGTTTTAACTGCAAAACAATTGTTCATTCTAAATAAAGATCTAAGTAAAGACAATTAAACTCTGTATGCTTTCTGTAAGCCCTGGAGGCAGTGTGTCTAATTTTTACCCTACCCTCTCCTTCATTCCTTCTTCTATCCAAATACATAGCTTTCAATTTTGGCAGTTTTCCACCTGAAATGTGTCACCCTCATTTTTTTTTTCCTGAGTTCTCTTTGAACACCCTTTCTGGCCTTGTTTCTTTTATGTGATTAAAATAATCCATTCTACACATGCTTTGGCCAGATCTCTCTTCCTAAAGTACAACTTTGATACCGTCTATCCTTTGCTCCAAAGCCATCCCTGGCTCCCTTTTGCCCACTATGTCAAGCACAGTCTACCTACTCTGTTGGTCAGTGTCCTCTAGAGTCAGATCTGATGTACCTGATTGCTTCCAATCCTACCCTACCTTTTCCCCCAGCCCTTCATTCTGGGCTTTTTGGTATCTCAAGTGTTTTGCTATAACTACAAAGAATGTTATTACTGCATCTCTCCAGAGGCAATACTGCCCACTTTTTGATCCCTCAGTATCCAAGGAGGATTGGTTCCAGCTGCACACACCCACACCTTTGGAAGCTTAAGAGATACATATATATATATATATATATATATAAATGGCATAGAGCCTGTGCATACTTTAAATTAATCTGTAGACTACTTATAATGCCCAAATAATGCTATGTAAATACTATGTCATGTAAATGTAAATGCTATATTTTGTTTAGGGAATAATGACAAAAAAAGAGTTCATATAGCATAGATACAATACGTAATATTTTTTCTAATCTGGGATAAGTTGAATACACAGACACACAGCATATGAATATGGAGGGCTGATTTCTTTAACCTTTCCTTATTACTTCAGGGTAAATTTATACCTACTATTTATCCCTGCAAATGATTTTATACCAGATCTATAACATGTTTTTTATTAAGGTATTTTAAGATATAAAATATTTGTTTACTTAATATTTATGTAACTAGAACTGAATCTTATGAGCCAAATTCTGCATTTGGATCTGAACATACTCATTTGGTCTTAAATAGTATTTGATATAGCCACATTGACTCACATCCTATCCCTTCCTCTATCCCTTATTGGTGAGAAAATCTGGGATCTTTTAGGCTTCAATCTTTTCAACGTAAAATGAGGATTAAAAATAACAATCTTCCAAGGTGTGGTTAAAATTCAATAAGACTGGGCTGGGGATGTGGCTCAAGCGGTAGCGGGCTCGCCTGGCATGCGTGCGGCCCAGGTTCGATCCTCAGCACCACATACAAAGATGTTGTGTCGGTCAATAACTAAAAAATAAATATTAAAAATTCTCTCTCCCTCTCTCTTTAAAAAAATTCAATAAGACTATATGATAAAGTGCTTAGCACAGTGTCTAGTACATAGTACATGCTCAATGAATGGCTGCTCTTATTTCAAGCTCTTATCTTTCAAGAGATAGATTTTATCCTCTAAAGCTGTTTGGTCCAATGTGGTAGCCAGTAGGCAAATGTGGCTAGTTTGAATTGAGATTTTTAAAACTGGATTTTAAAGTCAAGATAAAAAGTAATATATCTCATTAAAGCATTTTATATTGATTACAGTTTGAAATGACCCTTCACAATATAAAAAATAAAAAGGATGGGAGATGTAGTTTAGTGGTAGAGTTCCCTTGGGTTCAATCTGTAATACCAGTAAATAAATAAATAAAATGCACAATTATAACAAATCCAGGCACATTTATCAAATGGAGTTATTATTAGGGAATCTCACATGCCATTTTATATTCAATCAATTAGTTTTTGACAATTAATTACCTTCTGCAATCTGTGCCTCTAAGCATTGAGGCAAAGCTCTTCAAACAGATTCTCAGTAAAGATTTGTGTCATGAAGAACGGAGATGACTTCTCAGGGATTAAGAAATCAGACTGCTGAAATTAACCTTGGCAAATGACCATGAATCACAAATTGTTGGCAGGCCAACTGTGTTGCAAATTCAATGGTAAAATCAGGATCATGATGCTCCCTGGATCCTAGACCTTCCTGTTCTTTTAATATTTCTAACCTGAAGGACTACAGGAATAAAAGATGGGGGAATATGAGAGATAAAAGACAGGCCAGCAGACTCTTTCAGAAGACACACTGATTGATTCCAGGGACCATTTGATATTTCATAATATTCCTTAAACATGTCTCTGTGTTACTCATTTAGCCAACTGGATTTCCAGTAGACAAGGTCTTATTTAGGAAGTGTCTGGATTGATTCTATTGGAAGATTTTGGTAGGAGTGGGAAGGGAGCTTGAATTTGGTTGTCTGAATTGTTCCAGAATGCATCAGGGTGCTGTGTCACCGTTCTCTCCCCATCTCTTGACCCCTCTTCAACCACCAATACCATCACCAGTACTATTCACTAACATTAATGCTTACTACATACGAGGCATTTTTCTCAATATTTTATATCCCTTATCACTACAATGAATCATTCTTTGAGCTACATATTACATACAGCCTAATTTGGAAGAAGGAACTGAAGTAGTGGTTAAGTAAACTGCCAGCCGAGAAGCCAGGAAGTGACTAACTTTACCTCTGTCTTGGTGCTTGAAACCCTACCTATGACACCTGGAGAAGTTTCTTACTAGTCCATACCATAGAAGAGAACAGATCTACTTGGCTGGGACAAGCCTGCACCTTCAGATTATCCCTTAAGCTTCCCTAGCACCTGGAAACAGATTTTTCTAACCTCTATGCTTTTGTGGCTTATAAACTAGTGTTGAAGAATTGATAATGAATTTCCTGAGGGCCTAAAACAATTTATTAACCATAGGGTATTGTTTAAAATATTTTTCAACATAAAAAGTTGCTCACTGGTTTAGGGAAAAAAAAAAAATATATATATATATACATATATATACACAGAGACACACACAAATACACATATGCATATATGTCATTTAGGAAATATTAGTAATGTTTATTATGGTTTTTTTTAATTGTGACATTGAGTACTTTTTGGTCCCTGAGGACAAGGAAAAATGGAAGTATTATATATAATTTGTAATCTGTATTCCGCAATTTTCTTGCACATTCTGCACTCCAGGGAGCCCCCTAGCGTTTATTCAGCCTTGGTAATTAAGTTCATCAAGCTCTAAGGTAGAAATAAAACAAGGAAGAAAGCAAGAATTTGAGCAAATATAGAAACCATAGATACATTACTTCATTAAATAATGTGTGCTTCTTCGTTTTGAGTCAGGAGTAGAGAGGGTGAGACCCTGGTTAAGCTTACGTGGACTTTAAATGAAATATGTACAAATGTCCCTAATTTTTAAGAACAACCCAGTGGTTTTCTCTGGGCAATTTGAAAGAGTGGGAGATAATCAAGGAAACATAATTTCTCTGATTAATGATTTCATATCATCATGAAAACAGAGAGAAATACCAATTAAAAGATCTACGTGTCCTTCATGGTTGAAGATGATGACATTAGGGCAAATCAAGTTTTTATCAAGACCATGGCATAATTCATTAAATGGAATTTGTCTTTACACATTAAGCCATAGACTTAATGAAAATGTTAGAGTAGAACTGATTTACTAGAGATTTTATAATTTAATTTCCTCATCTTCTGTATGAAGAAACTGAAGCCTGGGGGGGGGGGGAAAGTATGTTAGAATCAAAGATGTGGTTACCAAACTGTCACTCCTTCGGACTTTTCACTGCAAATGACTTAATTCCTGTGCTAATTTGAACTAGGTTTCCTGGTTCTAGTGTTAATTTCAAGTTGTTTCTAGAGCAGAGATTATTATCAGTATTGCATACAATATATTCATGAAATGAGAGTTATGATCAAGTGATAAAAATATTCTTAGGTTAATAAGTAATTATCTCAGTAAATAAACAGGATCCTTATTCTAAATTTTTTTCTTTTAATTTGTCTTTTATTGTATACAATATTGTATACAAAAACAAGCAGTCAAGAGACATCCTTTTTTCTTTAACTAAGGATCAATTTATCTGCCTACCACAATGGCACAAAACATGTAGTAACTATAAATTGAATAATGATAACTAGAAATACATATACACATACAAATAAATGGCATGTACATTTTGCTTAGGCTGATTATATTTAAGATATTTATCAGCGCATAGTCCTAGACACCTTCAAACATAAGTTAATAATCAGTTGATGGAAATTTCAGCTACAGAGTTACCAAATATTTTTTATTAAACAATCTGGTCTTTTAGCTTACTGTTCAGTAAAATTAAAAATATATGCTGGGGCAATGGGTAGGTTCTTTATTGTGCACTGAGTGATTACATGGGGATGTACATAGGTAAAAATTAATTGAGCTATAAACACTTAAGACATGGGCATTTTACTGCATACAAATTGTACCACAAAAATAAAATTAAAAAATACAAAAAAATACTCAAAGAACTAAAATGAACAAAAAACCTGGATATGCGATTGATATTTTAAAAATTGTAATTTCAGACTTGCTGTACAGTATCTTAATTACTAATTGATATTTAATCAATGATATCATGAAACACCTTTTCCCCTTGGTGTTAAATTTTTGGTAAAGTAAGTTTCTGTGGAGAGCAGGATGGTGTCCTGCTCTGAGTTACTCCATGATGTATAGAACAGTAGTTCTCAGACTATGCCTAAGTTACTCTACTTAATAAAGCAATGTGCCATGAGCTACTCCATTTTAAGGTATAGAAGTGGAATGACTCTATACCTTGTTTATACAAAATAAACAACCACCCTCTGCCTAGCACAACCCAAAGCACAAACTGTCAAACAAAATAATTGTGCTAAAAAAACGAACATCTGTGAACTTATAAAATTAATCGGAAGCACATGGATGCACTGGTTTATCAAACTCAAATCTAAAACTTCAGACCCATGAGCTTATGGAGCACACCAAACCACCAAATAAAGCAACCCCCTCACACAGGCCCAGAAAAGGAGGAGCAACCTGAGCCTGGCTACAGTGAATCCCTGACCCCATCACCTGGTCACTCCTCATGAGTCTTGCCCAGGAAAATTGCCACAGTGAGTAACTTCTCTGTCCTCTGCTTCAGCGGAGACCACACACCCCATTCCAAGCTGACATCTCAAGCTGACATTCTGAGACTGCCTTCTGTCCAGACCTTGGCCGATAAGTTCCTGCCCTTTGACAGTACTGAGACCCTGAACAAGTTCTTTGGCTGGTTCTAATCTTATCTGAACGCCTACAATGACTACATTTTTATCTGCTCTCTGCCTTTGCTCTCACTTCAGCCTCCCCAACCCGTGTGGTTGCCTTAACCCTTTCTTAACCTTTTAAGATTGGAATAAAAGAATTTGGGATTGCCTGGATTATGACTATAAGGTGACCTACAAGTATTCGATGAACTGCCACCGATGAAAGTGGTATAACCTGGAATTTATTGTTATTCAAAAATTCTGACATTGTGGAAAAACACACCAGTGTTTGGTCTGTTATCACCATAGCTCGCTCACAACAGTTATTTAAAAGAATCCAGTGATCTTTTTATAAGGTGAGAAAGCCTTTAACTTACCGGTTTGCAAGTAAGATAGGGTGGTAATTCTGTTCAGAATTCTGTATAAGAATACACAAGGAGGTCTCTGTTTTTTGCAGGTGTATCTTCACAGTCTTCGTGCCCTGCTATTTTTATAAGCTACTTCAAGCAACGCTATTCAGATAGCAAATGGGTCCTGCATTAAATAAACTTTTCCTTAAGATGCTGATTCTAGTTTCCATCCCATAGATTCTCAAAAATCAACTCCCCCCGCCATGACCTTGAGGGCAGTTATGATTTGGATACATTCTAAAAACCATTTGCTTTTATGTTTTCATCTCCCTGCGTTTTAAACCTCCGTTCTCTTTTGTTTAGTTTGCTTTTAAGAAAAGTCCCACTGCCGGATTAAGTTGGACACTGCTGGAAGCCAAATTGCAGCTTGAAAAAAAGAGAAAACCTCTGTACTAAGAGCCGGAAAAGGAGAGGACTACAACTCCCAGAACGCAGCGCTTTCCCCGTCTCTTAGAGCTCTTCCTTGCAGCGGCCCAATGAGCAGGGTCCGCTCACTTCTCTACCCCATTCGTCAGCCTTCCGGTCCAAAAGGGCGGAATGGGGAGGGGAGCAACATAGGACTCCGGAAGGCATATTTCCCGCCACCTCAAGACGCCAGGCGGAAACCCCGGAAAAACAGCGTCTCGATTGGATGCTAGCAATTTGGTGTTGGAGGGACAGCCAATCATAATGTGTATCTACTCCTTGAGTCCCGCCTTTTCCTCCAGGAAGGCTTTGTGGCGGGAAAAGTTCGGAAGTTTTTGCGTCGGAGTGGAGCTCATCCGTGGAGGTCTCCACGCGGCTTTGTAAGAGGCAGTTCCGAGGCAGCAGGCATGGCAGGGACCGTGGTCCTGGACGATGTGGAGCTCCGGGAGGCTCAGCGAGATTACCTGGACTTCTTGGATGACGAGGTGAGGGGGTCGCCGGGATCCGGCTCCGGCGCTTGGTGCCCTTGCTTCCGCAGGGAGGCCTCGTGGGTTGCAGCTCCTAGTCGGAGCAGCATCGGTGCGGGGAACTAGAGGTTGTCCACATCTGCAGCTTGTGTGCAGCGGCTGAGCTGGCGGATCGGCACTAGAGCCTCTCAGCGCGATCTTGTAACTTCTTTCGCGGTTCCCGGAATCGCTAGTGAGTGTTCTATAGGTGCCCTCTTGGTGATCCTGTAACTTGCCCCTACAAGCCTTACAAGTGACGGCCCCACGCGCGAAAAGCAACAGATTACCAGCAAGTGCAAACAAAATGGCAAAGCCCGCCCCGGTCTTTTAGGGATTAGGCTTGATCTTCATGGGGAGTGGGGGTAGGGAAATGGGGAGCGACTGCTGTAGGACAGTAGTGACCTGCCCGCCGAGTGGTAAGGTGCTCAGATTGTAGTAAAGGAAAAAAAAACTTCCTAATTTGGCTGCTTTCTTCCATACCAAATAAGATGCAGATAAAGTGTCTTGTATTCAAAACATTGCAAAAAGGGGGTTCTTGTGTGCAGCTTAATTTAAAGCTATTGAATGTTGATAAAGCACGTTGAAAGTTTGATGATAAATTAAAAGCAATTTAAATGAGGAATTTTTAAAGAGTCCATTTAATTTACACTTTCGTTGTATGTGTTTAAGGTGTATGACATGTTTTGATACATGGAGTGGAATGCTTACTACAGGTCAAGCGAGTTAGCATTGTTAGGGTAGTTGGCACAAATATGCACAGAGAGATACATCTCTGAGTTCAAGCAAAGGTTTATTGACAGAGAATATCTACCAGGCTGCCTTTCTGCAAGGTGCAGCAGCCTGCTGGAAAATTTCTTAAGTATATAGTCATGTACAATGCAGTAGTTAAAAAAAAAATAGCCCGCCTGGTCCTGTGATTGTTACTGTGGTTTGGGTGGTTAGGGACTTTTTCAAGGTGGGCCTAACTGGAATGTCATGCCTGGGTGGGCAGGTGCTGATTTTCAAAATGAAGTTTGTTTTGGCCTAGGGACCTAACAAGCTTAAATTTCCATTTTTTAGCAAGGCTTTTAATACTGTCCTTTTCAGATTTCCTATGAACTTATTTTAATTCCCCCAAAGAAATGACAGCATATAGAAGAGCTGTTCGTGATAATGGAAATAAGGAAGTCATTATTACTTTTTGTGTACTGGGGATTGAAAACAGGGGCACTTAAATGCTGAGCACATCCTCAGCCCTTTTTATTTTTTTTGAGAAGATCTCTTAGTTGCTTAGGGCATTGCTAAGTTACTGAGGCTGTCCTTGAATTTGGGATTTTCATGCCTCACTCTCCTGAATAGTTTGCCATTATGCCTGGCTTTCTTTATCATTCTTATAGGGTCCCCAGTAGGGTAACAAACTTTTAGTTTGGTGTTAGTGAATGAAAAGGAGAAATTGAAGAACATGTAATTGGGATTCAGCTCCTCTGCAAAGATTGAGTTATTATCTTGCTGTGGAGAACAACAGCAACAACTACTACTACTACTACTACTTCTTCTTCTTGTTTTTCTTCTTGCTGTGGAGAACTGCTTCTTTTTTTAAAAAAATATTTTTAGTTTTAGATAGACACAATACCTTTATTTTATTTAATTTTATGTAGTGCTGAGGATCAAACCCAGTGCCTCACATGTGCTAGGTGAGCGCTTTACCCTTGAGCCCCAACCTCAGCCCAGAACTGCTTCTTTTTAAAAACATATAGTTCTGAATCTGTTCATTTGAATTTGAATCTGCAGGAAGATCAGGGAATCTATCAGAGCAAAGTTCGGGAACTAATCAGTGACAACCAATACCGGCTGATTGTCAATGTGAATGACCTGCGCAGGAAAAATGAAAAGAGGGCTAACCGGTGAGTGGCAGAGGTCTCTGGGGGGATTTCCTGGCTCAGAGTGAAAATGACTCCATCTCTCTTGCCCAGATTGTAACAGGCTTCCTAGGAAAGGGCTGGGTAACATGGGATTGACTACAAGCCTTCATTGCTTCTCTTGTTCCTATGTTGTTTACTTTCAAAGGGATGTGGTGAGCATTTTCTTTTCAAGTGTCCCTCCTTCCAATGATTAGCTGAATAACATTTAAAAATCTCTGATAATTTGAATTAAAGTGAATCCTTGCTAAAACTTCATAAGGTGGAAGAAGAAAGTAGGAGCTGGATTTTCTCCTTGACCATAATTATTTAAGAATGTTTACTTCTGTTTTGAGGGTCAGCCTACCCCCCCACCCCCTCCCAAGTTCTGCATGCTCTGCCTAATTTTTTTTTCTCTTGCCCATTTGCAG
Organism: Callospermophilus lateralis; assembly: GCF_048772815.1. Lineage (NCBI taxonomy): Eukaryota > Metazoa > Chordata > Mammalia > Rodentia > Sciuridae > Callospermophilus > Callospermophilus lateralis. The sequence continues at coordinate 103,440,994 of NC_135310.1, forward strand.
CCTCCTAAGCAATGCCTTTGAGGAACTGGTTGCTTTCCAGCGGGCTTTAAAGGATTTTGTGGCTTCTATTGATGCTACCTATGCCAAGCAGTATGAGGAATTCTACATAGGACTGGAGGGCAGCTTTGGCTCTAAACATGTTTCTCCCCGGACTCTAACTTCATGCTTCCTCAGCTGTGTAGTCTGTGTGGAAGGCATCGTCACTAAATGTGAGTGGGCTAAAGGGAGGCACCCAGGAATGGAGGTGGCATAGACTGAGGAAGGCCAGGAAAGCAGGAGAGGCAAGGTAGATCAAGGTAGCTTCTAATTTCAGAGAAGTGGAGCATTGAAATTATGTAGTAAAACTTGGAGGAGCTCAGTTTGTGCACAGTGATTAGGGGGACTTTTAGTGGTGACATGAGCTGGCACAATTGATTAATTCTGCTGAGAACTAGAAGAGTCTTAGCTCTTGACATTCTCAGTTCAGCCATGAATTCCTGTAGTTCCTTGGTCGGGATCGCTGGCACTTAAAATTTTTCATGGACTTGGTGATGTGTTATATATACATATATATATATAAAAAAAACAACAAGTAGTATTGAAATAGCTTAACCATTCAGGAAAACACAGCATTAGGAGTCATCATAGGCTTGCATGGATTTGGAGCCCACACCTATCACTGTGTAACTGGTTGACTTTATATGCATATTTTCCATCTCTAGGTTCTCTAGTTCGTCCCAAAGTTGTTCGTAGTGTCCACTACTGTCCTGCTACCAAGAAGACCCTAGAACGACGTTATTCTGATCTTACCACCCTGGTGGCATTTCCATCCAGTTCTGTCTATCCCACCAAGGTGAGGAGAAATGAATTAATTGGACCTCTTTTTGGGTTGGATTCGAAAGATACCTTTAATTCAAGTAATTGTTTAATAGCTGGTCTTTCTTCTAGAGATAGGTAGGGTGAAAAATAAGGTTAAATCCAAAGGAAAGATTCAATATAGGCTAAAGTTTAATGTGAAAATCCCACATTTCTTATTTTTTTTTTAAAAAAGAATACTTACTTTAGAAAATACGAAATACTATGGAAGGATTGAAAGAAAAAAAGCTACCTATGTAGATATTTTAGCAAAGTTATAATCATAATTTTATGTGTCCTTTTTTTAAAAAATGGGAAATATTTATGGTTCATTATGTTTTTGTATAATCTGTAAATATTTTACTGGATTTGGGAGAGGTTAACCTAGAAATAGCTTTATTGTTCAGATGGATCTAAATTAAAGACAATGCAAGGATTTCTTATATATTTATGAGACAGAAGATCATTAAAATAAATTACTTTGATGTCTGAACTCAGTATGTAAAGAATTCCACTCCCCCTGGTTTTATAAAATTTTAATCAAGAGTTGCTGTATCCAGAGCACTGTTAGGCACTATGGAGGACAAAGATAAAATATGAGTGGATCCTTGTCTTCAGTCTTGTCAACTGGTAGGAAAATCAAACATGTAAAGACCTAAAACAAGACTATCAGAATCTTAACTGAAAAACATTTTAGAATCTCTTGGTTTACTTCTGATGAAATTCGGACATTTGGAAAGCCTAAGTGACTCACTTATGGCTCCAGTTAGTGATGAGCCTAAGGATTAAGACCCTTGTGTCTTTAGTGTAGGCCAATTGCATTTCTTAAGTTCCCCTGTTGTCTTCGTTAAGTTCTCTATTTTCAAAAATTCTTCTTCTTCAGAGACTACTCTTCTGCTGATGACTATGGCCAAGTTTTTTTTTGCTTGTGAAGTGAATTATGGTGGGCCAGGTCTCCTGGATATTGTCTAACGTGATACTTAAGAACATGAACTTTGAAGTTACACCTGCATTGAGCCCTGGTTCTGCTACGTACTTTTTGACTTTGGGAAACTTAACTTCTCTCAATCTATTTTCTTGCCCATAAAGTGTGAAAAACATCTTCTTTAGGCTGTGATAATTACATGAGATAATTTCATAAAATTATACATAATTCCTGGCACAGCCAGTGCACAATAAGTGGTGGTTTTTTGTTTTGTTTTGTTTTGTTTTTTGTACTAGGGTTGAACCCAAGTGTGCTTATCACTGAGCAACATACCTAGCCCTTTATTTAATTTTTATTTTTATTTTTTTAATTTGGACATGGTTTCACTAAGATGCTTAGGACTTACCTAAGTTGCTTATCCTGGCCTCAAGTTGCGATTCTTCTGCCTCTCTCTTGAATCAGTGGGATTACAGATATACACTTCTATGTCTGGCTGATTATTTTTAGAAAATTCAAATATTAAGGAAGTAAAACTAAGAATTCTTTATAGAAGTTTAGTATGCATATAGAAAAGCTCACTGAAGTATATAACTTGATTTTTTTTTTATAAGCCAAATATACCTGTATAACCAGCGTCCAGACAGGAAACAGAAATTTCCTAGCACTCTGCAGTCCTTCTTGAGAGCCATGCTATCCTTATGTCTGACAGTATAGATTAATTTTACCTGTTTTACATAATTGTTCTTTTATGTGGGGCTTCTTTTGCTTAACATTGTGTTTGTGAGAGTCATCCATTTTGTTTTTAAGGGTGTTTCATATATTTTTATTTTTGTGTAGTATCCATTTATGGGACTAGACACGTTTATTTAACCATCCTATTATCAATGGTTTGGATACTTGTTGAATTTTTTTATTATCAGGAATAGTGCTACTGTGAACATTGTAGTGAAAGGCTTTGGATGAATGTTTCTATTGAGTATTACCTAGCAGTGGAAAAACTGAGTTTAAGCATATATTCACCTTCATAGCAGGAATAAAAATCCTAATTTAGATGTTAATACAGCCACAGTTCCATCACAGTATGTGTTGTCCCTTAATTAGGTAGTTTATAAATAGACCAGAGATAGGGTTGTTCCTGGGTGCTAAAATTTTATGAAGTCAACTCTGAATTATGTTTCCCACACCAGATGAGTATGGCATTTTTAAGACAAGACTAAAATAACACTATTTTCTACGTGCCTTTCTGTAGGATGAGGAAAACAATCCCCTTGAGACAGAATATGGCCTCTCAGTCTATAAGGACCACCAGACCATCACTATCCAGGAGATGCCAGAGAAGGCCCCAGCTGGCCAGCTTCCCCGCTCTGTGGATGTTATTCTGGATGATGACTTAGTAGATAAAGTGAAACCTGGTGACCGAGTCCAGGTGGTGGGGACTTACCGATGCCTTCCTGGGAAGAAAGGGGGCTACACTTCAGGGACCTTCAGGTAAAGAGTCTGCCATGAAGTGCTTGGGATGCTGTTGGGAGTTCTGTTCTGATAGTGTATTTCTCCAGCTTGCTGTATTTTAGCGTGGAGCACACTTCCTGTCTGCAAAATGGGATCCCTCTGATACCACTTTTCTGTCAGATAAAGCTGGTGATTCTTACTATTTTATGTCAAAAGTAGGAGTTATTGCTGACAAGATTACCGCCTCATGGCTTATCTTTAAATTTCTCACTTACTCCCACCTCCTTCCCATATACACTTCTGTCTTAACCTCTGTAACCCAGTAGGAGATAAATAAAGTTTAGCAGTGGGCATCATTGACCTACTTGGATCACAGACAGAGCAGATCAATTGTTCATTTCAGATAGCCTTATCCTCTGGATTTGCTGTTCTATTTCAGTAGCCTAAAAAGGCATACTGCTGCTAGAGGAACTAGCTCCTGATGTTGGGAACTGAATATAACAGGCTTTCTCTTACTCTCCTCTTTGCTCCAGGACTGTTCTGATTGCCTGTAATGTGAAGCAGATGAGCAAGGATGCTCAGCCTTCATTCTCTGCAGAAGACATAGCCAAGATCAAGAAGTTCAGTAAAACCCGCTCCAAGGTCTGGGCCCCTTTCAGGGGACTAAGGGTGGGAATGGACTTAAAGAGTTGTGTTTGAGTGTGTCACTATTTTTGTACTGGATCAGGAGGAAGGTCAGGTGTTTTTCTTTGAAGTTAGAATATCAGTGTACCATAGAGTCTTATTTATTACTGAAGACATGAATGATGTATTATTATATAAGTTTACAATGCTTTTATTTTTGTTTTAGTTTATTATTATTATTATTATTTTTCTTTTTGTGGTAATGGGGATTGAACCCAGGGCCTCGAATGTACTATATGAGTGCTCTACCATTGGGCCTCAGTGTCCTGAGAGGCTGGGGTTACAGGTGTGCACCCCTCTGCCTGGCTTTTTTCTTTTTTTAAAATGAAGACAGGATATCCACATTTAGAGTTGAATAAAATATATCAATGTGTGATAAAGGTTGCTGCTGAAGTACAGTACACACTCTTATTAAGCCTAAAATGTTTTGAATCAGGAAACACTTCTTTTTTTCCCCCCTCCTTTTACTGGAAGATTAAACATCTACACAAGTTTTGGAACTAGACTCTGTGTCTGCTCTGATGATGGTCTGATAATGTGATTTGTCTTCAGAAGCTGTTATAATTCAGAAGAATGTTCATGCTTGTGTATTTCCCCAAGCATTTTCTGTAGACTAGCACATAAAGTAGAGCTCTGCAAAACTACAATGAATCTCATTAGGCTTTATACTCTATTGTTATTCCTGCATTAGGATATCTTTGACCAGCTGGCCAGGTCACTGGCCCCTAGTATCCATGGGCATGACTATGTGAAGAAGGCAATCCTCTGCTTGCTCCTGGGAGGGGTGGAACGAGACCTAGAAAATGGCAGCCACATCCGTGGGGACATCAATGTTCTTCTGATAGGTATGGTGTTGGGGATTTGTTTTAGGCTCTTGCTCTGACCTTGAAGACTGATGATGACAACTTGTAATATGTAAGATTGTGTATTCTGCACCTAGTAGTATTTCAGTCCTATCAGAGGGCAAAGGTGGATCTTTTTCCTTAAAATCATTCCTGGTATTCCTGATTTATAATATCTGAAATGTATCCTTCCATGAGTAGTAAAGGAAAAAGTGAAGAAAATAATATTTAAGAAACAGTTACAGTACTGTACATCTTTGTGGTGTTAAGAACTATGCTGGAAAGTAGAACTCACTGCAGGGTGGCATGAGGGGCATTTTCTAAAGAGTCATTACCACCTCCAACCCACAGGAGACCCATCAGTTGCCAAGTCTCAGCTTCTGCGGTATGTGCTTTACACTGCACCCCGGGCTATCCCCACCACTGGCCGGGGCTCCTCTGGAGTGGGTCTGACAGCTGCTGTCACCACAGACCAGGAAACAGGTAAGAGCAAAAGGGTCTTTAGCAAAGACCCAGAATGAAATCAAGCATGGAATCTTGAACTTGATCTAGGCACTGGCTTATGTTTGGCAGATAGAGCTAAAAGGTTCGTTGGGGCCAGGTTGTAGAGGACTGAGTATCCTGCAGTAATGGGTGAATTATTTTAAGTCTTTGGGTGAGCTTCTATTGACAAGAATGTTTCCTAAAAGATGATTTAAAAGAATTTCAAAGAGGAAAGCTTAGTAAATTAGAAGGAAAATAAAAATGAAGTCTGACAGTTTATCAACTAGAGGAAGGGATTTGAAGACCAGTGAAAAGAGCAGGGAGTCTATCTGGTTATCACTTGAGGAGGAGGAGGAAGAGAAAATCTATGAAGGAAATTTAGAAGAGGCTAACTTAGGGGTCAGAGTGAGACAGAGATACTGTTCAGGTTGGACTGAAAAGGTGAATTCGCTAGTTTCCTGTAAACTTCAGAGCCAAAGTCTTTACATGTGCTTAGGAAGGAGACTATAATTCCTCTTCTTTGTCACCTATAACTCAGATTTAGACCATAAGAAAAACTCTTTATTTTTCTTTCTTTCTTCCCAGGGGAGCGCCGTCTGGAAGCAGGGGCCATGGTCTTGGCTGACCGAGGAGTAGTTTGCATTGATGAATTTGACAAGATGTCTGACATGGACCGCACAGCCATCCATGAAGTGATGGAGCAGGGTCGAGTGACCATTGCCAAGGCTGGTATCCATGCTCGGCTAAATGCCCGCTGCAGTGTTTTGGCAGCTGCCAATCCTGTCTATGGCAGGGTGAGTGGAATAATGCCCTTAACCATGTCCTTGGCTTTGTTTAGTTTTGCTGAATAACTGGGCCAAGAAGTTAATTCTGGGGGAATAACAGGTCAAAGTAAATTCACATCTTGTTTTTTTCGGTTGTTGTTATATATATTGTTTTTTATGTATGTGTTGTTTTATATATATATGTTTTATATATATATTTATATATGTTGTTTTACATATATATGTACACAAACACGTGTGTGTGTATGTGTGTGTGTGTGTGTGTGTGTGTATGTAGTTCTAGACACACAATACCTTTATTTGCATTTTTTTTATTGTGGTGCTGAGGATCAAACCCAGTGTCTCACACATGCTAGGCAAGTGCTCTACCACTGAGCCACAACTCCAACCCTTATTGTCTTGTTATTGTGCTTGGTTTGGAGTAGTGTGTTCTTACCCATTCCTACACAGCAGAATTCTCTGGAAAAGCTATTTATTTAAAAATAAATAACTCTTTCAAAATAAAAAAAAAGTAAACAAAATGATCTGTAGTCTCACAATCCAGGTAGCTTGTGTTATTAAAATGAAAGTACTGCTTCATGCCTGTGCACGCCTTCAAACCCAGGGACTTGGGAGGCATGGCAGGAAGATCATAAGTTGGAGGCCAGCCTGGGAAACTTAGCAATACTTCATTTCAGAATAAAAAAGCTGGGGATGTAGCTCAGTGCTAAAATGGTAGGGTTTAATCCCCAATACCACAAAGAGAGAGAGAAAAGATGGTATTCTAATAGCTTTATTTTTGTGTTCTACTCCACACCATTTCACTGAAATTATAGGCTGGGAGTGGAAGAGACAAGAGTTGTGTTTTTGTTGCTGTTGTTTGTTGCAGTATGGGGGCTGGAACCTAGGTCCTTGTGCATACTAGGCAATAGTCTACTGCTGAGCCATATCACCAGCCCTAATAGCTTTATTTTTATCAACTTCTTTCTTTCTCTCTGTAAAATGAGGTAGGAAATTTTTTTTGTAGATGAGAAAATGGAAACATAGGTTATATAATTTATGAAGTACCACAACCAGAAAATGCAGGATTTGAATCCACAGCTCAAATGATGCTTTGGCAGTTAATAATCCCATAGTGTGTATTTCTGAATCCAAATCTCTGGATTGGACCTCTTGATAGCTGTGGTTGAGGAAGGTTCTATAGGTTGGTTTTAATGTGCAGCCTGGACTGAGAACCGTAGGTTTTTAAATTGCCAGTAATGTGTTTTTAATCCTTCTGAAGAAGGATTGGGAAGTATAAGAAAGTGGCAGGATCTGAATGTGACCATGGTCCACATTTTTCTTGTTATTACCAACAAGATTGTTAGAATGCTCTCTGACCATGAAATGTGAGAAGACAGGCATCAGCCCAAAGGGGCCAAAACTGAAAGATGAAGAGTGTCAGGGTTTGCTTGCCTAGCATGTCCTGGGTTTGGTCCCTGGCAAAACACACACACATACACACACACACAGAAAAGAAAAAAATCCAATAATTCAGTATCATTATTTCTTCAATATCAAAGAAAAGTCCCTGAACTCCTAAGACATTTTTTATTTCTAGGTCATTGGCCTTTTTAGCTGAGATTTAATTCATCACCTCGTAAGAGATTCCAAGGTTTCTAATCTCTCTGATCTAGCTGGTCCTATATTTATGACAGGTAGGGGATGGACTCACCTCTCAGTTGGTCCTGTCTTGTGAATGAGACCAGCAGAATCAAGCTTGGGAAGGGCAGGGCTGGGGTGATACCATGCTCAGTCTGTTAGAGTGCATGTGCTAGGAAGTGGGCTACTAGTTAGGTTACCTGAGCTTCAGCTAGGTAAGGGTCGCAAGAAGAAGAGATGCTGTATGTATTGTAATAATTTTAAAATCCTTTTGTTTTTACCAGTTCTTGTCTGTTTTTTTATGGTCCAGTCTTCTATTTCTGCTCCCAGAATTACTTTAGCCATGTGCTTTCTTCCTATGGATGTCACTTCTACTTTTTTCTTGTTCCCCAGTATGATCAGTACAAGACCCCAATGGAGAACATTGGACTCCAGGACTCACTGCTGTCTCGATTTGACTTGCTCTTCATCATGCTGGATCAGATGGATCCTGAGCAGGATCGGGAGATCTCAGACCATGTCCTAAGGATGCATCGTTACAGAGCACCTGGGGAGCAGGATGGCGATGGTGAGGCCATGAGAAGAGTGACTAATGGAAGGGGTCCTCAACAGATGCTGTTGTCTCGGGCTCAACCCAGGGGAAAGTGGGTGTTTCAGATGCTCTCAACTTTTTTTGAGTCCTGCAATACCTTTGGGCATCTTGTTTGGGCAAGGCAGTTCTACCCTTATTTGTTGGTTCCATGTGTCTTTGTCCTTCTGGGTCCTTGGTTTGTGAGTCTTGGTTTCTATTCCTTCTCTGCTATAGAAGAAGCATTTCCCTGGATTAAATAAACTCTTTCTTACTCTCCTTTCAACCAACTTGGGTTCCCCAGCCATGCCCTTGGGTAGTGCTGTGGATATCCTGGCAACAGATGATCCCAACTTCACCCAAGATGAACAGCAGGACACCCAGATTTATGAGAAGCATGACAACCTTCTGCACGGGACAAAGAAGAAAAAGTGAGCATTTCTTTTATCTTCCCTTAAGTGATCAGAGATTTGTACATCTGAGCTTACTTAGGGCATTAGGTGCTCATGCCAAGGTCATGCTTGGAGTCATAACTGTGTGGGCCTGTTTTCTTCTTTTCTGAGTCCACAGATACATTATGTATTCTGGCCGGTCCTTTGTAAATGGTGGATGATTCTAAAATGTTCTGATGACATGCCCACCTCATGGTGGGTATGTGATACCATCCTCATAGACTCCATGTAGTTGTTCATGGTGAGTTTATGGTGAAGGATCAGTAGATAGCAAGCATTGGAGAATTGCAAGTGGATTTGGGTAAAGGAGACTTGTGATCAGGTGTTCAAAGCATGAAATGTGGGATTGAGTGTGTCTGGTTTTGGCCTTGGTACAGTAAGAAGTATATAGTATAATTGTCAAAGCCATTTTAGTTTGCTTATACAGAATTTTAGAGTCAGAAAACTGAATTTGACTAAACTTTAGCTTCTCTGTAATTTCTCACCTAAAAAACAAAGCAGATGATACCTAAACTTGGTATCTCAACTACCTAACTTACAAATTAAAGTTAAATAAAAATACATGAAAGGGCCTTATGTATATTTTATATAAGTAGGGCAATTATGATATTGGATTCTTTGCTCTGCCATTTGATCTTGACTTCTCTGAGGAAAGACAGGCCACTCACCCAGAAGGTAGTAAGGTGTGGCAGGGTAGTGTAATTCACTGTGCCTGGGTCCAGGGAGAAGATGGTGAGTGCCGCATTCATGAAGAAGTACATCCATGTGGCCAAAATCATCAAGCCCATTCTGACACAAGAGTCAGCTGCCTACCTTGCAGAAGAATATTCACGCCTGCGCAGCCAGGACAGCATGAGCTCTGATACTGCCAGAGTAAGTGTCCAGAGGGAGCCTTGCCCTTGGGATCCCTTTAGTGTATCCTTGGACAGGAATATGGTATATGGGAGCTTTGGCAGCATTTTAACTTAATTAAAGTTTAATTAAATTTTTAAGATTTAATTTCAACCTAGTTAAAATTCCTTCCTGGTCTGAAGGGCTTCCTATTGACACATTTTTTAATAAATAATTTTTAAAAAGAAAATGAGGGAGGTGGGGTTATGGCTCAGTGCCAGAGCGCTTGCCTAGCATATGTGAGACACTGGGCTTGACCCTTACACCACATAACAAATAAAAGAAAGGCATTTTGTCCATCTACAACTATAAAAAAAAGAAAGAATGAAAAAAAGGATTTTATAGATAACATGCATCTCATTCAGCAAAATATGAGTGACTTCTGGGAACTGACCTCATCTCTATTCTTCTGTGCAGTTGTAAAAATAATAAGCGCTATCCTCAAAGAACTTCAGTTTGAGAGTGGTAGATAGAAAGGTAGATATAAAGATCATGTATACATATTTAAATATACATACGCCAGTGGAGTACTCATGGAGGAATGAATGAGTGAATTTGAGTGCGGATGAAGAAGATGCTGATTTTTTTCTATAGAATTTTCTGGACGGATATGAATGTCAGTGAAGGATTCCCAAAATGTGATGTTTGAGCTAGACTTTGACAAATGACCAAGAGTGAACAACCAAGAGTTGAACAACCATGATTGTTACTCAGAGCAATTTCTAGTAAGATAATATAGCTGCCCTTGAATTTTTGTAAATATTTTGGAAGCAGTGTAGTTCACATAGGATTTCATAGCAGAAAGACCCAAGTTCAAAGCCCTCATTATGTAATACAGATGCTTGGATGTAGGCATGATCATCTACTGTCTACTCCAGCCTCACACCCATTGTCTTCTGGTATTCCTGCCCCAGACTTTCTACCCACAGTGGCGGCATATTTAGCACATCACTGTACTGAAGTCTTCGAATAAGCTCTTATTGTAAGAGAACTTAGAATAAAGCATAAACCTGCTTCCCCGTGACTTCCACTCATGTTATTGTTTAGATATCACTTGTCTTCTTCGCATGAAAACAGCTCCCTTTCTTTTTAAATGTTCTCCCCATACACGAACTGTTAGCGTGTCCAAGAGCCTCTCATTGAACCAAGAACTGATCATAAAGCAGCATTTTAGTTGTGTTCCTAGTGGGTTTGACAGATCTTTCCGTTTGAATTTTCCAGTTTACTAGTGTAGACTGGGGTTTTATCACCTGCAACTGATTCCATTCAGAAAATAAAAAGCACCCATCCTGTGAGAACCACTTGCTGGAAATATGCAGGAGTTTTCCTCTTCCTCTGGACTTATGTGAATTTACACAACTTTTAAAAATCTGCCCTCAGATAACCAATTTTATGCCACTTTCTTAGTGGGATCTTGGATAAATTACTTTAAACTCTGATTACCATTTTCCTCATTTACAGAACTTTTCTATTTAAGAGGGTTAAATGATAGAACAAATATTAATATTCCTGGTGCATTGTAGACCGGCAATCGTTTTTCTCCCTTATGTACTTTTTCTAACCTTTTAACTTTCCAACTGTAAGATGTCTAATTTTCTTTGTTCATTTGCCCCTCTGTTTCTGAACACTCTGATGTAAATTTCCTTTATCATTTTCTTTCTAAATTTTAAGTGAAATAACAGTTCAGAATTTTTCACTTGGATGTTCTGGAGCTTTCTGGGTAGTGTTTTCACTTCCCTTTTGCTGCAGTATGAATGTTGGGCATGTCTGTAGGATTCTGAATAAGTAATTCTTGTTTTCTTCCCCAGACATCTCCAGTTACAGCACGGACACTGGAAACTCTTATTCGATTGGCCACGGCCCATGCAAAGGCCCGTATGAGTAAGACTGTGGACCTGCAGGATGCAGAGGAAGCTGTGGAGCTGGTCCAATATGCTTACTTCAAGAAGGTGAGGATTGAGATGCTTGGGCCTGAGAGGTTCTTCTAAATAATCAGAGGTACACTGACTTCTCAGGATGGCTCACTTCTGCATCTGGGTTAAAAGCATAAAGTAGCATTTGCCTGCCTGTTCCTCTTTTCTTCCTCGGGAAGGAATTTACAGTTCTCCACCCTGGCTGCACCTGAAATGTTGTGGAAAGCTCTGTGATACAAATGCCAGGACTCTTAGAGATTCTGGTTTAATTGATGTCCCACAGGTTCATTCTGCTGCTTCTTTACATCTGCTTCCTTTGCATCTTAAGTAGATATTTCCTGAAGAATTGTCTTTTGAGACTCCCCTCTTCCCTTTGTACCTTTCCCCTTGGCAGTCTCTTTAAGTGGCCCATTGGCATCTCAAATACTCATGTCAAAAGAGGAACTCTCAAACTTGCTTCTCATTTTGTCTTCTCCTTTCTGTTGGTGACATTGCATCTCCATCATTTTAGATACCAAGTCTCAAAGCCTTGACCCCTTTTCCTTCTTTGTTGCTTGCTCCATTTTAGATACCAAGTCTCAAAGCCTTGACCCCTTTTCCTTCTTTGTTGCTTGCTCCATTTGGTGAATTGCAGCCCTTGGGGATTTAATTGTGGGTTTGTTACACTTTTGCTCTTTGTTGTGTAGGGGGTTGTCCTAAATTTCAATTGAACACCCAATTTATAAAGAAATTTTTCCACTTGACCATTGTGGTTTCAAACCCTATCCCCATTTGTTTCTTTATTCAGTAAACATAATATTGAGTATCCACTGTAGGAAAGGCCTCCCAGCATTTTAAGACAGCCTTACTGCTACCAGTAAGGCTGGTAGCAGCCTTACTCCCTTCCTGGGACTTGGGGACAAGAGAGGTTAGATAAATCATTAGACATGTGGAAGTCATTTCTGCTGATGGTGTAGAAGGAACCCTTACTTAAAAGTTCCGTATTCAGTTCCCTGGCATCAGTGACCCCTCAAGGAACCCACACTTCTCTTGTTTCTAGGTTCTAGAGAAGGAGAAGAAACGTAAGAAGCGAAGTGATGATGAATCAGAGACAGAAGATGAAGAGAAAAGCCAGGAGGACCATGAGCGGAAGAGGAAGAGGTAGGGTGGAGCTAAGCCAAGTAAAAGGAAAGTCTTGTTGGAGCTGGGGAGAGAGGTAGAGGGGGTGCCATTGCTACTTTTCCACATCAGGGGCCTATTTTTGTTTGGAGATTGTCTCGTATAGAAAAAGTAGTATGGACAGGCTTGGTCCTGGTGTTTCACTTCAGTTGTAGATAGTTCTGTTTCCTTTTGGTCAGAGGCACAGGATAGGGCTCTCCAAAGTCTCACTTAACTTCTGTGGATATTTTAGGAGGAAGACTCGGAAGTCAGATGCCAAGGATGGAGACTCCTATGACCCCTATGACTTCAGTGACACAGAAGAGGAAATGCCTCAAGGTGAGTGAGTCTTCCCTAATGGATCAAAGAGGCTGTTTCTTTGACTTCTGATCTTTTTAGAAGTGCACAGAGATGTACTGTATTTTCTCATGGTCTCCCATTTGGCTCCCTACTTAGAGGGGCCTGTTTTGAAGAGGTTTGTCCCAAGAGAATCTCGGGGGAAATTTACATAGGAGGAAATAAGTTTCACTCAGTTTGCTTCCTCCACAATGAACTGTGATCTTTTGCCAAGCCTGGTATAAGCACCCAGGCCTGACTTCTTTTCTTTATTTTCAGTTGTGATTTCCCTTTTTCTAATTGTTCTGCTTGGCCCATAAGAACCACAGGAAATAAGATGTGTTTGCAGGCTTTGAGGGGTGGAGAGTGGAGAATATAACTTCTTTGGTGTGGGTGGCAGTGGCTTCACTTTGCTGTTTTCTCCATCCTCCTCTGAAGTGCACACTCCGAAGGCAGCAGACACGCAGGAGACCAAGGAATCCCAGAAGGCAGAGTTGAGTGAATCCAGGTGAGTGGAGAACTTGGTCCTGCACTGGGTGAATTCCTACAGAGGCAAGAACTTGCTCCTAGGGTGGGGAGGGTGTGCAGTGAGCTGCTTAGCAACAGAGTAACACTGGGGAACTAAGAGGTTTTAAACACTTCAGAGTCTGGCTATAATATCAGACTTAGAGGAATGTTGCAAGGGTAGTATAAAGAACTGGTAGCTTTTATAACTTATAAAAGGATATGTACTTTTTATTTTTCATTTTGTTTTGTTCCTGAGGCTTGAACCCAGAGGTGCTTTACCACAGCCACATCCCCAGCCCTTTTTATTTTTTATTTTGAGACAGGGTCTAAATTGCTTAGGGCCTTTCAAAATTGCCGAGGCTGACCTTAAACTTTCTATCCTGTCTCAGTTGCTGGGGTTACAGGTATGCACCACCATGCCTGGCTAAAGGCCTCTAGTTTTAAAGTGGTATTATTTCTCAATGTGCAGGAAGCTTAATAGTACGCCAGGTTAGCTTTAAAGAAAGATACTCATGAGCAGCCATCAGAGTGAGGGGTGTGTGTGTCAAATGAGAATATTGGGAACACTTCTGCTGTATTGTCTCACTGGGTTTTCCCAGTATGGATCATGCCTGAGAGCGTTTGGGTTTACTGTTCATTACTCTTTTTCCCGTTTGGGCAGGTTGAAGGCATTCAAGGTGGCTCTCTTGGACGTGTTCCGAGAAGCTCATGCCCAGTCTGTGGGCATGAATCGCCTCACAGAATCCATCAACCGGGACAAAGAAGAGCCTTTCTCTGTAGAAGAGATCCAGTCTGCGCTGAACAGAATGCAGGATGACAACCAGGTCATGGTGTCTGAGGGTATCATCTTCCTTATCTGAGAAGACCTCATCTCTGAATTTGGAATTGTGCTGAGAAAGTTTCTCTCAAGTTTCTAACCCCTTCCCTGGCACTAGCTTATACCTTTAAAAAACAATGTGTAAGTTGAGAGACATGGGTGATGAAGTTGGATCAGCACCTGGTGGGAGCTTTGGAAATGGATGATGAAAACTGCCATGAAGTAAGGCAAGGGAAAATGGGGAGGACTAGAACTCTTTTTATCGTCATTGCAGAAGGACTGGACTGTACATCGCACTTTCCATCCCAAACAGACCCAGAATTGTTTTATGTACATAACATGACTTTTTTGAGTCTTTTGGGGTCATAGCTGGTTTCTTTTTATCCTTTCTGTGTTTGTTGGCTGTTTTGCTTTTCCTCCAAAGCATTGGATCTAGAAAAGGCTTTGAGTTGGATCTAGAAAAGACTTTGAGTTCTATGCTAGTGGAGAGGTTCTGAGGCAGGTCATGAGAAAGCTTTTTTTTTTTTGCAGCTAAGACCCATATGTACTTTTGAAGTAAACATCAAAGACATTGAATAAACTTAACCATTTTTGTACACAAGGATTTAATAATGGTGCTTTTATTTATTTATTTATTTATTTCATTACAGTATGGGGCATTGGATCCAGGGGCACTCTACCACTAAGCTGCATCCTCAGCTATTTTTATTTTTGAGACAAGGTCTCACCAAGGGTCCGAGACTGACTTGGAACTTGCAGTCTTCCTTCTCAGCCTCTTAAATCACTGGGATTATAGGTGCCTGTGCTTTTTATGTACACATTTACTGTTTTTTTCTTGAAAGCTTGGCCAGCCGATTTTCTGCACCCATGTTTGCACCAAGCTACCACAGGGTGGCAGCAGCCTGCTGTGATCTCTTTGGGGATTATTTCTGGCTATTGGGTCAGTTTTCTTCTTCAGTAACCTCAAAACATAAAAGAGACTAAGATGGTTGATTTTGTGTTTCTGAGTTCCTCCCTTCCTTACCTTTCCATTCCTTGACGGCTCCTGTCCTCCAGTCAGTATGGCTCTCACTCAAGTACTTGTCACAGGGAAGACTCTTACTTCTAGCTTGTGACAATAGATTCTTTAGCTTTCTTCCAAGGACTGGGATTTTTCTACCCATTGTGAGGAGTGCTTGAAATAGCCCTGCAAGGTAGGGTCATTAGAAGAAGAAGGATGAGAAAGGAGAAAGACTCAGAAATCAGACAGCCATTTCTCATTTCTCTCGAGTGTCTAGACTATACATACCAGTTGTCCTAAGGACTCCAGATTTTCCAAGGTGAGATCTACCTGAAGGGTCAGTGGATGAAGGCAGGTGTGAGAGTTGGCTGTGTATTGACTGCCTTAGATACCCAGGATAGTAACACCTCTGAGAGTTCTTCATCCCTGTCAGCCTGTCTCCCCGGAAGCTAGGTAATACCATGCCAGCTTCCTGCAAGTGAGGAGGTGGAATGTTTTGCTTTAGTTTCGTGGGAACCTTACCAGAGGACCCCTAGCTGGCCAAGGGAAATGAACCCTGCACTAGTGCTTTTCGGTTCCTTTTCTGACCCTGTATCTAAGTGTTGTGCCAAGCCAGGCAGGCCACATTCTTAGAGGGACATGCATGGTTTCTTTGGGGAAGGAGTGGTCAAACAAGTTAACTTCTGAATTGCCTCTGGTAATGCGAATGAGTCCACACACCCCTGGCACACTGGATAAAACCCAGTCAGGCTGCCTGCAGAGACGGGTCTGAACAGGCATTTTGTCACCTCAGCAATCCAGGAGGGATACCAAATCACAGGATGCTTAACACATCCTCCTGAATGTTTTAAATCATCTTTAGATTACCTACCCTTAATTCAAAGTAAATACTATAAAATAAATGGTTGTTATACTAAATTGTTTGGGGAATATTGATAAGGAGAAAAGTCCATACAGTCCAGATAATTTTTGGGGGGAATATTCTTAATTGAATTGGTTGAATCCACAGATATGGACCTGTAGATTCAGAGGGCCAACTGAATGCCTTTAAGGTTTCTATGCTTCCCTATTTTGTGAGTAGCATCTGGAATGTTTTCAGTGATCTCAAAGGATTTTTATTTAATTCCTAGAAAGACTTTAGAACAAAATTAATCTTAATTCATTTATAGTTGTTAAAATATAAACCTCGTTTACTTTTTCAGGTCTGATGCTTCAGAGATGAGTCTTATATTCTGGCTGGTCCATTACTAACCAGCATGTAATCCTAGCTCATTCTCTTTAGTTTTTCCGCAAGGGAAAGAATTAAGATTCTAAATTATTTTCCTGAATATTTTTTACTATTAAGTCCTGAGTATTTTCCCACAGCCTGTAGGAAGATATTAGCTTCTGCTGTGATTTACCATTCAGATAATAGTCCTCTCAGCAGGTACTTTTGTAGCAAGCTAAGCTTTTTCTACCTTTAGGTACTGCTATTCAACTTTGCAATAGAAAAGTCAGTTCATGCCAGCTTGTATAGGGAGGTATTATTCTAGTGATTTAAGTGGATGGGGTCCAAAAGGAAAGCCATAGTCAAGCCTGGTAAAATCTCCAAAAACAAAGCATAAAATAGGAATTTAACTCATATCATAGTTTTAGTTTTTCAAAGTATTATGCATATAGCAACATGGAATATTAGGAAAGTAGAGAACCAAAAATTACTACCCTAACATGATTGCTATAGTTTATTTTTGGTGAACTTTAAAGCACATTTTAATAGTGCACAACATTTCCAGTTGTGTCGGCAAGTTTGAGATAAAACAGGTAATTAAGATTTATAAACTGTAGTCTGTTGGGATTTAGGGACTAAGGATGCTTTTACAATTTTATGAATTTAAAGTCCAATTTTTAAAAATCGGGCTAGAGAAATGCAAACATTTTCATGTCACACTTAACCCTAATGGATAATGAAAAGCCAAGCAAATTATAATTAGCAGTGGATGATATATAAAAATATAGATTCTAAACCCCCAACTATACTTTGACTCCCAGAAAACTAATTCATGCATTTGGTAATTAAGTAAAAAGGAGTGGTCATGCTATAATATTGCAAGCACCATATAAATTATCTTTTTGATCCTTTCCTACAATCCTATGATGTGGATTTTATTATCCCAGTTTTATGGAAGAGGAAATAGGCCCCCAAAATAATTTCTCCAGGAGCTTTGAGATAGTAGATGGTGGAGTTTGAATTCGCACTCAAGAGTTGTTTGATACATAACTACTCTGTTCTGACCACGATGCCATGTTGCTCTCTTGGAAGGACTGGGGTGTTGGAAAGGTCAGAGCTACATCTCTCAGTGTACCTGGTGGATGAGAATTCTTGTATGAACAGGTCTGTAGGGACACAATCAGGGACCCCACAGCGAAAACAGGACCCCTCAGGACTAAGGGAAGAACGCCTCTCAGGAGAAGTAGCTAGCCAGGGTAGGTCTCAGTCTCAGTTGTAATGCCAGATTCATGGAACCCCAATAGACCTCTAGGAGCCAAATCCGATGCAATCACACAAGAGTCTTTATTGCAAGCTCGAGCCTGGACTCAACCGTTTCCGATGCAGTGGTCCCAGGGAGTGAGTCCCGGTCCTTTGTTCAGTGAGATTTTATAGGTTTTGGGGGATACTCTATGCATCACATCACCACAGCAAATCATTCCATACCGTGGGAAAATCAAACAACCACTCTTAACATTGATTAACACATTAACTAGGGGGAACAAGTTAGGTAAGGGTGATTGGTTAGTTCAAGAGGGGGATTCCTTTGAACTGATTGGTTTAAGCCACGAGGGGTGTACTTGCTAAACTACATGGTTTCCCAACATGTTATCAACCACCATAAACTACTGGGGGGTCATCTGGCATCCCAGGTATTTTCCCTGTCTCATGCTGATTGGTGGTTGGAAGGGGATTGCTATGGATCCTCACCTAGCCTAACTGAGTCAGGGACACAGGGTACCTCAGATCTCTCCTGTTATTTGCAGACAAACAATTCAGCAGGGTTGGGTATGTACGTAGAAAGGCTCTGTGGGTTTTTCCAAGGACAAGGGTCACACCCACTTCCTTGGACAGGCTTTGCTCTGAGGTAGAGGCTGGTTTCTCAAAAATGGAGTCACATCAGTTTCTCACAGTCAGACCAGAAATTAGGAATCAAATGGTGAACTACCTCAAAGCTACGGGAAGGAGAACAGGCCAGGGGATAGATGGCTGGGAAAGGAGACTTTCCCAGATGATAAGGGCAGCTCTGGGTGGTGGAGGTCCTAAAGTGGGTATCAGTGTTTAGAGCTGAAATTCAAACCTTCCTTAGCCGGTTGACCTCTCTGAGCAATTTCAGGAATGTGCCCTATGGGCAAAGAAGCCAATTTGTCAACGACTGGCGTTTACTATTCAACTGAACCTGTAACTCATTGATAAGGAAGTGGTTTGAAAATTCTTCCTATCATTAACAGAGTGAGTGTAGAAAAAGCAACTTTTCAACACTGTATACAATCTTTGAGAACTAGAGGTAAAAAGTTGGCCAAGTGAGGCATCTGAAGAGCTGTCACTGAAACTATAGGGCCTGATTTTGTTTCCATTTATCTTGGTAATGAAGCCAGAATTAGGCAGTCCATATAGATAGGTAAATCCAGTCAGGTCGGATCTCGGAGGCCAATTTTGAGTGAGTCTGGAAGTTGGAGACTGTCCCCTGAGGGATTGAAATGTTAATTCCTTCAGAGCCCTTCCTCCACCCTTAAAAAGAACTTTCTTCTGCTCCAACCCTTTACTAAGGTATCCAGTCCCAGGAATTACCCCTCCCTACAGGGAGCTATAAAGTTGTATAGATGTATCCAGGGTTGCTCCATCCTGCCCTTCCCCCTTTAGCCATCTGTTTCCCATCTTTTGGCCAACCTACCTGATCAGGATGTCTAGTCATAAGCAGGAAGGAGAGAGATAAGAGGAAGAGAGCAGGAGAACAAAGGAAGCCTGAGACCTATAAAAAGGCAGAACACCCTTACTGTAAGGTCAGGCACCCGTGATCAAAAGGAGGCAGATTAAAAGCAGCTGAACAAGGCTTTATTGAGATTTGCTCCTGGTGAGACCCTCTGGTCCAGCAGAGCTGGTTGGGGGGAATCACACCCAGGCTCAGTCGGATTGGAATTTTATTGGGTTTAGGGTAGGAAGGGAGGGCTTGGGACAGGGAAGGGAGGTTTTTAAAGTTCCTTATCCTCTTGAGGTTGGTCAGGGGATCTTGCTGAGATCCGTGTCCTTCCAGGATTGGTCAGGAGACCCTGCTGATTGACAGGTGGTTATAAGGCACCATCGCTGCTTGTCTCTCTCAGTGCCTGGTGCTTGATTAATTGTTTTTTCACGTGTGTGGGTTGCCTGGTGCTTTGTTCCCTTAGCACCTCAAACCAGCCTATCACTTCTTGGGATACCAGGATACCAGCTATAGCCCACTTTTCCCTCACGGGAGAAGTCTATGTTACCCCTTTTTAAATAAACCCTACATTATATGCTTGCCTCAGCGTGCTTCTCTAATGTTCAAACTTCAACATGTGAGGGAGCAGAACTCTTAATGGCCATATCAGTAATACAAGGAGCAATGCATGTAAAATAATGTGCAAAGATTGAGAAGGGTTCAGAATCAAAAAAGTAAAGACTGGTTTCAGCTCTCATCTCTCATCATTTTCAAAGAGCAGACAGTTGCTCATGACCCCAGGGCCAGACATATGTTACAGATGCTGCTGTCTCTAAAGTTTGATCCTCTGACAACCCCTCACCTTTCCACCATGGGCTGTGCATCTGTTTCCAATATTCTCCAGCCTGCATCTGAAGAAAGTGATTTTCTTCTTCTCTGGGCTCAGAGTTAAAATACCTTTGTTTGAATTCAGCTCTGCTATTTAATAGCTGTATGGCCCTGGACAACTTCCAAATATTATTCCCACCCCGTTTAAGGCCCTTGCTTAGCATTTGGGCAGCCATCTTAAGTGACAGCTGCTATTTTAAGAAAAATTTCACTTTCCAGCCCAAGGGTGATTCTGACAAAGGCTTACCACTCCCTCATACCAGTCCCACACTTAACGCAGCCCTCCCATTAGGACCCAACTGGCTCTAATTCCTGAGCCTGCCCCATAAAAGTCCTGAATCCCAAGCCTATTTTGCCTCTCTCCATCTATGGCCTTTATTTGTCAGCTCTGACAAATAAGCTCCTTCCCAAGGAGCACAGGTGACTTTGGGAGCAAGCTAGAAATTATGCTGATGAGGTACATCAGACCTCCCCTGCCCATCCAAATGGCACTGAAGCCGTTCCTGATCAGGACCCCCAGTTGGGGTTATAATTACTGGAGGAGTAACTAGAGGAAACCAGTTCATTACTTGCCTCATGGCAGGATTTAGAAAGGCAGCCCATAAGGCTATCAATTATGAAAAGCTGCAGGAATTCATCCAAGATAAAAATGAAAACCCTTCAGCATATTTAGACCAACTGACCAAGGCTTTATTAGAATATACTAATCTGGACCCTGAGTCTCCAGATGGGAGACAACTACTAATGACCTGCTTTTTCTCCCAGAGTTTCCCTGATATTAAGGCCAAACTAAGGTGCCTTGAGTGGAGGCTCCTAACTCACCAAGCAGAGGTTCTGGGAGTGGTCTTTAAGGTGTACAACGGGGGAGATGAGAAGGTCCAGAAGCAGAAATATCAGATGCTCTCTCAAGCCATCCAGCTGGCCTTAGCATCGTCCCTGGTTCCCCTGGCCAATGGACGGGTCCCTGGGACCACCTGGCCCCTGTTTTAAATGTGATCAGACGGGTCACTGGACTTATACATGTCCCAAGCCTCATAAGCCTCTGGGCCTTTGTCCTAAATGCCATCAAGAGGGACACTGGACCATTGACTGTCCCCAAGCCCATCCAGCCCTTCTGGTTTCCCTTTCCCTTTTCCTGGTCCCCATCACCTGACCACTACCATCACTCCACAGGGAACCCAGGGTAACTACATATTTCAGGTAGGCCTGTCTCCTTCCATGTAGACACCAGGACTACATAGTCAGTCCTCAAGGAGTTCTGGGGGCCTATTACCAACCCTTACATACACCTAGCCTTGTTTGTGCTTTTGACTCTCTAATTTTTACCCACTCCTTTTTGATCATTCCACAGTGCCCTGTTCCCCTTATGGGAAGGGACATCCTCACAAAGTTGGAGGCTATACTTCCTTCCCCCCCCCCACATATGCTTCCATCCAGACTTGCCTGCCGCTCCCCTGATCCTCACCCTTACCTTAGGACCATCCCCTATCCCGTCTGCCAGTGCCTTCCCATGACCCACTTCTGAGGTGGATTCTACTGTCTGGGATGTTTCAAGTCCTTCTATCGCCTCACACCACAAGCCCATTCACATCTGTCTCAAAAATCCCCTCCATTTTCTAGCCCAATCACAATACCTGCTTTTCCACCTTGCTGTTGCTCTCCCTCTCTTTTTGCAGAACAGCCTTGTCAGGTTCCTGACAATAAACCCACTTCTTAGGAGTTTCTTCCACATCCCTCCCTCGTACAGGAAGGCCCCTTGCTCCAAGCAACATACAATGGCTCAAATGGCTCCTCCTTCCTTTAGGAGGGAGTTCCTTGGGCAGGGTATGCTATAGTCTCTAGCCTTGGTTGTGGGAGCGGCTCCCCTCCCCAATAATATATCCCATCAGCAGGCTGAACTTGCTGGCCTCATCAGAGCCTTCACTTTGGCAAAGGGAGCCTCCCTCAATGTCTACACTGATTCTAAATATACTTTCTACATATTTCTCTCCCATTCTGCTATTTGGAAGGAGTGCAGATTCCTTACCACCAAAGGAACTTTAATTACTAATGCCCCCTTTATCTCTGATCTCCGTCAGGCCTCAAAACTTCTCACTGCCATTGGAACTGAAGGATGGCAGCTAAGTAACCCCCTTTTCCAGTAGACACTTCCTTTCCTGACCTCCTCCTTGTCATAGGCCTTTTGCTAATGCTCCCTGAATCATTAGATTTATTCAAGATCAGATTCAAAGGATCTCTAACCAAACTGTGAACCAGCTTCTGTTACAGGACTTCCAACCCCTCTCCAAAACTGGACCATCCAGAGTCAGCATCGCCCTGTATCTCCTGACCATCAGTATGGCCTCAATGACACCCCGTGCCCCTAACAAGGGTCCAGACACCGCCCCTTCTGAAGTCTCTGATGGGGAAGACAGCAAAGGGGAGAGGCCTTGCCTGTCCTAATGGCTCTGTGCCAGGTTTATGGGTACTCTAGAATTTTCTCAAATTCTCTCGTTAGGGACAATTCTTACAGACCACACTACATAATTATATAGATACAGAGAGCAAAGGAATACACCCCACTGTAGCGGTTCCCCTACCCCCACCATGGGTCATCATATTGGAAAATTTGACGTGACAGGAGGAAATCAGTAATCACAGCTGATCCTCTAGGTCTTGGGCATGCAGTGACACAAAGGCCCTCATATCCTCTCTGGTAAGGCAGCAATAAACCTGACAGAACCAGGTAGCAAGAAGTAGATTTGCTGGCCATCAGAAGCCCAGTAGGGAACTGCCCCTAACAACATGGACGATTTCTCTGACACAGGCATCTGCTTTCTGTTTTCTCATATTCAGATAGAAGTTTAATTTCAACAGTTATGCCAGGTTGACCACTAGCTTGTGTACTGAAAAATTGGGGCAAAGTTGACTCACAGATGCTCGAGAAAAAGTGCCTCATTTTCTCCTGCAGCAAATATGGCCTCTATAAACATGGCCTCAATTCAAACTTTCCGATAGAGAATCATGTCCATCAGAGGGAAATATAAATTTTAATGCCACTGTGCAGCTTAGCCTGTTCTTTAAAAAGAAAGGGAAATCATCAGAAATTCCTATGTGTAGGCCAAAGGAAAATACCCAAATTGCACCAAAAATGCAAATTAGATTCAGCTATGATCATTCTGATTGAGACCCAATTTCCCCCCAAAAGTTCATTAGCTATGGTAGGTTCAGCACAGACAGACCAGAATTTATTACATGAAAGACATCTAAGGGTCTCATAGTCTCCCAGGGTAACAGGTCACATGGGAAGAGTGGATAATCTGGAGGCTTGCATTTTTTTCCTGATCATCCATGAAGGAGGAGAGAGGTTATGACCACACTGATAAGGTAGCAGTAAAATCCAGAGGCACAAAGACACATCAAGGAAAGGAAACTTCACGAATATCCCTGATGAACATAGATGCAAAAATTCTTAATAAAATTCTGGCAAATCTCATACAAAAACATATTAAAAAGATGATACACCATGATCAAGTGGGTGTTCATCCCAGGGTTGCAAAGTTAATTCAACATATGGAAATCAATAAACATCATTTATCACATCAATAGACTTAAAGACAAGAATCATATGATTATCTCAATAGATGCAGGAAAAAAAATACAGCACACCTCATGTTCAAAACATTAGAAAAACTAGGGATAGTAGTAATACCTCAACATTGTAAAAGCTATCTATTTAGCTAAGCCCAAGGCCAACATCATTCTACATACAGAAAAATTGAAAGCATTTCCTCTAAAAACTGGAACAAGACAAGAATGCCCTCTTTTACCAATTCTCTTCAGCACCGTCCTTGAAACTATAGCTAGAGCAATTAGAAGAAAAATATTAAAGGGATATGAATAGGAAAAGAAGTCATGCTGATGACATGATTCTATATTTAGGAGACCCAAAAAACTCCACCAGAAAACTTCTACAAGTCATAACTAATTCAGCAAAGTAGCAGGATTTAAAAATTAACACCTATAAATCAATTGCATTCCTATACATCAGTGATGAATCAACTCAAAGGGAAATTAGGAAAACTACCTGATTCACAATAGCCTCAAAAATAAAATAAAATACTTGAGAATCAATCTAGCAAAAGAGATGAAAGACTTCATCTTAATTCCTCTGCTCTGTGTATCTATATAATTATTTACAAAGAAAACTACAGAACACTAAAGAAAGAAATTAAAGAAGACCTTAGAAGATGGAAAGATCTCCTATGCCATTGGATAGGCAGAATTAGCAAAGTCAAAATTGCCATACTACCAAAAGTGCTATATAAATTCAATGCCATTTCTATTAAAATTCCAATGACATTCTTCATAGAAATGGAAAAAGCAGTCATGAATTAATTTGGAAAAATAAGGGGCCCAGAATAGCCAAGAAATCCTCCGCAGGAAAAGTGAACTAGATCTTAAATTATACTGAAGAGCTATAGTAACAGAAACAGCATGGTATTGGCACCAAAATGGAGATGCAGACTAATGGTACAGAATAGAAGACACAGAGAAAAGTCCACATAAATTCAATTGTCTCATACTAGACAAAGGCACCATAAACATACATTGAATAAAAAAATGTAACCTCCTCAATAAATTGTTGAGAGCCACAGCCAAGTCGGGATGGCTACCGGCATTAGCCAGGCAGAGTGGTTGAGAGGTGACACCAGCGAGCCATTAAGATGATGATAATTAAGTTAAGCTGTGTATAATTGCTGTGACTGGATGATGCTGGATTGAAACAGGCTGTGTATTCAGTTGTACATAGACATCTGCTGACTGGCAATAGGGCGGCTCCTGCTGCCTCGGGCGCCCACTACTTTTGAGTTCTCCGGAGTTCCGGTAGAGTTCTCATGAGCCCTCCATTGGGGGCTGGGAGAGTTCCCAGGGAGTGCGGGTGGAGTTCGGGCAATAAAGGAGTTCCTGTTTGAACCTACAAGTGCCTCGTGGCGGCTTGGTTATTTTATGCCCAGCCAGACTTCGGCAATAAATAGTGCTGGGAAAACTAAAATCCATATGTAGCCAAGTGAAATTAAACCTCTATCTCTCACCCTGCACAAAACTCAACTCAATGTGGATCAAGGACCTAGGCATTAGACCAGAGACCTTGTGCCTACTAGGAGAAAATGTAGGCCCAAATCTACATCATGTTGACTTAGGAACTTAGTTCCTTAACAAGACTCCGAGAGAGTGCAAGGAGTAAAATCAAGAATCAACAAATGGGATGGAATCAAACTAAAAAGCACACAGCAAAGGACACAAACAATAACATGAAAAGGAGAGAGGCTCTAAACACACTAGTACAGAATGGGAGAAAATCTTTGCCACCTGCACCTCAGATAGAGCATTAATCTCCAGGATATATAAAGAACTCAAAAAACTTAACACCAAAAAAACCCAAATAATCAGATCAATAAATGGGCAAAGAAACTGAACAGGCATGTCACAGAAGAAGAAATATGATTGGCCAACAAATACATGCAAAAATGTTTAACATCTTTAGCAGTTAGAGAAACACAAATTAAAACTCCATTGAGATTTCATCTCACTCTAGTCAGAATGGCAATTATGAAGAATACAAGTAACAATAAATATTGGTGAGGATGTGGGGGAAAAGGCACACTCATTCATTGCTGGTGGGACTGCAAATTGGTGCAACCACTAGGGAAAGCAGTTTGGAGATTCCTCAGAAAAGTTGGAATTGAACCACCATTTGACCCAGCTATCCCACTCCTCAGTTTATACCTAAATGACTTAAAATCAGCATACTATTGCAACACAGCCACATCAATGTTTATAGCAGCTCAATTTACAATAGCTAAACTATGGAACAAACTTAGGTGCTCTTCAAAAGATGAAAGGATAAGGAAAATGTGGTATATTTACACATTGGAATAATAGTCAGCCATAAAGAATGACTTTATGACTTTTGCAGGTAAATGGATGGGACTGGAGACTATTATGCTAAGTGAAATAAGCCAATTCCTAAAAATGAACGGCTGAATAATCTCTCTGAAATTCAGATGCTAACTCACAATAAGGGGTGGGAGCATAGATGAATAGAAGCACTTTGGATTAGACAATGGGGAATGAAGAGAATGGAGGTGGGATGAGAGTAGGAAAGATAGTATAATGAATTGGACATTACTTTTCCATATGCATATATGAATACATGATCAACATAATTCCACATCATGTACAACTAGAAGAATGGAAAATTATATTTCATATATATATAGAATGTCAAAATATATTCCACTGTCATGTATAACTAATAAGAATAACAAAATTAAAAATCTAGGGGTCATGGAAGAAGGGGTGAGAACTGCTGATACTAGATGATCCAGGAGCAAGGAGATGTCCTTTATCCAGAGACAGTTTTTATTCAAAGGGGAGCCTCATCCTCAAAAGCAATGATGGGAGATGACCTAATCACAGTTAAAAAAAAGTTGTATTATAATATTTTACATCCAAACCAGGCCTGATTACCAGCCAAGGGAATAAAAAAAATAACCTAAAAAGGAAATATGACTACAAACACACCTCAAGAGATTGAGTTTACAAAAGCGAGAAGAAAAAACAGTCAAAAGTTCCCAATGCATGAGGTTTTGCTTCTCAAGCTCAAAGTTTCCTTACTTCTTAGCTTTCCATCAGATCTGTATCTCTCCAAGATTTCGTCTGGAATGTAAGCTTCAGAGGTAATTGACCAAAACTAGTTTGGGATCAAAGGGGAAAAAAAAGTGTCATTTTAAAATTTAAGCCACTGCAGGACTTAAATGGCTCTTGCAATTTGTCACCCTTCATTCTTAACAAGTTCCTCCCTAAATGCTACCACACAGGGAGAGAAAATAGAATGATCTCATATATACAACCTTGAGAACCTTTACCTGAGGATTTCAGAGCTCTCAAATTCTTTAGATATCTGCACTGACTCTAAGTTGACCCAAAAGTTCACTGTGATCTGATAGTTTTACATGCTCTTTTGCTAGAGTAATTATGGCCATGCCATTTTTTTTTTTAGAACTCTGAAATTTTTTTTAAAATTTCTACATATTTTTTTTGAGCTTACAGTTTTTGGTGCTTTTATGTTTAAGTCCTGTGCACCTAAATTAATATATTCTGTTCTGATCAGCCTTATTTTATCTAACTATAGAGGTTTCTTGCACTTTGTCTTTATTTAGAAGTCAATAACTCAAGGGAAATCTCAAAATTCTTGTTTCCTGTTGGGTTTTATGTATATTTGTGCATGCCTCTGTATTGTATGTGTGTCTAAGTTTGTGTCTCCAGCTACATATCATTTACGTGGTACCAAAATTGGCATATAGGTAAATGAGTACTCATAAATCAAAATTTGATGGATCCAAATACCTTTTAGTTCATGTGACTTAAGAAAAAGTTCAATTTAAATTGGTTAAACAGAAGAGAGTAAAGATGTCTTTAAAAAATACTAACTCACAAGTTTTTCTAGGTGATCAAACAAATGTTGGCGTCTATAAAATGTCTAAAATGTAATATCCATTGCTTCCAGGATTTTTCTTCAACAGGGAAGAGATGGCTTATACTGTTAACTACACTTATCTGATTTTTGATTTTTATAGTTAAAAATGAGTAAATTCAATTTATCATAAATGGGATTACTCATCATAAATGTTTGTTACAGAGACATCTGATTAATTTGCAAAGTTAAAATGCTAAAACACCAACTGCTAAATATAAAATCAAGCACTCTTGACTTCTTAAATTCCTTAAATAGGGTAATGTATTTTTAAACATTAGGGATGTTTCTTAAATAGGGTAATGTATTTTTAAACATTAGGTGTGTTTTCATAAATTGGTAAATGGGAAAAAGAGTTTAAGATTGTTTTGTTTCTGTGACTTCACTAAAAGCAAGTTTACTAAGAGTTAAAATTCTATCAGGTATAATTCTATACACGAAGAACACAAAAGGTCTCAGTTAAAGTATTATAAACAACAAAGTATTTCATCTTTTAAAATGAAATAATTTGTCTAAATTCAGAAATTTTATAAGGATTGTTGCAGAATGTAAATTTAAAAAGGAACAACAACTAGAAAAGAGATATAAGAAACTTCTAGTTATGGAAATATATTCTATTTTGAAATGAGAAAGGAAAGGAAAAAAAATGTTTCTGGATGAGAAAGTCTTTTGTATGGCAAAGTAAATTAGGTGTAGAATGTCTAAGTAAGGTGTGGAAAGGGTAAATCTCAAAAAGTTTGTGTGTGGCTAAGTTGGCTATAATCATCATAATCAGTTAAAATTATTTAAGATTTTTTCCTAAGGTAAAATATTAGTGTGGTGATATAAGCCAGTTTAATCCTGTATGTGTTAAAGTAACAAGGATTTTTAAAAACATTAATATGCTCCTATCAAGATAATTACTTGTGTTTGTTAAGTTTTATTATTTAGGGGAAACTAGTCTTAAAGGAATTAGGGCTTGTACAACTCTGGCTAAATAACAACTGTTATTTAAGAATATTACACTACACTAAGATTCCAAATTGTTCTTTCAAAGCTAAACTTGGGTAATATAAGAATATTAGTATAATTGTGGTGCTGTTACTGGCTTCTTCGTTTATGAGATGTATTCATGCCTCCAAGTATACAAGTCTTTAAAATATAGGTTTAGAAGAACATTTTACCAAGCTGGTATTTTTCAAAATAAAGTTTTCTGTAGTAGTAGTCTCTTTCAGACTTATATAAAATAGCAAATTTAGTTGGAAATTTATTTATGTCATTTAATATTTTAAAATTGGATTAAAAATAACTTATCAATAATTTATATATACATTTTGTGTTATTCTTTACATTGGGATAGGGATTTAAATTTATTTTTGAAGGTAATAGGAAAAGCCTAATTTATTTAACAGTTAAAAATGTGGAACATAAAAAGCTTTTGTCACTCTCCCACAAAAAAAGGGGCTAAAAGCTCTCTTAGCTTGTTTTCTTCATGTTTAAGATGTAATGTTGTATTGTGTTAACTGATATTCATATAAACTCAGGGAGTAATAAATGTGGGCTTTGAAAAATAATATTTTAAAAAGAGGCAAAGTTCAGTTTCAAAAATAAAACACTTTAGGGCTGGTGTCATGGCTCAGTGGTAGAGTGCTTGCCTAGTGCTTGTGAGGTGCTGGGTTTGATTCTCAGCACCACATTAAAAAATAAATAAATAAAGTAAAGATTTCGTGTCCATGTATAACTAGAAATATTAAAAAATAAAACAAAATACTTCACCTAAGATTTGGCA
This sequence comes from Callospermophilus lateralis, assembly GCF_048772815.1. Taxonomy (NCBI): domain Eukaryota; kingdom Metazoa; phylum Chordata; class Mammalia; order Rodentia; family Sciuridae; genus Callospermophilus; species Callospermophilus lateralis. The sequence goes on from NC_135310.1 coordinate 103,470,338, forward strand.
GGAGGCCACCTAACTTAAAACTCTGTCTCTTACCTTATTCTTTGTTAGGATCACTACTTAAATTCATTTAAAATTAAGTCCAAAAGATAGATTTTTTTTGTTATAAAAATTACTATTACCTTAATATAAACAGGGAATACAATATATAACTAAATAAAGTTTTGGGATTATAAAAATCATGCTTCTTGGTTCATAGCTATTATACAAACTAAATATGTTTTTACTTTTGTTAATTTCACTTTGTATTTTCCAGATAAGCTTTATAACTTCATCTGTTAGTGCCTTACAGAAGTACAACTTCTAGTAAAATAGCCTGAGTTAATTTGAGATAATGGCCCTCACCCTAGGACAGACAGGATATAAGATTGATTTCCAGTACCAATACTGACCCCACGTAAATGGAAGGGGTAAATAACTATAAAATTATAAACATTAAAGTTAAAAGCCAGTACTTCTACTCCAAGATTGGGTAAAACTAACCTTCTAGATATTTAAACTCAAAATTTGGAGACTACCTTAAAGAAAATAAAAGGGCCAAGGAAAATAGCCAATATTTGGCTCTTGCCTTTTGAGGTCAGGTTGAACCCAGGGAATGACAGGACTACTCTATAGGCTTTAAAACTCTGGACCTCATGACCTCCCGATTAGGGGGAATCAATGGAACCCTAAAGAACAGGAAGCCAACCAGTGCACAATGCTGCAAAGAGGAGGGTTATCAGAGAGGGAAGCATCCCTAATTCTTCCAAAGGAAACCACATGTGGTCAGCAAGATCCTGGCCTATCCTGGAAAATGACACTAAAGAAGTTAAGCGGCTTCTCCCAAGTTCCCATGAATGACCCCCTGAGGAATCTCAGCTGACCCTTAATAAGTAGATAAGAACAAGGTTCAATTTGAACATCTTTGTCTTAAACACCTGACAGGAGAGTTATAACCATAGCACAACCATATCTGGGCATTTAAAAGGAAAGACAATGATTCTTTTAATGTAACTTAAGATGTACACTGTGTCAGTCCCACGAAGAGTGAGTAAAGCCAGAGGCTATAAAAGAAGAATTCTTAGATAGGAGTTCCCAAAAACTATCAGAAAAGACTATCAGAGTCAGAAACTTTTCTTAGTCAATTTGAGATCTGTATATTTTCCTAACCTTCTACATAGGCAGGCTTGATTTGTGTTTGTTAGTATGATTATCTAGTCCTAAGAGACAGAAATTAAGGGATCTCTTCTATGCACAAAGGTAATGACAATAGAAAGGTATTTTACAAAAATCAGATGGCATTACATATCTTAACTTCATCTTATGGGGACACCTGTGATATTATAAAAACTAAATGTTATGTATGTTTCTAACAACTCTGCCAATGTTTCTAAAGCCTTAACTCACCTCCACTCACAAATCAGTGGCATGTGGATCCCAAATAGAACATCAATGAGTTGCCATCTTCATGGTTTTCAGAGATCAGCTCATAATATTGATTGCTTTTATGCTAATTGTTTGCAAAAATAATGTTTTGTTGTCTTATTTATTGTTGTCATAGCATGGTTCCTACCCCATTTGTACCTCATTCAGTCACCCCACCAACTGCCACCAGGGACCTATAGACTGTCCTGTTGCTAAACACCTTTAAATCTCCATGCCCCTCCTGATGGAAACAAGAACTTTGGGTTTCCTTCCCCTAGGCATCACCCCTTTTCAGCTGGTAACAACCAGAATGAGTCGGTGCCCAAATGCCCTAAAAGAATTTAGGGGTCCAAAGTCCTTGAGGGGAATTGTAAGGAGTCAAATAGATGAGGATGGTGGGAACCTGAGGTTAAGAGAGCGATTCTATAAAATGATCCCACTGCAGTGACTTCCCACGTGCTTTCTTTGCCACAAAGCAATTTGCCTGGAGCAGGCATTTGCATTTCTTTGCCAAAAAGCATTTGCCTGCAACATGTCAAATTCCTCAACAAATTGAGGTAAAGGGTGGAAGGCCTGGCAGTTGGTGTAAATAATGAATGATGGGGGTGAGGATGATGGCTGGTTATCCCTGGGTTGCTAACAGCCAACCTCCAGGATCACACTCCAAGCTCACCGGGTTGCTAACGCCTACAAGGATCGAACTTCCCAACACAAGTGATTACCCCCATTCTCCTCCTTCTTGCCCTTATGTACGTTCTTGAAGAAGTAAGAGATAGTGGAGTATTCTGGAGTCTAAAAAAGAGCAAGACACATCCACTCCCATAGCACTCGGCCCTGGGCCCCACCTCTCTCCAGAAGTTTGTCTCTGTCCCTTTCTTAAATAAAACTTGCTTTCTAAGTTTGCCTTGGAGTTTTTTGGGTGTTAAATGTTCAATACAGGGGGAACCAAGAAGACCGGATCCTGATCTCCAAGACCAGTATCATGGGAACCTGGAAGGCAGAAAGGGGAAGGCACACAGGCTCTGCTTCTCCTCTTCAAGAGCCTCCCCTCTTCTATTTTCTTCTCCATGTCTTCTTCAAGCCTCCACTGCTTCAAAGGTGACCAACCTGAGAATTACAGTTCTGAGTCACATCCACACAAGAGTGATGCATTTCTCAGAAGTGTTTCAAGGTTCTCTCTTTGATCCTGTCTGCACCCTTTTCATCCAGACATTTTATGGGAAGCCTTTTTTTTTTTTTTTTTTTTTTTTGCATTTGGAATCCTGCAATTCCTTTCCACAGAGAGAGGGGAAAAAACTTGGGGCAGGAGCTGTATTACCCCTTTCCACCATGCACCTGGGCAAGCACATGCACCCACACCCTCCTACTTCCATGGCTGAGATTCTGAATATGATTAATTATAATATTATTTTTTTTCTTTTGGTTTCTGTGGGATCCTAACGTTGAAGTCCAGACTGGAACCTCCACACCTCCGCCCCCCATGTGTGACTCCCCCTGAAGCATCACTACTAGAGGCTCATCAAGCAGTGTGACCTTCTGGGGGCAGTCCAATCCCTCTTCTTTTTGAAAAGCTTCCAAATATTTGGGAATGATATTTTGTGTCTGTAAGTTTTCTCTAAAATATTCCCATTTTAATAATTTTATTGACAACTTATCTGATATTTTAGGAATCAAATATAACAATTAACTAGGTGGAAGAAAAAAACAGTATTGTCATCAAATCAGGTTCAAGTGAATACTTACTGAGTGCCAGCTATGAATAAAATGATATTCGAGAGGTGAAGGCGTGGTGAGAACAACAGAAAACAAAAGTCATATTATTTTCTTCAAAGAGCTTAAGATCCAGAAAGCAGTTAGGAACAAAGACTTGAAATTTTAAGAAGGCAAAGCCATAAAAATACCCATTCAAGTGGGTGACTGAAAAGTTGTGTCTAGTTAGTGGCCAAATGAAATGTCATGGAAAATGCTGGACATCCCACAAAGTTGCAATGGGATTCATTGGACGCATTACATTTTCCAAAACTGAGATATTGACAATCGAGTATCCTGAAAGTCTATTCGGCTAAGAAAACAGAAATCTTAAATCTGGGGGTTTCATTTCCTGATAGCTAAGAACCATACTTATTCTCCTATACTACACTCTGGAAGCTTCTTTGGCAAGTGAGTAACAGGAAAGAGAGGCTGCTGTATGGCTGTGGCCACCCTAGTAACTACAGGTCGGGGCAGCAGCTCAGGGTTCCGTGCAGACTTCCACTTACTCAGCAGCTGGGCTCATTTCCTGCCTTGAAGTGCATGCAATTAGTCAACCTGCTGCCAGAGCGCAATGCCTGGGGAAAGCCCAGCTGAGTGTTGGTGCAAACCATCAATTTTTCCTGCTTCCTCCCACCAAAGCTTCTCCACAGTTTGTTTCTGTACAGGCCCCAGGGATTAGCAACTCTTGTCCCTGCACTTCTCCAAGGGCATCTTGCTAGTGACCAACAAAGTCTTGGGGTGTTGAGTTGGGATGCCAAGTTGAGGCTCAGAAAGATGGCCTTTCACTCCATTCTTGCCCCTAGATTAAATTACCAATTCCTTCCATGTTGGTCTAAATCTCATAGCCCCAACCCAGTTAAAGATTGCTTTCCCAAAGCTTACATATGAGGCAAACTCAGCTATCAGCTTTTGCTCCACAAAATGTTTTATATTTCTCTGTCCTCACTCTCTCCAGACTGGTTTCTTTTCCCTAGAGTGGCCAGTCAGGGCCACTGCTCTGGCCTGCTCTTCCCAGCTCTACCCAAAATCCAGATTCTTCCACAACATCCCTCTTTTTCTACTCAAAACCCACCTACTTATATCTTTCTCTCTTCTGAACTCTCAACTTATTTATTTTGCAGTACTGGGTACCGAGCACTAGGCCTGTGCATGCTGGGCAAGCTACATCCCTGGCCCTTCTTCTTTTTCAGATTGTTCTTTGATTTTTATCCCTCTTATCCAGCACAGTGACCAGCACAGAAGCACAGAATGCATGTTTCATAAATGATATTTTTGTCAACAAGGAGATAAAACTGTGATGCAAGAAGCTCCACAGGTCAGAATTGAGAGATCCCTCTTTCAAGGAATTTGCTCCAGTGCCTTCAACCCTATTATCACCTAGGATTCTCACACAGCACTGTGGGGAAACGCCTTCTCTAACTTTCCCTTTTTCCTCCTTTTCTTCTTCCTCAACTTTTGCCCCTGATTCCCCCTTTCCCTCTGCTCCCACCACTGTTTTCATTAGAAGATCAAAAGTTGTACTCAGAGAGACAGAGAGAACAGACAGAGGGAAAGGAGGGCTTTTCTTCTTCTTTTTTTTTTTAAATTCTAAATCCCAGATAATTTCTACTCTCATAAACATCAGCACATGAAGACTCTGGCACAGCATTTTCATCTGACAAATAGTTATTACATTTAAAAAGAAGAACTGCATTGCTGTCAATTGTAAATTTGTGGAGATTCTAGAAAGTACATATTGGGTTTGAATCCTCAAACAAGAAAAGCTAAATTAACATATTCAAAGAATCCTGAAACTAGAAATACTCTTTTGCATAAAAAAAAAAAAAAAGGAGTCAGGGACATTATTTGAGGTTTGTGCACTCTACTCAGTAACAGATGCTCTCACAGGGGTCCACCTTTTTTTTTTTTTCCTTTAATCAGGGATGGAAAGGTAGAATTATGAAGGGAAATGGGGCCTAGACTTCCTATACTAAGGACTAAAATGACAAATAAACCATACATTTAATTAGTTTGAATAACATAAGTAGAGGAAAACTTTTCAGGCTTGAGGAAGCAAAGAACTACAGAAAGCTTGAAGGTCAAGAGTAAAAGCCATGATACTTTGAGGCCTTGTGACCTAAGATTCTGATGGTGTTATTCAGAGGGGCCTGACTTTAACATAGATATGCAGTGTTCAGGAAAATTAGGGAGAAGTGTTTTAATATTATTTGGTGATAAGACAGACTAAAATAAGTTATATATATATATATATATATATATATAGCTTTTTTATTTTTCGAATTTAATTTTTTGAATACTGTTTAAACTGTATAAACCTAGTGCTGTTAACTGTCTGTTTTAGTGAAAAATCAGATCCCAGATGAAAATTAAAAATAAGCAGAAAACCAAAAAATCCTTTAATGTCTCCACTAGTTAGTTTAGACCACGACATATTGTCAGAAGCAAATAATTTAGAAGGAGATTTCTCAACTCCAGTGTCTTAGAATACCAGAGGCTCTTGTTTTGTTTTGTGATATTGGAGATGGAACCCAGATCCTTGAACAGTTAGGCAAGTGGTCTGTCACCAAGCTACCACCCTGGCTCCAGGAGCTCATTTCTTGGCCAGGCTGCCATGCACAATGTAGGTCAGCAGGGCGACAACTCATTGTAGTCACCCTGAGGTGGATAGGGGTTGCACCTTCTTGCCGTGCTGTCATTTCCCCACATATTTCCTTAATCCCCAAGGCAGAAGAGAAGCTAGGTGAATGACACATGGGTTTGACATTCTTCTGCCTGGAAATGACTTACTTCACTCACTTTCACTCACATTTCATGGGCCAAAGCCACTCACGTAGTAAGAGGCATTTTGTTGCTCTTAACTTTACCGATCACTATTCACCTTTCTTTTCACCAAATCCTTGGTTCTTGGTCCTTGCATGCATAATATCTTCACTCCCTCTCTAAGAAAGAGCACCCCAAAGCCCCATGCAATCAGAATATCTCAAGAAAATCTAGGGTTTCTATATGGTGTATGTATTTCATTATATAAGGTCTGAGCAGGTAGAATAGGAGCAGGAAAATAGCCACAAATACTTCTACTTGGAAATAGAGCAGGAAATGCACAGGAGTTTTGTCCTGTAGCAACGTTGAAATCTGGCTTGGTTAGATTATTGGGAACTCATAGCCAGACACTTGGAATATTCTATACCACACTCTGGTTCTGGGAGTGGATCACCTCTTTTACTTTGTGGCCCCCAGATCAATTCTTTGGGAGATTCAAAGAAAGTTTTTTTTTTTTTTTTTTGACTTCTTAGTAATCTCTTTAGCCACATATGAAATGGTGTTGGTGAATGTTTGGCTTGGGGATCTTACAGTTCCTGCTCCTCAATGTTAGGGGACTGAAGTTTGGTTTCTGATCAATTTTGAAAGCTCTTTCAAAAACCTAGCAAACTTCTCATTTAAGTCCAGTTTTTTTGAGGCATAAATTCCAGAACATTTCTATTTCTTAGCTTTTTCATTCCTATAACTTTCCTATCTTGATTTAAAGTTGGGTTACAAGAACTATCTTTTTGTCCAATTAAAAGGATTCACTTCATACTTCATTCTGATTCTTGTCCTTAGAAAATTGATTTGGTTGAAAGTTTTGCTAGATATTTCTCCCTCAAAACTTTTTTTCAATCTTATTTTCTACTTTTGGATAATAGAATAACCTCTCCCTCCCTCCCTCTCTCTCTCCCTCCCTCTCTCCCTCCCTCCCTTCCTTTCTTCCAATTTTTCAATCATGGACTTCTGAACTCTCTGTATTACCATTCTGTTTTGTTTGTAGACTATCAACTCCTTCCTGAGCTTCTCTCTTCTAATATTACTTGGTCAAATAGAGAAAATAGCATCCAACACCCACAACAAACATTGTTTTTTAATCTCTTTCTCTAGAGCTACAAGTCATTAGGTCTAAGATCTGCTTCTCAAGTTATTGCAGGCAATAGTTTTGCCTAATGCTTTGCCGTTACATAGCACAGACCATCTTTGATTCAGCCTACGGTTTGACCGCTTGCATGGCTTGCCTCCAGACTGCTGCCACCATGCTACTGTTCAGTAGCCTTGCATTAGGGCAGCACCTCACTTCGATTTCTTGATCTTCAGATATATTTCAGCATATCTTGATTAAATGTATCTTTTTAAAATGTGGACAAAGCCTCTTGAAATTAGATTTCTAAAACTAACTGTGTACCGTCAGTACAACAATCTCATGTCATTACTAATTGAATTAATGCTAGAGAGCTGTTGATTCTGTTTGAACTTAGTGATAGCCAGTTACTAGTTCCCTAATCTGGCATCCTGATAAGATAGTTTTTAAAATTTTTTTACACAGATGGAGAAAACTTTGTGACCACTGGATATAAAGGTCAGTGTTGTTCCCTTCTTACATAAGGGATCATTTTGTTCTCTTGCACAATCCAGAAAATCCTCTTGGATTGAGTTAGATACTCTTAGTTAAAAGTGATGTACTTGTTCCTTCTTCAAGATGGCTGGTGTATTGTTCTGCACATCGAGCTATAGCTCTGTATGGAGTAGACCACTAAAGAAAGTGAGGGATTCAGTCCACATACTGAAATTTAGGTTCTCTTGCATATCTTGCTTTGGCAGCATGGGTGATGTAAGCAGAGCTGAAAGCTAAATGCATGCTTCTTGCTTTTAATGAACCTAGCTTCTCTGTGTATGTGGAAAGTATATGGTTAGGCCTTAAAATTCTCTATAAGATGGGCCTGGGGACTTTAATCTGAGTAGGAGACTTTTCTTGAATCTGTATTGTTTTAATTTAGATTGTATATTGGGGATGCATATTTGGAGAAAGAGGCTGTAGACTTAACTGGGGAGGGGCTAAAGTTACCCAAAATCTGTGAAGACCCTAAAAAACCATTCTAAAACACATAGGTGAATGCAAGACAGGCGCAATATAAGCTCAGAGTTAATGAGGAAGGGAACAGTACCTGAAAGATGATTCGAGAAACTTCTTGTAGGAGTTAAAGTTCTGCAGAGGAGAGGTGCAGAGAAGACTCATAGGCATGGACAGGAGCAAAGTGGATGAAAGGCCCATGATCACAGAATTTTGATTAGTTTTGGAGGCCTTTCCACTGAAGCCAAGGACAGCTTCCTCTCCATTTTCTTTAACTAAAGAAGACTTGACAGCTGGAGGCCAGAAGAGGCCATGCAGCCTGTGCTGTCCTTACCATGTGTCTGGGAAGATGCCAGGAGACTATAGCAGTGGCACACACTGTGGGTTCCAGACCAAGTTCCTGGAACAGCTGGAGAACCAGATTGATAGGCAGCAGTTTGAAGAATCAGTTTGAACTCTAAATTACCTTTATGCAGAAGCAGAGAAGCCTGGAGGCCAAGCGTATCTTGAAGGCTGTTTGGCTTGTTTAACAGCATCTACCATCTTCTTATGCATGGAAACTCATTATGAGAAAGTTCTGAAGAAAGTCTAAAATATATTCAAGGATAGAACGAGAAAATATGTGCTCCCCAAGAATTCCCCTGGAAAGACACTATCGAGTGAGGACTTCAAGTTGCTGAAATTACCATTTGTGAAGACAGAGGCATGAGCAGTGGAGGATAAAACATAAAATTAAAGATCCCACCTCAGCTGGGACCCTCATCTACCCAGTGACTGATCACAGAGTCCCTACCTCCTCTCCAGAGCGTCATTCCTTTGTATCTGCTACCAGAGCTGCAGTGCCATTTACTCCAAGGACTAACTTTCTAAAACTCCACACTAGAAGTGAACTCTAGTCTGTCAGCACCCACTTTGTGTTTCCAGATTGTGTAGGACTCTGATTCATTTCCAAGAAAACAAAGTGGAGCATTTCATTTTTTTTAATTCCAAGTGATTTAATAAAATATGCAGTTGGTTAGTCCAATGCAAAGTTTTATTTCTTACCTGCCACCAGCACCATGAATTCTCTTCATTTCTTGGGTTTCAAGGTGTATCTTAGCCGGTGTTCAGTCTTATTCCTGAAAATTAATAAAAGGCTTTTTTTTTCCAGGTGAGGGATAGACTATGTGTATAGTTAGGCTCATGCATTTTCCAGATTTCATAGAACTACCAGTTTTGCCATGATTCAAATCTTAAGATTGATTTCTGCTGTTCAGTTTCTCAAACTGAAGTTCATTGAAAAAAATTATGTATAATGTTATTTGTTTTATTATAGCGAAAATACCTAATTAAAGCAGTATTGCATGCAATTTCCAGTTATTTTCTTTGGAGACTTTTATGTTATTATTGCATTACCTTGAATGTTGGAAAGATGTGGTATGTGTTGCTTGTTCATTTTGGAAATAAATAAGCACAATAAAGTGGGTGTTAACCCATCAAACACCTATGTTCCTGGTTTGTCCCTGAATGTGTAATGAGTAAATATTTTAATTATAGTTTTGTTATAAGTATAACTTGAGAAAAAATTTAATAGGCTAGTTTTTAATCATATTGGCAACTTTATGATTCATAAATTCCTCATATAGTATTCAGTAAACAGAAATCTTATGGTTGGTTCAGTTGAGTGAATGACTTCAAAGTTAAAAATCTCAAGTCTTAGTCAATATTTCTAGCTCTTATTTTGTCTATGTGTTCCTAGTGTTTGTGTTTCTCATACCCTTCATTCTTTTCTGGGTTTGAGAGCACTGTATTTAGGAGAAAGTTAAAAAATACATTATGAGAGGTTGAAGCAGTAAGCAGTAAAAGTTTTACTTTCAGAGATATTATAGGTGCTAATGCTGAATTTGACCTTTCTTGGAAGTGGTAGTTATTCAATGTATCCTATAAGTCTGTGTAACATTTTAATTGTATAAAACTTATTTGTTACTTTATAGCCTCTTATAGTGTGTCTGCCTTTTAAACCCGTTGCAATACTTTGCTGAAATATTAACACATTAGTACAATTTTTTCTTAACAAAAAAATGGAGGAAACCTATTCAAACATATTAATAATAGTGGAAAATAACTTCATGATGCTAGAATGTGCTCAGCCTTTTGAAAAGTGCATGTGTAATTTTGCCTTATTTTAACAGAGGTTTTAAAAATGTAAGTTACCATTTGTTGGAAATGTCTGTGTATTCCTACGGTACCATGTGCTTCATACATGTTGACCTGAACTGAACTGGGACAAATGAAAATTTTGCCCATTATTTAAAATTACACATAAGAACATTTGAAGACTTCTCCTTGCTAATTCATTTTGGTAAAAAAAAAAAAAGGGATTATCAATCAGAGATAACCAAGAGCATGGCCATTTATATGTTATATGAAAAATGACCATTAAGGACCAATAGGGGTCTAATCATAGGGTTAATTAGAATTTGTTCAGGAAGTCCACAAAACTACTGGGGATATAGCTCCTGAGTCTCACTGATACAAATCACTTCTTTGATTTCCTGTACAAAAAAATGGAGCTAGAGATGCTCTTCTTGTTTAATTCCGATTATTGCATGACTGGAAAGTAGAACACGTGGTGCGTGACGTTGGCAATTTGTGGAAGAATCTAAAAGATCATGACAGTAATTTGTACCTTGGCTCATCTCTGTAGTAAATCAGCTAAGAATTTTAGTATAATTTGAGGGTAATTGGGGTGGAAGTGGGGTGGAAGAAAAGGAAGATTTAGTCCTTTCCCGTCATCCCTTTTTGTAAAGGGTCCCCTTTGGTTCCCCTTCAGGAAGTGAAATAGAAAAAAAAAAAAAAAAAAAAAAAAACACAACAAAACTGCATTTGTCAGCAATGTCAGTATCTCTGGGTCAACCACAACTCAAAGACAGTAAGCAGGTCATTCAAAACAAGGACAGTGATTGCTATAAAACCGACAGGTACTCCTGTTGACACACACAGGCACACCCAGGGAGACCAGACTTGCTTCCTGCACAAAGCAAGCAACTGAAGGGAAATAATGAAGAGCCTCCATGATAAAGCCATGGTGAGTAGCAATAACTCCAGCTTAAGGGTAAGCATTCCTAGGATTTCAGAAAAGCACATTTCTAGAGTTAGCCTTCATTAGAGTCTTTAGAAAATTCCTTCTCCTCCTCCTCCTCCTCCTCCTTCTTCTTCTTTAAAGCTGACTTTAATTTTGATTCTTGCTTGGTAGAGAGAAAGAAAATAATAATTAGAAAACTTGTAGTGGGGTGTAAAACATAACTCCTTGCCTGATGATTTTTGCCCCAGTGGTGTTAGTGAAACCGGTCTTGAAAATCAGAATCAGGTCTTCGTTCTCCTGGTATTGAAGATTAAACACCCAAGAAATGCTGAGGAAAGACAATATGTTTTATTTAAGGAATAAGAGAGCGAGATCGAGAGAGAGAGAGAGAGAGAGAGAGAGAGAGAGAGAGAGAGAGAGAGAGAGACTCCTCCAGAAAGGAGAGGGTCCAGAGCTGGTGCCCAAGGCAGTGGGAGTGTCTTGCCCCTTTGTAGATTCTAGGTTTCCTTTCTTCTCATGTCTTCCTGACCGAAAGGTGGGAGTGACCAAAAGGGGAGAAGAGAGCTGTCCAGGGGGTGATTGCTTGTGTTGGAAAGTGTGATCCTTCCCCTCCCCTGGAGGCTGTTAGCAACCGGGTGATGGTGGGTGTTATCCATACATTTTCTTTTTAATAATCAGCTACCAGGTTGCCCTGGTCACATTAGCATGTGCAGTCCTTGGTACACAACGACAGGCATGGTCTCTGGTGATCACTCATGATAGAGTTAGGTTGGCCTAAAACTCTTATCTCATGGGGGGAGCTTAGCCAGTCCTTTAGGGGACATGTATGTATGTATTTTGCCCAAGGAAGCTGGGACCCCAAGTGGTTTTGTGATCCTCCCAAGAGCACAGGAGCATCCTGGAGGAGAAATGAAACATCCAGTGATGAATTTTGGACAGCTCCTGGAGGACAGAAATTTCCTGTGTTTCTGATAGCAGATTGCTTTTTCCATTGTCTTGTTCCTCTTATAGTCAGAGGGAGGTTAATGTGATGGAAATATATCCCCTTTTCTTGTGTCTGGACTCCTGCCAATGCCTGACATTAGCCAGATAAGGCCTGGGAAAAATTTAATATGGAAGTACATGAAAATAAGGCTTTGGAAATCAGGCACCATGTTATTGGCCTAGGTAATCCCTCTTTTATTCTCCTTTTAAAAGCTGTGCAACTTAAAAGAGGTTGGATTTCATAAAAGGTTCATGACATATGGCAATGATAACACTTTTATTTTATATTTGTGTATTATTTTAGAGATTACAAGAAGTGTGGTAAAATGCAGTATCTAGAGGGTTTGGAGTCAGTGAGACCCACTCCCTGCTGGATAAATGTGAGATTTTAGGTTAGTTTGTTAGCTTCTTTATGCTTTAATTTTCTTAACTGTACAGTGGAATAATAATGGCATTTACCTTATGGCATTTTTTTTTGTGTGGATTAGCTGATATCATTGAGAGTAAATGAATCTATACTTTGTGGTGGAAGATCTTTGCATGCTTAGCTTTTGGATAGTTTGTATCATGCAATAGTACAGATAGAGAAAGCATTCAATAAGTGCTAATTGGTATTATTATTATTAACCCAAGACTCTCATTATCCACTAAATAGATGGGAATTACTTCTTCATTATGTAAATGAACAAAAGCTCAATGCAATGCTTTATTTAACCTCACTGGATACTGTAAACACAAGAACTGAAACATAAATATAAGTTTTCCGGCTTCAAATACAGTATGCCGCTTTCTGAAAGATTCAGAGGCAAGATTCCTAAATTTAAAGCTACTGTGTCCAAGAAAATCTTTTAGGTAGTTCTGTTCTTCTAAGCCATTTCTATTTCTGGTTTCTTTGAAGAAATCTGATAGATTGTTAGCAAGAAACGTGACAATGCAAGAGGCTTTGGAGTTGGACTAGACGTTGAAAGATTTGGCAAGCACAAATTCTCATGGACCTACTAGCTGGCCAGCTTCTGTAGGGCATTCCTACATGGGGTGGGTGTAAACTGTAGATGAGACTGGGGAAAATTCAGATGGGCTCTCTGCTGGGCTCACAATAGAGTGAGGTGCCAAGGCAGACTGAGGATGGACATGACCTGTTACTGCCCACCTTCAGCTGGAGCATTCTCATTCTACAGAAAGAGAGTGATATTTATTTACCTGTTTTGTAAGTGACAATAGAAATTCAAGTTTATAAAGTGTTCTGAACTTTTCTTGGAAGAAGTGCTCTTTGTTTTATTGCTAAGAATGAACAACAGCTGTGTGCTGTGGTACAGGCCTGTGAGCCCAGCTATTCAGTAGGCTGAACAAATTTGAGACCAGCATGGGCAATTCAGTGAGGTTCTGTCTCAAAATAAAAAATAAAAAGGAATAGTGATGTAGTTCAGTGGTTAAGTGCCCCCCCGTATTCAATCCCTAGTAAAAAAAAAAAAGGCCTGCAGATATAGCTCACTGATAGAACACTTGAGGTCCTAGGTTCAATCCCCAGTACTGGAAAAATAAAAACAAAATAAAAACCAGCAACAGCCTTATCAGTGTTTCTGCTCTGTATTGCATAAATCTACAACTAAATCTATAGCTTTATAGAGCTAACCAGAGTGATTTGCAGACATCATCTGATTTCCTGATAAAGAGCCATGTGGTCTATAAAACTTATGCAATTCTAATATAGCTTTCACATTGTTTAAAATGCTTGGATCCTCTAGTGAGACAAAGCTAAGATCAATGTTGGTAATAATGACCTTCAATGGCAATAGCTCTAACCACTGACATGTAGGTTGGAGTCTCTCTGGCACTAATAAGGCTGGTGAATCCAATCAAGGTATTTATTGCTTCTTAGATGTAACTTTTTCACCTAATTGGGACAATTAATATTAGCTATGTAACTCACAACATAGTTGTTAATGTCCAGTATTTAAAGAGATGTGAAAGTATGTTTCCTAAAATTCTATAAGAATTCTTAAGTAAAAATAATAATGACTTGTTAGAAGCATGGTTATTATTACTAAATCACATAAACCTAAGGTATAGTTACTTTCAGCCTTGATCATGAAAATAGAAGTGATTCAGTGAATATGGTACACAAGGAGAAAGAGAAAACTCAAAGAGGGAATTTACTAAAAAACCTAAAATTTCTTAACTTTAGGGGAGCTATCTAAGGACCTTTTGATATAAATTGGAATCCTTTTTTTTAAAAAAAACTTCACAGCACTTTGTCAGGATAGAAGGTACACAAAGTAAATTCCACTGTGTAGGATTAGCTCAGTGTTGACTATTGCTACCCATATCAAATACTTACCATGTGCTGGTAGGACTCATTTTGAATTGATGATTGCATTTGATTTTAACATTTTCTATTTTTTAAAGTTGTAGATGGACACAATACCTTTATTTTATTTGTTTATTTTTATGTGGTGCTGGGGATCAAACCCAGTGCCTCATGCATGCTAGGCAAGCGCTCTATCACTGAGCTACAACCCCAGCCCATGATCTTAACATTTTCTGGTGGAGGAAACTGAGTCACAGTTCATAAGAGTCCTGTATGGACTCCGGACATTTGACTCTAGAGCCACCACAGCATAGAGTTAAGAGAGAGCTGTTGAATGAGTGAATGATTGTGGGGGACAAGAGTAGGTGACTGCTGATCACCTTGCTTTCAACTGTTTTTAGTACCAGCTACCTCAGTACAACTAGTTAACATCATGAACTTTTGGTTTACTTTTTTCATTGTTTGCCTTCAGCATCTGCAAAAGAATAAGAGAGCCTTTTAAACCAACCTGTCTAATTACTTGCTGTACCTGAAAAGTGTGAACCTGAACAACATTGGGCCCAGAGAATGAAAGCAACTAGGTTTAACTTTTCTTGTGCATTATTTTAGACCTTGTCCATTCCCTATAAGGGTCAGTGGGGATGTTCAGATGAACAAATCATGGTCATGCCAAAGGGAAGCTGGCCAGATGGTCAGATTTTTAGCTCTCCTTTTAGCTTGGTTTTCACAGAGTGCTTTTTTTCTCTGTGTTCCAATGATACCAGATAAACTGATACATTGCTGATGGTATAAAATATACATTCCAGAGCTAAAGAGAAATAGTTTCCATATTCTCTGTTGTTGTGCATCATTAACGTCCCTGCTTTTCAATTAGCACAGATAATTGGAACTTTGCTATAGTTGGTTTTGCATAATGTTTTTCTTAATGCATCAAGCATAACCATATTGTTTAATTTAAATGTGTCATTCTGTTCATTTGCTCATCCACTCCTTCATTTATTCAGAGAGTATTTATGGAACACCTGTACTATGCCCATTATCATACAGGGAGTTATAATCTAAGGGGTGTACATATGACATGAACACAAATACTACATTTCTAGATAATATAAAAATGCTGCTTGAGTGATGAATGGTAAAATTATTATTTAATAATGGTAAACATTTAATTAAGCCACAACTGAGTGGGACCTTGATAGAAGGATATGATTCAACAGATAGAGGTGGGACAGTGAATTTTAAGAGGACAGATGGTTGGGAGGAAGGATTTTGTGAGTATTTGAGGGATCTGAGGTTGGGAATAAAAACAAAAGTGGTCATTTTTTTAGGCCTGTGTTTTTGTCTAACAGACGTATATGGGCTTCACATAAATCATATAAACTGAGTATTATCATACATTTGGAAACAGGAGAAACCAGGGGCTTAATAGGGAAGCCAAGACAAGATTTAAACATAGTCCCAGACTTTACATCTCTCTGTCTCCCTGCTTACAAGGTCTTGAACTATGGAGGGCTTCAAGTGCTAGGCTAATGAGATTACTTTTCTGTTTGGCACCCAAATATCTTCAAGTATGACTGTTCCCATTTCCAGGTGAAGAGTTGGGGTCTAGAGAGAAGCCCTGATCTCACTAAGGGACCAGGAAAGCTTGGTTCATCTAGGTCATGCATTGTCTCATGCCTGCAAGTGACACAAGAGTCCAACCAACTGCAATCTTCTGTATGTTCCAGGTCAAGTGTCTGCTGCTATTGATGTTGGGGTTTGCCTTTCTGAGGGAAGCAGCAGCTAGAAAAAACCCCAAAGCAATGGCTCCTGTCCTCCAGAAGCCTGGGAACTGCCCTCCTCTGGAGGACAACAGTGTGAAGGTCGACATTCGCATCCTCAATCAAAACCAGGGCATTGCCATTTCACATGACTTTCAGAACCGCTCCATCTCCCCATGGGATTACAAGTAAGTGCACAGGAGACAGATCTTCACATCCTTTTGAAAACATGGTTATTTATTTTAATCATAAAATAGAAAATTTGTAATATGTCCAAATGGAAGATAAAAGCCCTCATATTCAGTCTGAACAACAGAAGTTCTACTTTCCTTGGGAGCTCCGATTTTTCGTGATGTTTTGGGCGAGGTCTACCTCTGTGGTTGAAGGTGGTAATATATTGCTTGCACTTTCTCCTTGACTTTCTGCCTTTTTTTGATTCATCCAGTTCCAGGTTGGAATTTACAAACTTTTTGTGTAGGAAGAAAGGATCCTTTAAATGAAGATAAATGGGAACCAGAAAAGTCAATTAGGAGAGAGCCACTCAAATTTGACATTGTCCTCAAGGCATGGGTATGAAGGAAGAGTTGGGGAGAAAGGCCATTTTGGAAAGTGGATGGTAGTGTGGGGACCTTCGGCGATAGTCTTGTGGTTTTGTCCTAAGATATAGGTCCTAGGAACACAAAGCACCACCACTACTCTCGGGATCGCAGCATAGATCCCCCCACAAGGGGAGCATGTACCTTGGTAAACTGGCTGATTCTCTTCATACTTCATACTTCCAGGCAAAAGGGACTATTGAGAGAAAAACTAGCAGAAGGCCCTGGATTCAGACATAAGGCTTTGCTTTTCCTCCAAGTAGCAGGCTTTTTAGGTTGTATATATTGGGAAATCTAGTGGTGATGTTCAATCTCTAGGTAAAGGATAAGCAATGATTATCATCATAATAATGCAAATAAAAATGAACTCAAAGATCTAACATTAAGTGAATGCTAATGTTGTAGGGGTGTATTATATATGCATTTGTATCACTGAATGTTCTCCACAATCCCACCAGAGAATGATATGGGAGAATCACCATTTTATTATTGAGTAAACAGGTTTAGGGAGTTAACTACCCAAGGGTGGCATATGAATCCAGGCTGCCTGGCTCCAGGACCTGTGTTACTCAGAGCTGCTCCCCTGTAGGTGAAAGTCCACTGCTACGGGCTCTTATCCATGGTCCATCTTCCTTTTTCTGGTCTCACCATTTCACTTTGGCTTGTTACTCTTGCAGCATCACCAGGGACCCCCACCGGTTCCCCTCCGAGATTGCAGAGGCCCAGTGCAGATACTTGGGCTGCATCAATGCCCAGGGTCAGGAAGATAACTCCATGAACTCGGTTGCCATCCAGCAAGAGATCCTGGTCCTTCGAAGGGAGCCTCAGGACTGCTCTCATTCCTTCCGGCTGGAGAAAGTACGGGTGGCTGTTGGTTGCACCTGTGTCACCCCCATCATCCACCACGTGGCCTGAGAGCTGTACATCAACTCTTCTGAGGAAGCTATTGAAATGCCACTCCTTACCCACCTCTCTGCAGCAAGTCCTGTCTGATCCCCAATTTTCTTCACTTCTTAGGGCTCTTACTGAGGTCTGCATGGAATTCTCAAAGCTCTGTATTAAATGTAGAGTTAACTTTCTGGGTGTTTTAGAATCATTACATAGTCCTGACATGTTCCAATGTCTTGACCCCCAAACAATGGATGGAAGAAATTTAAGGAGTCCTTGGCCCACTCTCTTTACATCATATAATGACCACCTCCTAGTCACACAGCTACCTTGATCCAGTGCCATTCCCTGGGATCTCTTTTGGGGAAAGAGGCCTCTATTTCCTCTAGTTGGAAATGCAGAAAATGTATTTATAATGAGAGTGTGGGAGGGACTTTGTAGGGTGTGATGGGTTGGTAAGGATGGGGACAAGGATCTGGCACATGTCTGTAGGAAGCAATAGCTACATGTTCATGAGGTTGGTTTGAACTGCTAAATATTTATATTTGCAAGGGAATTGTCCATATATTTATGACCTATTGATTATATAAAATGTTGCCATAAAAATTAATATATGCAGGACTAATATAATAAAATATTATTTAAAAATACTGGAGGTGTTTATGTCCAGTCTCTGTTTGTACTCACAGATGGTATAGCCCTCAAGAGTTTGAAATTCTGTATTCATGTCATTTGTTTGTCATATTTCCTCTTCAGAGTACTGGTGTTAGAGTTATTTTATTATTGGTGGTTCTTGAGGGTTGTTGACACGGAGAATTAAGGAAAATGGTGCAAATAGTACCCAGATTCATAGTAACACTTTATTGCTTTACCATTCCTGTTATATTATTTTACAGAGCAAACATTTATCAGCCTCTATGCTAGCCACTGGAGATACAAGGTAAAGCAA
This sequence comes from Callospermophilus lateralis, assembly GCF_048772815.1. Classification (NCBI taxonomy): domain Eukaryota; kingdom Metazoa; phylum Chordata; class Mammalia; order Rodentia; family Sciuridae; genus Callospermophilus; species Callospermophilus lateralis. Next base: position 103,488,916 of record NC_135310.1, read on the forward strand.
GAAATGTCTATGGAAGGGGGCAGTGTTGGCAGCAACCATTCGAAGAACTCCTAGTCATTAGGGCCATGTGGTCATTTTGCATCCTCCTCATTGTGACTTCTGGTCCTTTAGATTCATCCATTGTCCTTCATCCATTTTTCTTTCTTTCTTTTTTAAAAATTTTTTTTGTGGTTGTAGATGGACAGAATGTTTTATATTTATTAATTTTTATGTGGTTCTAAGGATTGAACCCAGTGCCTCACATATGCTAGGCAAGTGCTCTGCCACTGAGCTACAGCCCCAGCCCTTTTATCCATTTCTTGTGTTTCTTGGGGGGCACATGCATATCCGTATTCCAGTCTCCATGCCTCCCTGGGGAAACTTAGAGGCCCTTTTATGCCTCCCTTGCCTAGATACAGCAAACCACTTTTTCTCCTTTACTGCCAACATGCCACTGGCTCAGAGCACACCTGCATCATTGCTGCCTTCTAGGTCCAGGGAGGAAGTGAAATATCTGTCTTCACTCCCACCTAGGACTTGATTTGAGATTGGCAGGTAGTAGGTGCCTGGCTCCCATTCCTTATTCTTTTATTCAATCTATTGAGGGTAGGGGAAAGGGAGTGGTTGGAGAGGCTAACTCCTCACTTATTTATTCCAGAATCTTTTGCTTAAGATATAAATACTGACTTTTGTATTTAAAACTTTCAAGCTCTTGAAACTTAAAAAATATTTCTCTCTTGGCTATCAAAAGCTTACTGTGGTTGGCTGGGGACATAGTTCAGTGGCCGAGCCCTTGTCTAACATGCGTGAGGCCCTGGTTCAATCCCCAAAAAACATCCCCCCACCCTGCCCCAACACAGAGTTTGCTATGAATCTCACAAGTCCATTTTGATGTTTAAATCTGTGCAGAGAATTTTCCTTTCTCTGCTCATTTTGCAGAAATTGCCCTACCCCAAGGATCACATACATAAAAAGCCCTGTGGATATTAGTTCAAGTATAGAAATGAAGGACTGCAGGGAGAAAAAGTAATTACACTTCTGAGTGTCAAGATATTATATGATTACATATGTACATATGTGATTTCAAAGCAGAGTACTAAATACTACGATCAGATACAAAATATTAGGATGACAGTTTGCTGGGAAATGTCAGAAAGGAGATGAATATGAAATGGTTTGGAGGAAAATAAGGGAAAGGCTTTCCATGCAAAGGGAGGAGCACTTGCAAAGGCAGGAGGTATAAGAAAGCCTAATGTTAGGAGAAAAGCAAGTAGTTTTATGTGCCTGAGATAGTGTTGACATGGGGTCAGTGGGGAACACACAACAAATACTTCCTTAATGAATAATGAATGAGTGAGCACAGCTGTAGACAAAGAGCTGTAGAAACTGGGCCCTTGTGGGTAGTATTGTAAGCTCTATTACAGGAGGTACAAGAGCATAGCTATATCTCACACAGGTAACTTTGGTGATGATGAACAAAAGGGATTAGAAATCTGAAGGCCACAAACGATCAGAGAGAAGGCAAATTCTCCCTAAGATAGATTCACCTTGTTAGAACCAGATGGACCCCTATAGATCACTTTGTCTTTCTCAGGTGCAAATGTGACCTGGAGAATTAAGAGACTTGTTTAAGTTCACTGAAGTAGTTAGTGGCAGAAACAGATTCACTGACTCCAAGTTCATGATTTTTCATGTTGATTTTGCAACAATGCTATACTGTGTCCAATAGGAACCCTTTTTGGTCATTTCTCTACGTGTTCTAGGGATGACCCTTGGAGAGGGTACAGAAGTAACTCCACATTTCAAAATACATGGAGTCTTGGAGCCTGGGGCCCTGAGCACAGCTTGACTTCCCTGTTTGTGCTGAGGGTTGGCGGTCCATCAGGCAGTTGCACCTCCTCTCCTTTCCACAAGGTGGCACGCTGCAGGCTGCGGTTCTTAGATTCCTTAGCACAGGTTGAAAGGAAATAAATGACTGCTATATGAGGGTGTCTGTTTGGCGATTTGAGACCCTGCTGTGCAGAATGAGCAGACTGTGTTCTCCTCCTCCTCCTCTTCCTTCTTTTCTCATCCTGCTATATTTTCTTTAATTAAGTACAAAGATCTCTACTCTCTAGGCATGTCACCTAAAGACCATTTATTTCACCCAGTGCTCTGTTTGGCTGCCAGTTTCTTGCCTCTCTCTTCAGCAATGGTGAGATGGATTCCTTTTCCTGGGGGAAGAGAAATCCATGGTTCATTGCCTTTGCCAATAACAAAAATTTTGGAGAGCCAGTGGCAAAGCTGTTGCCATTAGCATCTTATACATGAACCATGACAAAAGAGCCAGATGTCTCTCTCTCTTTTGGTGATGACACCAATTCTTCCCAAATTAGCACCTCCAGTCACCATACACAGGTTACAATGTCAAACTTGATGAAATTGGTAATCTTGCCTGCTGAGAGCCGTTAGCCAAGTAGGTATGACAATTTCCTTGCCAGCGTACCCCATGTTGCTTAGAGGAAGGACTCGTGGTAAAATGGACTTGCCTTGGACATTTTGCAGTGACATTGCATGTAAGGTGACCTTGCTCAAGGACCAGGGTGGATCAGGGTTTAGGGCTCTCCTTGGGTTTAGGGCAGTTCCAGGTTTAAGGTGTACCCTGCTGGGAATAGGGCATATCCTGCTGCCTCAGGCGTGCCCGCTCCTGTAGTTCCCGTTGAGTTCTCACGGGATTCAGAGAGTATTTGGTATTTGGGCAGAGAACGTGGATTTCCCCAGAACGTGTTTTGTAGAGTGTCTGTGTGAGTTTGGGAATAAAGAATTGCTGTTTGAATCTACAAAGCTGTGAGTGGCTCGTGATTTTGTGCCCAGCCAGACTGCGGCACTTGCCAGTCTCCAAATCAATCTGAATTGTGTCATTCATCTTGATTAGGGGATCGGGGTAGCAAATGATTCGAGCATTGTGAGTCACCATGTTGAGGGATTTCTTTTGTGTCCACAAAGATCTTTCTCACTTTGCCCAACTTGGACTTGGCTTCCTCAGGTGTAATACGATGAACAGCAAAAGGATCCTTGGTGTCATAGATCAGATGGAAATTCTCTCCAGCTGTATGAATGCTGATGACATCCATAAAACCAGTGGGGTAGGTTATATCAGTTCAGACTTTGCCATCAATCTTAATGAAGCGCCGCATGCAAATCTTTTTTACTTCATCTCCTGTCAGGGGATAGTTAAGTCTGTTTCTTAAAAAAATGGTGAAAGGAAGACATTCTCTCAGCTTGTGGGGACCAGTGGATGGACAAGGAGCAGGTATATTATCCAATTTACCCATCCGCCAATGCTTTAGAGCTGCTACTCACTTCAGATGCTTCTTGGGACCATGAGCCATGGCTGCTCTAGGCACAGAAAGACAACAGACTGTGTCCTTCAGCTCTGTGTCCAGTTTTCTAAAACTCGGAGGTCCCTTGTTTTGCATGTAGGAGAAATGGACTAAGTTGAGTGGTTCAGCTGTTCAAATCCAAAGTTCCCATCCTGTGCAGAGAGAGGACCTTTCCGTGAGGAACCTTGGAAGCACACAGTACTTCTTTTGATATCTAGTTCTTTTTTATGAAGGCTTGGCTGAGGGAAAAACCATATCCTCAATCTGTCTATGGGTTTCTCTTTCTTCCTATCCTGTCCCAAAATTTTGATGATAGTCATCGAAATTTTTAAAACTGTGAGAAATTTCACTTGTAATTTTCAGTGAGGAAAAAAGCTGTTTTGTCTCTCTTTCTTTTTTAATCCCTAATAAAAGGAGAGTTAGAAAGAATGCATTTAATATGTAGACAATTATTGGCTTTGAATCCTGTTTTATTATTTCTGGTTGTGTGAATTTAGGCAATTTAGTTCTTCTTAAATGACTTAATACAATATTTGGGAAATCTAAGCCCTGTAACAGATAAACATTATACCGAGAGAGACAAAACTTCTGTTTTCCCCTTTGCCGGGCCCAGGGAAACTCAGAACCAACTTTAATACTTAAGTACAACGACTATGTTATTCCACATGGTTATCAAATTGCTTTTTCCACTTAATTTCTACATACACACACAGTGGATTTAAAGTGGTTTAAACAAAGAATGTCTATATGCTAATGGTTGATAAGTGGTTGTTTGTTTAAACCACTTTTCCAATTGTGAAAAGTCAATGAAGCTATAAATTTAATACATTTAAAAAATCCCCTTTGGACCCAATTGTTTATTATAACCGACTCTGGTGGTATAATTTGGAAGAGAAGCATTTTTTAGTTCGAGAAACTGCAGGGGTAGTAATGTCCAGCTGGATAGGTATGTACTTGACAGTGTGACCTACTGCTATCTCACTGGCAGCTCTCAGTGGGTACCAACTTTTAGAACGTTGCTCAGCAGTGTTAAAGAAGATATTTTTAACCCCTTCCCAAGGGAATGGCCATGATTTGTGCAAAAAAAAGCTTTTGCCTGAAAAATGTTCATTTCTTCTCTTACATTGTACCAGCATCATTAGAGATCACCACAGCACAGTGACTAAGCGCAAGGTTGTTGGAGCTAGATGCTAAGTTAAAATGTTAGTTCTGGAACTTACTGACTATGACTGTTACTAATGATTTGAGCAAGTTACTGAACTCTCTTTTCCTGCCTTTCCTCAGTTGTAAAATGGACATGATGCCACAACCAGTTTCCTAGAGTATTTGAGGGGACAGAATCAGGTTATATATAAAGTGCTTAGGACAGGACCCGACCTGGTCAGTCTGTCATTGCTCAGTGCATTATTTCACAATAATGCATTGCTTTTGATATTTGGCTTTCTCTTCTGCTCATTTGCCTCACAGGTACATACTTTATAAGGCTGACAGTGTGACATATGTGCAATTTTTATTTGATGATTTTAAATTTTTTGTTTTATTTCATGTATTTCCAATGTTTCCATAGAATTTTAATGGTGATTTTTTAAGGCTACATAGTACATTCAAGGAGATTAACTGGAATTTATTTCATATTCCTCTATTTAAGTATTTCCACTTAAAAATTATATAAGTCTTATACTTGTTTTAATTATTTTTCAGGATTGTGAACCACATAATACAGATAAGAAGAATGAATCTCTCTGATTGGCTTGTGTGTTAAAATTCTGTGTCTGCAAATCTTTTTAGTTTACCGGGTAAGCTTTTAATTTCTCTGAGTCTTGGTCTTTTCAGCTCTAAAATGGGATGATAATAATAATTGCCTCATAGGCTTGTGATGTGGATTAAAATAAGAACTAAATGCAAGCATTTAGAGCAGTTTCTAGCTTAAACTAGCTGCTATTAGTCTTACTGGCTAAGCAGGCTTAGCCTGTGGATAAATGCTTTTGCCTTTCAATTCTTGTTTTTAAACTCAAGCAAATCAAAGCATTAGCCAAAGATGGATTTATGAGTTGTCCTGGGGTTGTGGCTGTCACTAAACCTAGAGGTTTCTGACTCCACTGGCTTACCTCTGTGGTTTCCTTATGTGCTGTTTGTAGGTGTCACACCACAGCCCTTGGTATGGCCTAAGGCGAGGACTAGACCTTGTTTGTAGTGGTGACAACACTAGAAGCCCTGTAACCATTTCTCACAACCACATTCTCATGGCTTGATAGAAACTAGGTCTGGGAGATGTAGCTCTGGACACTCTGCGTGTGCCAAATGCTGGAGTAGGTAGGATCTGAGTGTGAGTTTCTCCTGGAAAGGAACACCATGCTCATGGGAAAGTGCCCAGTATTCTTAAGATTTTAATCAATCAGGAAAGAGCTCTCTGGAGTCCCAAACTTGTGCCAATTCCACACTCCTGGGCTTCTTGACATTTAGAGGAAAACCCCCAGATTTCCCACAGACTACTTGTCAAATGCCTGATTGCCTTCTGTGGTCACCTCAAACCCCAAGTGGGATCCATTGTGAAAACAAAGTTTTCTTCTGCCTCTTGCTTTGACTACGTCTATATATGAGATGCTGATCTTCTGGATACTATGTTGAAAATACATAGAAAATAGAGTCAAATATAAAAGCAAACAAATCTTTTCTTTTGGATCTATGGTGCTTAACTTTATGAGATCTATTAAGTTCTTTGATATGGATATAAGAATTTGAATGAATTGCATTCAAATTCATATGAGAATGATTTTTTTTTGGTGAAGAAATAAAATAATGTAATTACTCCTATTATACAATGGGCAAATAGAAATAGATTCCCCATTATTTTCCTTAGTACCAGAGTCCTTTGTAATGAAAACAGTGTTACTGTTCAGTGGATATGTGTTACAAAAGAATAGACACTCTTCAAATATTTCATGTATTTACTCAATTTTAAATCTTTTTTTTAAAAAATAAATTATTTATTCTAATTTGTTATATATGATGGCAGAATGCAATTTCATATTACACATATAGAGCACAATTTTCAAGTCACTGGTTGTACACAAAGTATTTTCACACAATTCATGTCTTCTTTGTACATGCACTTAGAGCAATGATGTCTAATTCATTACACCATTATTCCTACCCTCTAGTCCCCTCCTCTCCCCTCCCTCCTCATTCCTCCCAAAATTCCTTCATTCCTCCCATAATTCCCCCATCACCATTAAGAGTCAGCATCCGCATATCAAAGAAAACATTCAGTCTTTGGTTTTTTGGAATTGGCTTACTTCACTTAGTATTATATTCTCCAACTCCATTCATTTACCTGTAAATGTCATTATTTCATTCTCTTTTAAAGCTGAGTAATGTTCCATTGTGTATGTATACCAAAGTATCCCTATCCATCTACTGAAGGGCATCTGAGTTGGTTCCACAATTGATATGGTTGTGTCTCTTTATTATGCTGTTTTTAAGTCCTTTGGGTATAAACCAAGGAGTGTGATAGCTGGGTCAAATGGCAGTTTCACTCCAATTTTTCCAAGGAATCTCCATACTGTTTTCCAGGATTCCTGTAGTGCAAGAATTAAAACCAAGAATCAATAAATAGGATGGATTCAAACTAAAAAGCTTCTTAGCAAAAGAAACTATCAGTGAGGTGAATAGAGAGCCTACAGAATGGGAGCAAATCTTTACCACAAGCACATCAGATAGAGCACTAATCTCTAGGATATATAAAGCACTCAAAAACCTTAAACATCAAAAACAAAAACAAAAACAAATAACCCAATCAATAAATGGGCCAAGGAATTGAACAGACACTTCTCAGAAGAGGATATACAATCAATCAATCAACAAACATATGAAAAAATGTTCAACATATCTAGCAATTAGAGAAATGCAAACCAAAACTTCTCTAGATTTCATCTCACTCCAGTCAGAATGGCAGCTATCAAGAATACAAACAACAATAAGTGTTGGCAAGGAAAAGTGGGGAAAAAGGCACACTCAATATTCAATCTTTATAACAATTTAAACATTAAGTACTCATCGTAGATAAGAAAAATGAAGTACCATCTGAGTTAGTACCTTTCCTAAGGCTTTGGTGGTAGAATACTGCATGTACCACCAAGCTACCTACTACAATACTTGTCATATACTGGAGTCTCTGAACCATAGAAACTTCTTTGAGGACCCTATTCTTTGTGAGTGATCAAGTGGAACATGCTAATTTCAATATTTTCTTAGTGATACAGTTATAGAGTTTTAAGCTGTATGGAAATATCATTGGAAATATAACCAATAGATCCTTTGGTTTGCTTTTCCATAAATACTTCAAATTATGATGGTCTTAATCTTGCTTGTCTATTGGAATTTCAGCCCTTTACCAGGTCATTTTTCCCAGGCGGTTTCTGGGAATCTCTGGGCAACATCTTCATTTGCCTCAAACCTTTCCTAAGATTGTTCACCACTTTGGCCAACTGTCTGGTTTTGGGGAACCAATCATTGCCCCACCCAGCCACTTATAGGTAGAGACCTAGTAACTTTGATCAAGCTCTATGATTTCTAAATTTCAAAAATCACAAAATATGTAACTTCCACCTTGTTCTCATTGGATACTCACTCTGGGGGGAACCAACTGCCATGCAAGAAGCTCTACTGTCATGAGAACGCCATGTTGGAAAGGCCAAGCATTGATGCTCTGGTTGGAAATCCCAAATGAGCTCCTGGCTGACAGCCAGCACCTGAAGGAGCCAGGTATGTGAAGGAACCATGTGGATATCTGACCATGATCTAAATACCACTTGGTGTACAGGACCAGCTACAAAATTGGTAGGGCCTAAAGCAAAGTTAAGAAAAAAATTAGGAATGTCAAACAGAGTATTAAAACAAGTGTGTGTCCCACTGAAGTGCAGATTGGATTTGTCTACACAGTTTGTATGTCCATGGAGCCAGACTGCTTACAAGATCCCAAGAAAAAACTGCCCAGCTGAGCCCTTGCTCGTTTCTTTCAATCAAAATAGAATGGTTGTGGTTTTTCACTTGGAAGATGATTTATTTCATGGCCCTAGTAATCACATTAGGCCCCAAGAATAATTATTTTAGATCCAGGTAGCCCATCACTGTTACATTTTCTAAATGTCCACTCAGCATTAAATATGTGAGTCTAATTCAACTCTTATTTTTTGTTCTGTTATCCACAGGGTATTGAAAATTGTGTCTTTGTATCACTGCTGCATTTCTGGCTAACCCAACAACTAAAATTAAGAACATGTGAACACACACCCCTGTAATACTAAGCAACAACATACAGCAGTACAATATATGGGTGATTGGGCATTTTCTGCAAAGCACAGTCTGCAGAGATGCCACTGTGCCTGTAGTAAAAATGACCTTTCATGTTTGCGGGTCCGTGGAGCATACAAAGTGCATCTTTTACAAAGGGCAATTAAATTCTAGGAAATGCAGCTTTACTGTACACTTGCCTAATTAAAGGGCCCAACTGTGTACATAGCTGAGAAAAGAAACAGAGGGTTTCAAGACACATTTCCTGCAAGGCAGAAAAGCACTCACCTCTTGGAAATGCAGATTTTCAAATTCTATTATTTGTACTAAGAAAGCAAACAAAAAACAAGATGATATTTAGTAATTTATTCTGAAGTCAAATGGAACTTTGCCTCTGATTTTATTTATTTACCAGAATTCTGTATTAATGAGTATTGCTGTGCCCCTAGAATATGGTGATGAATTGATGTTCACAAGGATAATGACCTCAGGTACTGCTCTCTGTATAATCAACAGGGTGCTATATTTGGTTGTGTTATAGCACCAGGTGCATCTGTTTCTTCTGTTCTGAAAATCATTCTTACATGATGTATTAGGCTGACAAATGGTCTCTAAAGATACCCACATCCCAACATCTGGAACCTGTGACTGTTATCTTATGTGACAAAGGTGACTTTGCAGATGTGATCAAACTAAGGATTTTGAGATGGGGAGACCATTATGAAATTCTGTGTGGGCCCTGAAAGTAATGTGAAGGATGCAAAGATTTGACCTTAGACAAAAGGCCTGTGAGGACAAATCAGATGCTTTGTAGCCGGCTTATGCAATGAAAAGAAGGACTGCAAGTCAAGCAGTTCAGAGCGGTACCTCTAGAAGCTTGCGAAGACAAAGAAATGATACTTCTCTGTGCTCCTAGAGGGAGCATGGCCCTGCCCACATGAGCCTGCTGATGCCTGATTTTGACTCTGCAGTAGAATAAATGTGTTCTGTATTAAGCCACCATGTTTGTGGTTATATGTTATAGCACTGATAGGAAACTAATAAAATGTGTATCTGAACATTTTGTTGTTGTTGAAAGTGTTTTTGTTTGAGCAACTCTTCATCAACTCAGATGTTCAATTAGCCTAAGCATTGTGTTCCCAGTCTGGAAGAGAATGCATTCTAGGAATTACCAGGCATTATCTACCTGTTTATAATCTCTGTGCCACTGTCCTCTACTACAGAACGGTAATTCAGGTTCATTGTGTTCAGGCTCCAATTCCATTCAAGTAGTTTATTATGGCCAATTTGCTTTATCCAGTGGTCAGCTTGGTTGAATAACATCTGTGATAGCAGCAGGCTCAGAAATGCCTCTGACTCACCGTGTGGTGGACTGGGAAAGGAAGCAGCAAGGATGCTGTTTCAGTCTGACTATTGCATGCTCTGTGTGGGAGACGGTAAGGTGCATTCTGAGATCCAACGTCTGCTTCTCACCATCCAAAACAGACAACTGTTTACAGTAACCCCAGGGGAAGGAAGTCAGTGTTGGTGCAGCACTCCTTCCACAAACTGAAACCAAGATGCTTGACCTACATTTTCAGCCTCCAAAATGACTTTCATGTTACTTATAGTGGCTCAAGGTTATAAATGCACGAAAGTAAACATTGCATGATGATCATATTTAATATAAAGATGAATTAAAAACTTTGCTGCATCAAACTTTGAATTTTCCAATGAGAGGTCAATAGGCAAAAAGTGTAAGTGGGTAATTATTTGTCTCTGGGCTTGCCAAGTCATGTTCTTAGGAATATATGACCCTTTTATTTTCAGGGTCTCTTATTCTTTATTCTCATCTTCAAGTTTCTTCAGGGAGGTTGGCTATGGATAGCTCGTGTTGATCTTAGTCAAAGAGACCATTTTTTTCCTTTTTTAAATTTATTTTTTTATTCTACTTTGTTATATATGACAGCAGAATGCATTACAATCCATATTACACATAGAGAGCACAATTTTTCATATCTCTGATTGTACACAAAGTAAAGTCCTGCCATTCGTGTCTTTATTCATGTACTTAGGGTAATGATGTCCATCTCATTCCAACGTCTCTCCTACCCCCATGACCTCTCCCTTCTCCTCCCACCCCTTTGCCCTATCTAGAGTTCGTCTAATCTTCCCCCTCCCATCCCTACTATGTGGTGTGATTTGTGGGACCCTGGGAGAAGACTGCCTCCAAAGTATATCTTTGTTCTCTGCTAAAATCTTCTCTTTGAAACATCCCTTTTAAGGGCTTTTTGAAAACCACACACCTCTAGGTGGCTGACACAATAATGTGTACAGGTACGTTCAGTTTTCTAGATATCCTTTAGAAACTTTAAGGGTCCTGCACTGTGCCAACCACTGGGAAATCAAAGATCAATAAAGAAACATTCTTTTATCATGCTTGTGGCCTAAAAACAGAGACAAAAAAAAAAAAAAAAAAGGAAGAGTCATCAAATCTCCCTCCCCCCATCAGCTGGGGTCACCATATCTGCTGGGGTTGATAGGTTCCAACTTGTTGACACGCGTTGCCTTCTTCCCATACCCATGAGTGTTTCTGGTTGAATCTTGGGTTTCTTCTGGTAGCCTGGTTTCTGTAGTCCTGAGCTTCAGCTCTCAGGGCCCACCCCCTGCAAGACGGTTCTTCCCTGAGGTGACTGCATGCTTTGCCTTGTGAGAAAAGCACACTGTGTTTTATGTGTGTGAAAGAGGTCCCTGAAGATACAGAGTGACAGAGGCAGGTGCCCAGTAGCACCCTGGTGCAATGAATTCAACACTCAGTATTGGATGTTTTTACTCCTAAATGTTCTTCAGCCATTGCTGTCAGTGAGGGGTTCTCAGGGGTGAACATTTCTCCATAAGCTCCTTGCCTTTCTCCTAATAGGTTGGGCATCACTCCACCTATCTTCTGTTCTCAGCCTCTCATTCAGTTCCTGTTGCTCCTCACTACATTCTAGTACCTTCCATTTTCAGCATGTTTTTGCTATTTTTGTTTCACTGTTGTCTGCTATAACAGGTCCCAGGGACTTTATCTTTTGCACCAAACACTGCTTTTCAATGTATTGTACAAATACTTCTTTAATATATATCATAATGTACACTGTGGCATTTTCTTAGGCCAAAAACTGTTAAGTTGGTTGCAGTTTTACTTTTTCTTCTTTTATGTGGCTACAGAAAATAATCCCAGTGGATTCTGGCAAGCCTGGATGAAGTTCTCATGCATACGTGAAAGATGGCCCCTCCGGAGAAGCCTGAGTTCTCCCTACAGCAGGCAACATACTGTTTACAAAGTCTCTGAGCACACTGCCAGGTAGCCCACTTTGTCACCCACCTGCTTCTACTAGGATTTCCACAGAGATATGTCAGCATTCAACAAACATCCTTATTGGGACAACTCTACAGAGGCTGATGGCGTACAGGAAACATTAGCTCTGGAAGCCCTGGGAGCCTCAGCCAACAAGGGAGAAGAAATCCCTCTTTTCATTAAAGTTCACAGCTGGACCCGCCCCTGGCTCCATTCTCCATCATACAAGCAAAGGTTTTTCTTTTTTTAATGGGATAGGATGAGGCAATCCGTCAGAGAAAGAGGCAAGAAGAAATGAGAACTGGCTATGGAGATTCAGAGTCCTGGTGGGTGGAGAATTCAGTGCCGGTGCCCGGGCCTTAGATCCAATACCCTCTTTCCTCTCCCCTTCCAGTTTCAAAAATGTGAATGTGTCATTTTGCTAAAGCTGAAATGAGGACAAGCCCTTGGGTTTATTTTCTTGGAGAAGGAAGAAGAGTTATCAGATGAGACCAAGAGGAAAGTGAATAAGAGCCAAAATAGTGGAATGTTGGGAAACCCAGGAGAGGTCCTTCCAGGAATAATTAGAAGATGGCCTTGGAGAGATCAATTTCAATGGCATTGTTGTCAAAAAAGAAGAATGCAAGGGCTTAGGGGGCTGGTGGAGGTGAGGGGGTGACAGAGTAGAGATGATTGGTATCAAATGGTCGTTCATCACATCTGGCTTTGCAAGATTCAGTGGTGCCTATAAATTACCAGAAGGATGAAAATGGTGCTCTGAGATGAAGCACTGAGAATCAACTGTTGTAGAAAACAGGTACTTCCTGTGGTTTGGGTAAAGAATCCAGCGGGCCTCATCCACACAGTGAGGTAACCAGGGTCCTTGAGCATTGAGGAATACCTCCTTGAGTCTCCTGAGATCTGAGAAGACTTCCTTGGTAGGATCACCCTGTCACAGAAACCTAAAAGAAGTGGGACAGTCTGGTCCCCCCTGATACCCCGCATTGTAGAGTGGGCTGCCACTTGATGATGTATGTTGCAAAATAAAGACCAGGGCCATCATGTCCTTGGGTCACTTTTCTCAAGGTATTGCTGCTGTGCTGCATGGAGTGTTCTCAGATAGTTTGTCTCCTGGATGTCTTCAATGGGTAAATACCTTTTTTTCTGAAGTGGGACCCCACAGAAGAGAGTGATGATTTCAAGGAGAAAGAGGAATAATGAATGGTTTCAAGGAAGTGGAAGAGGGTAGGAAGGCAGACACAGGCAAAGTGCCTCTGAGGCAGCAAAGAGGGTTTTCACTGAGGAACAGGGTGAATGTTGGGGGCCTTTAGTTCAAAAACGTTTTCTGCAGAGGAGGAAGAGAATGAGGTGGGGTTAGAGTCTTGAAAATTATTTTTAAAAAAGTCAGCTCTGTAAGATGTAAGAATGGCTGGGGCAAATGTTCCTAAATGTAGTCAAGTGACAAGACCCTGGAAACATGTCCTGAGAGATAACGATGTATTTAATACAAATTTTATTAACAGTATCTCAACTTTGCATATCTCTTATAAGTTTACATTGTTCAGATATGTCACATTTGGTTAAACTTACATGTATGAAAATAATATACTCTCAATCATATGCACTCATCCACGAACGATCACTCTGCGAGACAACACAAGTCTCTGAAGTTTCCCCTTTGTATTTTCTTGCTGCTGATCTGAACAGAGATGAGAGAGTGGCTTAGGCTGAATGGACCCAGGTCTAAGATACGCTGCTAACAAACATGGGTGATTAAAACCCATTGATTCTTTAAATCACAATGAGAATTTAGCACATGTAAGACTCCTGTCTTACCTGAGTTCCTTCAGGTGTAAATTGCTGAAGTCCTATTTCAGGCATTTAGGGACTAATCCAAAATGAACACTTAGAAACATCACGTATGTTCACTGGACGAGGTGGAGCAGGCCTGTAATCCAAGCGACTCCTAAAGCTGAGGCAGGAGGATCACAAGTTCAAGTTCAGCAGCAACTAGGGGAGGCCCTAAGCAACTTAGGGGGGACATCCTGTCTCAAAATAAAAAATAAAAAGATTGGGGATGTGGCTTCATGGGTAAGTACCTCTGGGTTCAAACCCTGGTACTTAAAAAAAAAAAAAAAAAAGCATAGCAGTTTACCCATGGAACTAACCAGCCTCCTTCACTCTGTCCTTCCTTCTACTTGTGTTTATTTTAGAGAAATGTAGAAAGGTTACAAGTACAGTGACAACTTAGGAGTGTTCCAGGTTGAGGAACGAAAAACTGCAGAATATTTCATTTTTTTTTTGTAGAAATGAAGAAAAGTTTGTCTTGTTTTATTTTTCTTCAGCCCTCATCTTGAGGTTGATATGAAGACAGACAAAGGGTCTTCAAAGGAAAGGGAAGAGACTGGCATTGGAATAACTCTCTCTTTTTGGCTAGGCTCAGTTCACCCATTTTATTATTTTTTGAGATGAAAATTTCTCCTTCACTGCAATGAAGAAGGTACATATTTTTTCTTTCCTTTTTTCAGCATGGATCTGAAAACAGAGTTATTATACTATTGTGGTTAGTATCGCTATGGCAAGCCGCCAATTTATCAGGAAGGCTGTAGACATTTTGGTTAACCACACAGCTTGCTGAGAGATGAGGTAGACCAAGGCGAGAGACGCAGGGACTTGTGGGAGTCAACTTGGATGTGACGCAGAGATAAACTCTAGGCTATCTGGGGCAGTGAAGAGCTTGAGTACTATTTTACTCCACAACATCTCCTCAAGGGCAAAACTTTAAACCAGGTACTTCTCATGACACAGCATAAACTTGGGCAAATAATCTGGAATTCTTGATTAAAGAAATAGGAAACGAATGCCCAGCATATCCTGGTAGGAAAAGAAATATATAATAAGCCAAAAATTTGCAGATAATTTTTCTTTTTGTTTTCTGCAACTTACCCTTGGGCAAAATTGTTCGCTCATCCCTGACTCATTGAAAAGGTAGCCTGAATGTATGGTTCAAGCATAAATGCATTTTTTAAAATTTTTAATTTTTTTACAACAGAGCTTTTGCTAAAATTTGGCAGGAGGGAGTTTGAGGTTGTCATCTCAAGCATTTGCTTCTTTCACTTTAGCATAATGCTTTAAAAAGTCATTCATGTTGGGTGGGGGTTGTAGTTCAGGGGTAGAGCACTTGCCTGGCATGTGTGAGACACTGGGTTCAATCCTCAGCACCACACAAAAATAAATAAAATGAAGGTATTGTGTCCATCTACAACTACAATTTTTTTTAAAAAAAGTCATTCATGTTGTGTGTCACTGATACGTTTTTTTTCATTGCTGAGTAGTAATCCACCATTCAGATATGTTCAGATTTATTTATTCATATGCTAGTTGATGAACATTTGGGCTATTTGCAGTTTTTGCCTGTTAGTACTAAAAGTCTGCCCATAGATATTTGTGTGGCTGTGTGCTTTCATTTATCCCAGGTAAATAGCTCAGATAGGATAGTTGTGGCATATGGAAAGTGTGGAAAGTATTCACTTTTTTCAAAATTATTTTCCATAATGACTTGTCTGAAGACAAAACTACAAGTTTAGCTTAAAAATTGGCAACATCTCAAATTCCTCCATTCAGTCCTGAGAACTGAGAATTTGACTTTATAAGTAGAAAAAGGCTGGAGAAAGCAGAAACAGAAAAAAGTGGACTGATCATTTTGAAGTTGTTTTCCTTGTAGGGTTAAAACAGGGCATTTTTTTTTATTATGTTGACCCAGACTGACTGCGAATTCTTCTCTCAGTTTTTTTTAACCAGTCCATTTAATTATTTGATTACTGACCACTTGGCATATGTGACTCCATTCTGGTTTGGTCTGGTCTGCTGAGGCTCAGTGTAGGAGGCCAGTCCCAAGCTATGGCTTCCCATAAACTTTGTTTAACAGGCTGTCTCACTTTGCTTTTCCATTAGAAATGAATGCGTGGTATAGTTATGTTTTTACCCAAACCTGACATTGTTGGTTTTTAATTTTAGTCACTCTTGTAGTTGTACATAAGAACCAATGCACTTTTAATTTCCACATCACAATATATTGATTTAAACAGTTGTGACACCAAGGTTCTCGTCCCTTCATTTAAGTGTCACCTTTGGGGGGCGTGCATGCAAGGGGGGGCTAATCCCATGCATCAGCAGGCCCATCTTAGATAATGGACTTTTCACATATGTTTTTCTGTCATCATGTCCTGACCTTGTGAGGGTCCCTGTGAACCTGACCTCTCAGAACAGTGGTGTCTTACTTTGTGTGAACTGTGAGTACTCGGGCTCCAGTTTCTTCTTTAGCACTGAGCCCACGTTTGCCTTTTCCTTTTCTCCTACTGGATTGGCCACAGCCACTGTCAATCTCAATTCTCTCTCCCAGGAAAATCATGTCTTTTTCAATGATTCCTTCTGTTCCATTTTATTCTTCAAACACATTCAACAACTACCTGTTATATAGCACCGTCTTCTAGTAGAGAGTTCTATTCTATCTTGGATGTGTTCTCTTGACTGCTTCCTTGCTCAATCATATTAGCTGTCTAAACTAATTAATCTTCCTCATTCCTGTCTCGCCTCATACTCAAAACTATCAACTCTGCAATTTAATCCCCCAGCCTCCAGCTAAATGGGAGTAAGATACATCGATGAAGAGTAGGTTAAGGGGCTGGGGTTGTGGCTCAGTGGTAGAGCACTTGCCTGGCATGTGTGAGCCCTGGGTTCAATCCCCAGCATCACATATAAATAAATAGATAGATAGATAGATAGATAGATAAATAGATAAATAAAATAAATGTCCATTGACAACTAGAAAAAAAGTAAGAGACAGTAGATTAAATTAATTTAGCCTCACTGAGTCACAAGCTTAATGGAAAATCCATAGTTACTGCTGAGTGTATGTTAGTTGAGGACCTCCATTCCAACAATCTTTGACCCCATCCTTGTTAAGCCCTAAAATCAACATACTGTCCTTTGTCCTCATGTTCTATTTCCCTCCTTTCCCAGATTGAATCCCATGGCTAGTCACAACAGTTGCTCTTTTGCACATGATCTCAGCCCTTCAGCTCTTCCCCTTGGTCATATTCAACTGGCGAAATTCCAGCCACTGTTACACTAATTTTTCCACTTTGTATTTGAAACCTGCACTGCTGATTTTGGCTGAAGAAAAACACACGTCTCTGCTGACTCATCTCACTCTGAATGTATGATTAGTAAATGTACCTGGGTTCATGATGCTACCCTTCCCCTCCCCTACAGGACTGTTTCACACTTTTCCTTATTTTCTTGTGCCAGTTATCAATCTAATTGCCTTTCATTCCCAAATCTATCTTGGTTGATGCACTCTTCAAATGTCCAATACCTGTGCCACTGTTTCCACTTCTTATTTTATGCAGACACTAAAAGCAACCAGAAGGGAACTTCTAGAAGTCCTATAAATCTATCCACCTCCTGGATCCGTTCTGACCCATAACTGTCGCTGGCATGACTGTATGCTGGCTAAGGCTGACTCCTCCAGTAGTTCACTTCCAGTAGTTTACTGGCTCCCGTTTCTTTACCCTGCTCAAAGTTTACTGCTCCAGAATTATTAAGTTCTTGCTTCATTCATGCAACACAGATCCTCCCCAAATGGGAGTGCACCTTGCAATATGCAATTTGTTGGATACAATTTAAGAAAGTATTATATCTTTATATGATATCATTATGAACAATTTTCCTTTATTCCTGAATCAGTTATTTATACATACTATTTTCTTTAATATATTATTTAGTTGTAGATGGAACAATACCTTTATTTTGTTTGTTTATTTATTTATTTTTAATGTAGTGCTGAGGATCGAACTCAGTGCCTCACATGGGCTAGGCAAACACTCTACCACTGAGCCACAACCACAGCCCCTATTCATATTATTTTCTGAATTAAAAGGGAAGGTTAAGTGCTGGGGAGTGATAATGGCCAAGTTATATTGTTATGTTGTGTGTGTGTTCTAATATGTAACAACAAATCCTACCATCATGTACAACTATAATGCATCAATAAAATAAGGTGGAAGAAAGAAAGGTAAGGTTATTATGTTTCTTTGATATCCCATTGCATCTCCCCTAAGGTAATGATTGTAATGAATGCTTACATACATGACCTAAGATTTCAATGGGACATTAAGAATTGCTTCTTGCTTTGGGGGATAATGACTCATTGGATTGTGAGGTTTCCATATGTGAAGTTTTTTTTTTTTTTTAAATCGCCTTGATATATTTGCTCATGAATAATATCACTTTCTCATATATTTTGTCAGAGAAATAGGCTGCAAGACCATGCAAACTCTTCCAGCATGATGATTTTATAATTGATCATCCAGTAAGAGGCAGCTGAGGGCCTATTTCTCCAGGAAGGCAGGTAAAGGTGAATGAGTCAGCCTTCCCACCTTTGACTTTCCAGTAGTTCATGCAGGACCAATGACACAGGTGCCCTCAATAAATGATAGTTTATAATTGAGTCTTTATCACCATCACCATTATCATCACCATCATTCATATTCAGCACACATATGGGAAGAGCAAACTGTTACTCTTTCCAGGAACTTATGGGAGTAACCTACCTGTGATGTTCTAGCATGAGGCTTGGGAGGTATAGGTCACCTTTGATCTAGGCCCTGTAAGGCTGCTTGCTTTTTTTTTAAAAAAAAAAAACATGGATTTGGTGTCCAGTGGTATCCTGTTTTTTTTTTTTTTTTTTTTTTTTTTAAAGAGAGAGTGAGAGAGAGAGAGAATTTTTAATATTTATTTTTTAGTTTTCGGCGGACACAACATCTTTGTTTGTATGTGGTGTTGAGGATCAAACCCCGGCCTCACGCATGCCAGGCAAGCGCGCTACCGCTTGAGCCACATCCCCAGCCCCCGGCTGCTTGCTTTTAACCACAGACCGAGTCAACTTCCCTGACATCACTAAGAACTAGCTTCATGTTTTGAGAACCAACCATATCATTTGAGTCCTGAATTATATGCCCAACAAGAGTTGTTGCTCGGGAGTGTGAGGATGTGTGGGGATAAGTCTCTAGGCTTGTCTTGTTGGTGGTTAGCCCTTGCCTTCTTGCCTTGCCTTGCCTTGCCTTCTTTTCCATCCATCACTACAAAGGTGCTAGTGATCAAACCCAGGGCTTTGTGCATGCTAGGCAAGTGCTCTACCTCTGAGCCCCACCCTCAGGTGAGCTCTTTCTGATTTGCTCATTTTGTGTTGAACTCTGTGCTTCTAAGCCTGGATTTTAAGTGTGCCTTTGCAGTTGAATAGGAAAAACACACGCTCTGTCCTTTCCATTTCATCCTCTTGCTCTCTCATCCAAAAACAGTGAAGTATCTTTCTTCTGAAAGTCCTTGATACACTCATAGTCTGTGCCAGTACTTTAACCCATATCCTGCTGGGAAATCCCGATTTCTTCTTTACATTTATATTCCATCTTCACTCTGCCTTACTCCATTAGAACGTGGGCTCTTTGAGGATAGGAACCTTATCACTTCCTTGGATTCCTTCCAGGTCTTTTGCCCCAAATTAATGCTCAATATAAATGAAAAATAAAGTGATTGATATTGCATTTAATCCATGGTTCTGAGGATGACAGATATTACATATGAGAACAACGGCAAACTGCATTTGGGTTTATTTTGATGGAGTACAGGCTAGAAAAGCTGTTTGGCCGGTGGAGCCAACTGCCCTCTCCCTCTGCAACCTTCTCCATCACCCACCCTGAAATGCTTGTGTCTGGTTCCAGTCCTTGTGGCCTGCGCCCACCTGAGAGCTTCTCTTAGCGCTCCCTGTTCTTCATAGCACCACCAGAAGACACAAGAAAGCAAACATGGATCCCAAGGATGCCTGCCCCCATGAATGTGAGGGAAGAGTTTTGTTGTTGTTGTTGCAGAATGCAAAGCTTGGGATTCACAATGTGAGAGTGGGAATGAACAGGAACAAGCATGCTGTGCTTTTGATAAGTTCCTGTAAAGGCCCAGGCTTTGAAGGCTTGGTTGCCCGTCTGTGGTTCTTTTGGAATGTGGTTAAACCTAAAGGAACTGAGGCCTTATAGAAGAAAAGGTAGGTCATTGAGGGCATGCCCTTGAAGATCATAGGGATCCCAGCTTCTTCCTCTCTCTCTTTTTGCTTCCTGGCTGCTGTGAGGTAACCAACTTCTTCTATTATGAGTTTCTAGCATGATAGACTGCCTCATCACAGGCACAAGTGACTCTGGGGCGAAGTGACCATGGACTAAAACGGATTGAGCCCAAACAAACCTTTTCTTCTTATGACACTATCTATCACAGGCATTTTATCACAGTAATAGGAAAATTACTAACACAAAACCTAAGATATTTCCCAGAAAATCTGTCATTCCCATAGAATTTTTCTTCAGCACAATCCACTTGATATTCTTAGTTTACAGGGATGCTCTGTGCAGGTAGGTCTCTTTAAACCTCAATCCATTTAGCTTGCAGTAAGTTAGCTGGGGGAGTCTGTATACTGTAGATGTTGAATGAGAAAATAAGAGATTGTTATTAATCTATATCTCTATAGAAGCAGTGGGCTTGGGGATAAATATGTCTGAATGGGTTCATTTGATTAATAGGGTGACTGAGACTCACAGAGCTTAAACAATTAGTTCAGACTCACAAAGCTAGATAACACAGCAAGGATTTAAATCCAACTTCAACCAGGAGTGTTTTGTCTTTTAAGCCTTAAGATAGAGTGCTCAGAGTTTATAAGGCCTAAAAAATGTTTCAGAATTAGAAAAAGGAGTCAATTGGTTCTGAAATGCCAAAGAAATCCAAAAAGATAAAAACAAAATTAAATTACATGCATTTACAGAAGAGAAAATTCTGTCGGACAATTGAAATTTGTTCAACTCAAATAATTATGTATAAGTAATTTTTACTGTTAGTGTAGATACATTTTTTATGGCTGGATTTAAGGCAGAGGGGCCTTCAAAAGAGAGTCTGAGGCTGAAGAAAGTTGTAAAGTGGACCTACCTATCTATGCATGCCACCTCTGGAGTCCTTTGTTCTTTCTGGTAAACTTCTATCACAAATGAAGCAGGAGGTGAAGAAGGAGGAAGAGTTGAAGGAGGAGCAATGATAGCTATTATCTCATTTAGAGAGATGGCCTTATTTTCCTTTTTTACTGTACAAACACAGGCAAAGATTGAGGACTTAATGAACACCTGGAAGGGTGAGAAAACTCATGAAACTGGCCGAAAACATGATTATACTGAATCTTCCAGTTCTTCTCACTGGTGTCTGATCAGGGCCAACGAGAGAGCAGAAATGTGGTACAGACTGACCTCCAAATGGGACACAAATCTAAGAAAAAGGGAGTGCAGGGGCCTTGGCAGCAGGAGAGGAAACCCACCCAGGACAGGACCACATGTGAGGCAGCACAGCAGACGCTGATTCCATTTGGTCACCTTTTTCCTGTCCATATTCCACTACCACGTGAGCGGAGGCCCAGAACTTCCTGTAGCCCGTTTGTAGGCAACAGTCAATTGCCTAGCAGAATAAAACATTAATACAAGAGCGAATCACATTTCTTGAGCATTTTCTCCATTCCAGGCACTACCACTTGTGCTAGTAGTATAATAAACATTATCTCAATTATCAAAGCAAACTTATCGATTGTTCCTATTGATTTTCTCATAGTCTAGATGTGAAACTGAGATGCAGAGACATTAAATAAATTGCCTAGAATCCAAAAAATCACTAAAGTTGAGGCTGGATTCTGCACAGGGCTGTCAAAAGAAGTTCATGCTGTGTTCACTGTGTGCTCTGCTGCCCTAGTTTTTGACGAGTTTGAAAAGGTCTCTTTTCTCCATTGGTTGCTAATGCCTGCATGACCCACCATTAGAGTCATTCTTGCAGGTTGTTGGAGGTCCACTCTGGAAATGGAAATACATGAAGAGAGAGGACATATTAATGCATGTCACTCAGATCCTAGGATGGAACATAACCCTCCTGCAAGGCAACTAAGAAGCAATGCAAAGAAAATAGCAAGCTGCATTGTTGGACAGAAGTCAGGGATGCTTTTGGAAGGTAGGAAAAGCTCACAGTTGTATAAATCAGTTCAGATTTTAAACATTCTCCCTACTGCTCCCTAAATCATTAAATCTATCCTGAAAATTCCAACACTTTGAAATTTACACAGCAGCGTACCAAGTTCTTCCCTCCAGAGGTGTCTCACAATCCCTTTTAGTTCTCGTGCCTTGAAGTATTTTCTCTTTGGAAATGTGGTTAGCCCGGGGCAACTGTAGTTGGCGATGTGTGACAAAGGACTGGGGAAAGGGTTTCATTGAACAGGCCCAGGGAAGCCAGATTTTATCTCGTAATTTTATAAATCAGGGTAGGCCAGCCGGGTCTGTAGGAGAAGGCTTTGTGGTGACAGTTTGAAAATCTTTCAGCACCCAAGACATTTAACAACAGATCCCCAGAGAAAGCGGATGATTTGCTCTACATGAGGTCAAGCAGGTGCACTTGGTTAACAAGTGAGGGAATGAGCCATACCTGGGGGTAGAATGTGCTGCAGAAATGGAGGAAGCATGGATTTCCCTGTCTCTGGGATGAGGTTCAATGTAAGGCCTTTGCTTTCCTTTCAGAAAATTAGGTCAGACTTACTTGCTAGTGTCATAGGAAGGCCTCCCAAACATGCAGCTGGGACATGGGGGCCAAGGGGAAGGTTAGCTAGGCTGCAAGTCAGGTATTCCCACCAGGTGTGCACTTAATGGTGAAGACAGAGTGTTGCTGTGAGGATCAAATGCTGTGCCTGAGGTGTGTGCTGGCACCTAGAAGGGCTTATAAGCATGGCCCTTTTTTTACTTCACCTTTCCATTTGTTCTTCATGCTTCCGTCATAGTGTTCTTACACCTGAAGAAAGCTTGCTGCGGAAAGATGATCCATGGAAAGGGAGCCGGCTGGTGAAAAGAAAAGAGAAGACAGGGCATGCTCATAGGTGTCACATGTGGTTAAAAGTGAAGCACGATGAGGGATGAGAAATAACTTGTAACTTGTTCACATGGAAGTTGTTGTGACAGTGGCAGGAACTATTTTGAAGGAATGCTTGGGTGAAAGCGTGATTAGAGTGGGTGTTACGATATTCTAAAATCTCTCCCATTCGAGAGGTGGAAAATCACTAGCCAAGGATTTCAATTTGTGATTCTTTGATGCTTGAAAGCTTCTAAACCAGTTTCCTCTTGTGTCCTCACCTCCACCCATTTTGATCCTGCAGAATCCATTTGTCACCTGAGACCCCAAGGCTGAGAAGATGACGGAGGGGTAGCGGTGATGGCCTCATTCGATCATTGGTCTCTTTGCATAATTCATGCCCCAAAGTAGACTTGTTGAGTCTTTTGGATTAAATGGTTGCTTAATGCTGTTCTAAGACTCCGTATATATGGCTATGGGTCTTCAATCCGTAGGAGCTGATACAACATAAAAAGGATAAAAGTGGGTTTATTTCAGTGCTGCTCTACCTGTCAGAGATCCTTTTTCCTGGTATTTTGAGGAAGGTTTATTTTTAGAGTGAAGCTACTTGCTAGATTTTGTAGTTTTTTTTTTTATTTTTCCGCCCAGAGTGGGTTCTCACTTCTCTTTCCTCTCCTTAAGTGTGCTACCACCAGGGGAGGCAAGAGACCATAAGCTCAGTGGCCTGGTTTCCTTTGTTTCCACAGCAGGGTGAATTTCCAGATTTCAGATGTCGATTCCATCTTTGAGCCATTGTTAGGTCACCGAAGTTCCCCCGTTCATTTACACTTTCCTTAACAATATAAATAATCCAATTACCAACCACAATTAGTTTTGAAGTTGTCGCTTTTCAGATCATGGGTGCTTCTCCTCAGTAAAAAAGAGATTAGATATTCATTTAGTCAGAAATTCTAAAGAAGAAATAAAAATTATCCACTCCTCACAACCCAGAGTAATTTCTGCTAGCATCTTTAGATATTTACTTCCTGTCCTTTCTAAGTCTTATTTCAGATTTTTGAGTCAGTCTTTCTTCCACTCATTATGATTTTTACTTTTGATTTTTATCACATCTCAGACATTAAAAACCTTTGAGTGTGATATACTTTGACAGCTCCATTCACAGAGTTTTGCCTCTCTACCTATTTCCTATTATTTTGCCGTGACAACTTTCTAGTATGGTTACTTCTAGGCTAGAGAGCATGAGCGTTGTTAAAACTCTTACATTATAAAATTAGTCCCAGAATGTTTTACTCATTTATACTTACTATAAAAAAATAGCACATTCTTGCTTACACTATGAAAGTTAAAAATAAACTTTGCTAATTTGATGGGCAAAAGATTTTTGAATGGGAACTTATTAGATTCTCAGTTACAGTAAAGATTTCACCATGTGCTTCTAAGACATTCTGATGTCTTAAATCATGTAAATGGTCAGTTTCTATCTTTTGTCCTATTAGTTGATGTTCTTAATGCCTCTCTTAATTATCATAAGCTCTTCATATGCATTAACTCCTCCATCCATGTGTTCAACGAATGCTTATTGAGCACCCACTAAGTGCCAGACCCTGTACACAGCTCGGAGAATAGAATATTGAACAAAACAGACAAAAAAAAAAAAAATTCTGCCTACTCGCAGCTTTTGTTCTAGTGGAGTGAGGTAGACACAAAAGCAGAATGAGAAAGTTAACTAGCATCCTAGAGGGAGGTGAACACCATGGGGAAAATAAGGCAGGCTGTCAGAGATGGCTCCACTGAGAAGGTGGCATTTCACAGAAGAAGAAAGGGAGTTGCTCACCAGGTTCTCAGTACAAGACTGTACCAGGCCGAGGGAACAGCAGGCAAGGCTCTGAGGGGGAAGTGCACCTCGTACCATATTACTAGCCTGGGTATTAACCACTTGCAATATTTGTAACTGATATTGCTTCAACTTGTTTGTCTTTCAGTTAAATATTTTAATATTTATAAATTAACATTTATAAAAAGGTTTAAAGTTTTAGGTAGTTGAATCTGTCACTTTTTTTCTGATAGATTCTTTAAAGAACTTTTAATATGGAATGTAGAATATATGCAAAGGAATGAATAAAGTGCATATGTGTAATTTATTTAAAAATTTTTAATTGTTGTTTTATATAGGCATGAAAGTGGAGTATATTTTGGCATATTATACATACATGGAGTATAACTAATTCTAATTAGGATCTCATTCTTTTTGCTGTATAGGATGTGGATTTTTCTCTAGTCGTGTATTCATATATGAACATAGGAAAGTTATGTCTGATTCATTTTGCTGTCTATCCTATTCCCAGCCACCCTCCCTTCTCTTCATTCCTCTTTGTCTAATCCACTGAACTTCTATTCCCCTTCCTCATCCTTACTGTACATTAGCATTTGTGTATCAAACAGAACATAGGCTCTTGGTTTTTTGGAATTGACTTATATCACTTAGCACGATAGTCTCCAGATCCATCCATCCAATTGCCAGCAAAAGTCATAGTTAATTCTTCTTTATGGCTGAGTAATAGTCCATTATGTATATATGTACTACATTTTCTCCATCTATTCATCTGTTGAAGGGCACCTAGGTTTGTTCCATAGCTTAGCTATGAAGACCCATGTATGAGTATACCTTTTCCCCCACATCCTCCCCAACATTTATTGTTACTTACATTATTCAACATTTATTGTTACTTGTATTCAGAATTGCCATTCTGACTGGAGTAAGATGAAATCCCGGTGGAGTTTTAATTTGTATTTCCCTAATTGCTAGAGATTTTGAACATTTTTTTCATATAATTGTTTACCATTTGTATTTCTTCTCTTGTGAAGTGCCTGTTCAGTTCCTTTGCCCATCTATTGATTGGGTTACTCATTTTTTTTTGGTGTTAAGTTTTTGAGTTCTTTATATATCCTGTGGATTAATGCTCTATCTGAGGTGAGGATTGCATTTTCTCCCATTTTCTAGGTTCTTGCTTCATGTTCTTGATTGTTACTTCTGCTGTGAAGAAGCTTTTTAGTTTGATACCATTCCTTTTATGGATTATTGATTTTACTTCTTGTGCTTTAGGAGTCTTGTTAAGGAAGTCAGTTCCTAAGTGGAAGTGATGGAAAGTTGGGTCTACATTTTTTTCTAGTAGGTTAAGGGTCTCTGGTCTAATGCATAGATCCTGGATCCACTTTGAGTTTTGTACAGGGTGAGAGATAGGAGTTCAGTTTCATTCTGCTGCATATGGATTTCCAGTTTTCCCAGTACTGTTTGTTGAAGAGGCTATCTTTTCTCCAATGTATGTTTATGATGCCTTTGTCTAGTATGAAATAGCTGTATTTATGTGGGTTTATCTCTGTGTTTTCTATTCTGTACATTGGTCTTTGTGCCTGTTTTTGTGCCAATACCTAGCTCTGTAGTATAATTTAAGATCTGGTACAGTGATGCCTCCTGTTTTGCTTTTTCTTGCTAAGTATTGTTTTAGTTATTCTGGATTTTTTCCAAATGAATTTCATGACTCCTTTTTTCTGTTTATATGAAGAATGTCATTGGAATTATAATAGGGATTAAATCTTTATAGCACTTTTGGCAGTACAGCCATTTTGACAATGTTAATTCTGCCTATC
The DNA here is from genome assembly GCF_048772815.1 of Callospermophilus lateralis. NCBI lineage: Eukaryota > Metazoa > Chordata > Mammalia > Rodentia > Sciuridae > Callospermophilus > Callospermophilus lateralis. The sequence goes on from NC_135310.1 coordinate 103,515,463, forward strand.
CAAGGACATGGGAGGTCTTTCCATCTTCTAAGGTCTTCTTCAACTTCTTTCTTTAGTGCTCTGTAGTTTTCATTGTAGAGGTCTTTCAACTCTTTTGTTAGATTGACTCCCAAGTATTTTATTTTATTTTTTTGAGGCTATTGTGAATCAGGTAGTTTTCCTAATTTCCCTTTCAGTTGATTCATCACTGGTGTATAGGAATGCAATTGATTTAAAGGTGTTAATTTTATATACTGCTATTTGCTGAATTTGTTTATCAGTTCTAGAAGTTTTCTGGTGGAGTTTTTTGGGTCTTCTAAACATATAATCATGTCATTAGCAAGTAGAGATAGTTTGAGCTCTTTTTTTCCCCTATTTGTACCCGTTTAATTTCATTCTTTTTCCTAATTGCTCTGCTAAAGTTTCAAGGACTTTACAGAATGGAAGTGGTGAAAGAGGGCATTCCTGTCTTTTCCTGTTTTTTAGAGAAAATGCTTTCAGTTTTTCTCTATTTAGAATGACGTTGGCTTTGGGTTTAATATAGCTTTTTTGGGTTTATATAGCTTTTACAATGTTGATGTATGTTCCTACTATCCCTAATTTTTTTAATGTTTTGGACATGAATGAATGCTGTTTTGTCAAATGCTTTTTCTGTATCTATTGAGATAATCATGGAATTCTTGTCTTGATGTCATGAATTATGTTTACTGATTTTCATATGCTGAACTAACCTTATATACTAGGATTAACCCCAGTTGATCATGGCACTATATTTTTAAATGCAATTTACCAGTATTTTATTAAGAATTTTTGCATTGGGCTGGGGTTGTGGCTCAGTGGTAGAGCGCTTGCCTGGCATGTGCAAGGCCCTGGGTTCGATCCTTAGTACCACATAAAAATAAAAAAATAAATGAAATAAAGGTATTGTGTCCAACTACAACTAAAATATAAATATTAAAAAAAAGAATTTTTGCATCCGTGTTTATCAGGTATGTTGATCTGAAGTTTTTTTTCCTTCATGTGTCTTTTTAAAAAATATTTTTAGCTGTAGATGGATACAATATCTTTATTTTATTTATTTTTATATGGTTCTGAGAATTGAACCCAGTGCCTTGCACATGCTAGGCAAGTGTTCTACCACTGAGCCACAACTCCAGCTGCCCTTGATGTGTTGCCCTTGATCTATCTGGTTTTGGTATCAGGGTGATACTAGTATCATAGAATGAGTTTGGAAGTGTTCCCTCCTTTTCTATCTTATGAAATAATTTTAGGAGGATTGGTGTTAGTTCTTCTTTGACAGTCTGGTAGAACTGGGCTGAGAATCTGCCTGGTCCTGGGCTTTTCTTTGTTGGTAGGGTTTTGATGGCATCTTTAATTTCGTTGCTTGAAATTGATGCTAAAAACTTCTATGTCCTCCTGTTTTAACTTGGATATGTCCTAGGTCTGTAGAAATTTATTGATGTGTTCATGATTTCTATTTTATTGGAGTTTAAATTTTCAAAATACTTTGATTATTGTTTGTATTTTGGTAGTGTCCATGGTGACGTTTCCTTTTTGATCACAAGTTTTAGTAATTTGAATTTTTTTACGTTTCTCTTATGTTAGCTTGGCTAAGGGTCTATTAATTTTATTGATTTTTTTTTCAAAGAATGGACTTTTTGTTTTGTTGATTTTAAGGTTTTTTTTTTGTTTCAGTTTCATTGATTTTGCTCTGATTTTAATTATTTCCTATATTCTATTGCTTTTGCTGTTGATTTGTTCTTTTTCTAGGCCTTTGAGATGTAATGTTAGGTTATTCATTTGGTGAATGAATACAATACAATGAGCCCTCCTCTTAGAACTGCCTTCATAGTGTCCCAGAGATTTTGATGTGTTGTGTAACTATTCTAATTTACCACTAAATTTTTAAAATTTCATCCCTGATTTCTTCTACTATCAATTCATCATTCAATTGTATATTATTTAGTCTCCAGATGTTAGGGTAGCTTTTATTTTTTATTTTATTGTTGATTTCTAATTTCATTCCAAAATAATCTGATAAAATGCAAGATATTATCTCTATTCTCTCTTTTTTTTTGTATTTGCTAGGAGTTGATTTGTGGCTCAAGATATGGTCTATTTTAGAAAAGGATCTATGTGGCTGCTGAATATAAAGGGTAATCAGTTATTGATGGATGAAATGTTCGACATGTCTGTTAAGTCTAAATTATTGTTTGTTTTTTTTTTTAGTTCTATAGCTCCTTTGTTTAATTTTGTTTAGACAATCTATCCAGTGATGAATGAGGCATGATAACATCATCCAGTATTATTGTGTTATTATCTATTTGATTCTTGAAATCGAGAAGAGTTTACTTGATGTACAAAGATGCTCCATTGTTTGGGGCATATTTACAATTATTATGTCTTATTGATGCATAATTCCCTTAAGCACTATGAAATGATCTTCTTTGTCCCTTCTGATTAACTTAGTCTAGAAGTCCATTTTATCTGATATGAAGATAGAGACCCCTAATTGTTTACAAGATCTCTGTGAGTGATATGTTTTTCCTCATTCTTTAACTTTCAGTCTGTGGATATATTTGCCTATGAGGTGTATAGAAAATATGTATAGCATATTGTTGGGTCTTGTTTTCTTTTTCTTTTTTTTTTTTTTTGAGGGGGTCTTGTTTTCTAATCCAATCTTCCAGTTATGGCTTTTGATTGACAAGAGTAAGTCATTTACATTCCATGTTATTATTGAGAAATGAGTTTTATTCCCTGTAATTTGATTTATTTCTGATTTTTAATTTGAATTAGTTTCTCATTTGGTTGATTATTCTTCTAGTGTATTTCCTCCCTTTTCTGGTTTTCACTTTTTTTTCTTCTGCATGAAATAGTTTATTAAGTATGTTTTTTTTTTAACTTTTATCATGAAGGTTTTTATTTCATCAATTCTGAAGATTAATTCTGCTGGGTATAATATTCTTGGCTGGCATCCATTTTCTTTCAGAGCTTGGTATATATTTTCCCAAGGCCTCCTAGCTTTTAGAAACTGGGTTGAAAAATCAGCTGAGATCCAGATTGGTTTCCCTTTAATATAGGCCTGTCATTTTTCTCTGTCAATCTTTAAAATTGTATCCTTATTCTGCATGTTAGGCATTTTCATAATAATGTGCCTTGGTGTGGGTCTGTTGTAATTTTGTATGTTTGAGGTCCTGAAATCCTCCTGTATTTGATTTTATATTTCATTCTTAAGGGTTGGGAATTTTTCTGATATTATTTCGTTAAAAAGTTGTGCATTCCTTTGGTTTGTATCTCAGCCTTTGCCTATCCCAATAAAGTTATATCAAACCAAATAGTTCCTGCTATGACATCTTTAATGTTAATTGTCACAGTAATCGAAATATGTGACCAGTTATTGCCCACAGTAAAAACAGAAAGTTTGCAAAAGGGTTTACAATTTCAAATGGTGGACAGAGAACAGAAGTATTGTAGGATGTGATGATTATGAGGGAGGAGGAAAGAAAATAGAAGTAAAAAATTAAAGGAAGAGTGAAAGAATAATAGATATTGCTGTTAACAGAAGAAAAGAGAGAATCAAGGGAAACATAAAAGTAAGAGAAGAAATATATAAAATACTAGTTAAAAAAACTCCAAAGAATATAAATCTAAAATATACTAATCAAACATCCTAGTTCTCAAATTACTGATCCATGAAAAATAACTGGCTTCAAAAATGCTAGAAAGGGGAGGGGAGGGGGGAGAGGGGATAGTAGAGGATAGGAAAGGCAGCAGAATACAACAGACACTAGTATGGCAATATGTAAATCAATAGATGTGCAACTGATGTGATTCTGCAATCTGTATACGGGGTAAAATGGGAGTTCATATCCCACTTGAATCAAAGTGTGAAATATGATATAGCAAGAACTATGTAATGTTTTGAACAACCAACAATAAAAATTAAAAAAAAATGCTAGAAAGAAAAAAGAAACAAATATGGATATGTATAAGTGTCCATTCACCACTCAGGTCACAATTAAACAGAGAAAAGAAAAGGAAAAAAAAAGTCTTGATGAAAAGTTAAAGAACTGTTTCCACTGGAATTCAAAAGATTCTTGGCACTATTATGTACAGTGGGCTGAAATGTGATGCCTGCTCCACCCTCAGGGTGCGGTTGATGGAGTGCGAGAGAAAATCCCTTAAGCAGAGCTCCTAGGGGTGGGGTTTAGGTTTAGATAGGCTCTGCGTTCTTTGCTGACTGGCTATTGGTCTGAAGATTATAGATCAGTGTATCTTCCTGGCTCAGCAGTTGCTAGCTAGCTGGGAGACTGCACCCCAGGGATCTTCCCTGAGTTTCACTCATGTGGTGGAGGAGTCAATCCTTAGTCCCCTCTGTCACTCAAGGACCCTGCAGACCCTGGTATTTCAGGTTCAGTCTCCAAACTTAATATCCCTCCCATCTTTGCCCTTTCAAATTCCTGTCTCAGAGCATCTCTCCCAGCTGGTCCTGTAAGTGGCCAGCCTGGAGGGGGATGGGGGAAGCTGGGTGGGTTTCCGTGACCTGTGTTCCCCTGGGTAAACCCCTCTCCATATTTGATTTTCTCCTGACCACTTAGACACACTCTATGTCATGCAGTGTGGGTTTGCCAGGCCTGTATTTCAGGGCAAGCTTGGGGTTGCCAGGAATCAGCAGCTGCTGGCTCCTGTATAATAACTGCAAACTGGTTCCTTCCTTTGTCCTTCATGGGCAGCTGGGAGAGACGTGGCTTCTTTCCCACAGGATATTGTGCCTTTCAGGTTAGTCAGGCAGTGTCTTTGATCTCTGATCTCTCCATACCCAAACATGCCTCAGGCCTTTTAAAAATGTGGGTTCTGTTAATTCTCTTGTCCCTCCACTTTGTTAGGGGGAATCATAGCAGTCTGTGATGCTTGTGGCAGTGGTGGTGGTGGCACTGGGGATTTTTTTTCCTTATTTTATTATATCCAACTTCCTGAGTCACTAATAAGCTTTGAATGCCCAGTATTAATTCCTAATAAAGTCCCTTTTTCCCCCCAGTCACCTTACTGAGAAGCTGTCTATCTGCTTTCTTGGTTTCACACCATGGAGCAGCCAGGAAAATGATCGCCTCTATTCTGCCAACTTGAAAACTCTGGTATGTGTACAATTTAAGTAATAAAACTACCTCAAACCCCTGAAACTGCAGTGTACAGATTCAGTGAAGCATTGCCAGGACCTTGAAGCCCTGGTGCCTGCTGGCCCCAAACCTTTCCCTCAACCCCAACCTTTATGTTCATCTTTCCCTTCCTTTCTTTACAGTTGTATCACACTTATGTTTGCATCCTTACATGGTGTATTGCTTAGTTTTGAAAAACCAAACAGGCGAACATAAACTCAGCTGATGAGAAGGTGACATTCTCACTATTAGGGAGACTTCCACAGACACGGTGAATCCTTGATTCTGGTCATAGTCTGGCTTCAGCTTTTCTGGGATTTTATAAGAACGTATTCTGGGAAGGTCCTGAGAAAGATCTTGGTAAACCTCAAGAGCTGTGGAGTGGGGCCAGGGAACCAAAGCTGCCAGCCATACCTAGAGTTCAGGACACAGTTTTATGTGGGATATATCTACTCATCCAGGGACCTCATTTCCCAGCACCCTTCCATCCATGGGGAAAAGAGCCTGGGCTCTGGAATTTCCACATGAGGGAGAAATACATACTGAGCAGGAATACCTCTCATAAACTATAATTTGAATGAGAAATTTCTGTTTGGTCATGATGCATTATGGCTCCACCCTTCAGCTCTTTATCCTACTTCGATACTAGAGGTTCTTGAAGTCTAGCAGAAATATGGAGATTAGGTTGCTCTGCATTGTGTGTTTCTGAACCTACCATATATAATCTCTGTTTTCTAAAGGTTGGCAGAGTGGGAGGGAAGGAATGAGCCCATAAACTAATCCAGTCAATGAGTCAAGGAGACAGGAAATTCCTCTAAGTCAAGAGGGCTATGTGCAAATAAGAATTTGAGATGGCTTGACCTGGCTGTTCTGTCCTCAGATTCAAAAGAGATAAATGGCAGCAGAGATTTTCCCCTTGAAAGTCCTCAGTGTGTCTGTCCCTTGAATCACACGGCTCTATCTATACTGGGTATTCTGTGTTACACAGCTATCTATCTTTCTGGGATCTCCTTTGCCATCTTGGCAGAAGACTCTTAGCATCTTTCCTGTATTGACACCACTTCTGACACTTCATATCTTCCTATTTCATGGTTTACTCTCTTGTTTCAATGGAAAACATCCTCAAGAAGTTTCTTGAGAAAGGATGACACAGATCTTTTAATCTAGGTGGTTGAGATAGACACAAAGCAGAATAAATAAGTTAAATGGCAGCCCAGAAGGAGATGAGATCTTGAGATCTTGTTTACCCCAAATGCCTTTTCTCTTCCTTCATAATATGGCTTCAATGTGTTTGAAATTTTATGTCAGAGATAACTTTCCTTTGGAATTTTGAACATACTATTCTATCATGTTCTATGTTCTAGGGACACAATTGGGAGTTCTGAGCATATTCTGATTCTGGGTCCTTTGTATCTGTCTGTTTTTCTGCCAAGAACTCTCTGGAATTTTCTTTTTGCCTTGAGTATCTGAAATTTCAGTAAGATCTGGCTTGGTGTCAGTCTGGGAAACCCCAGGAGCTGTGGAGTGGGGCCAGGGAACCAGAGCTGCCAGCCATGCCTAGAGTTCAGGACAGAGTTGTATGTGGGATTCATCTACTAAATTTAGACAAAGCAGGCAATGAGTCTTCTGGCAGCTCATTCTCTAGTTCTGAGAATTTTCTTTCATCTATTTAAGTTATTGATTTATTCTCCACTTCATACTGTTCTTTTTATTTTGATATAGTTCTTTCTGGGTGGGTTCCCATTCGTATCTTTTCTCCAATATTTTTCATCTTTCTGTTCTGCTTCCTTGAACATGTTCTAACCTTTGTTTTCCTGGTATTTGGTTGGCCATTTCATTTCTGCTATCATGTTTTTAATTTTCAGGAGCATTTTTTTTTCTGTTCTTGGTATTTTCCTTCTAAAGTAGTATCTTATTTTGATTTATGGATCCATAATTTCCTGATCTTCTCTGAGAATTTTCTGAGGACTTTAGTTACATTGAGAGGGTGTTTTTCCCCCTGTGTATTTTCTATTGTCTACTAATGCTCTTTTCTGTTTATGTTGGTATTGATCTTCACGTTAAAGGGACTTTTTCTAGATGTTTTCTCAAGATTAAGATAAAAACTGATTGAAAATTCATTGTACATAGGAAAATTAGTGAACTTGTAATTTTCACTAAAGGGTGATATGGAGCCATTTGTGGGGAACTCCCTATGGGAATCTTTATACTTTCCCTTTGGGCTGTACAGATATTTCAGTATCTTGCCAGAATGTCAGGTGTTGTTGGTCAGAGTTCTAAAACCTGAAAGGGGAGACAGGCCTGAGGGTGGGACATTCCTCAGCATTTAGAACCTGCATGATCCTTGTGTTTTTGGTGGCACCTGACCCTCCTCTGCGCTGATAGTCCAATTTTACTTAGTACAGAAAAAGGCCACCCATTAAGTGTGCAGCTCAATTGAATATCACAAATTTGTCCAGGAAGACTTGAATGAGCAGATGCTTTTGACCTGTGCTTCGCCCCACTCCCCTTTGGAGACTTTACCCACTTAAAAACAAGTGTTTAATGTGGGAAATCTCATGTCAATATAATTTTAGTTCCTGAGTTGGTGTTTTGTATATTCTTCTTGTGTTCTTTACTATTAAAATTAAAAAAAAAACACACAAAAGATTGTGACTGGGCGTGGTAGCTCATACTTGTAATTCCAGCAACTTGAGAAGCTGAGGTAGGAGGATCCTAAGTTTGAGGCTAGCCTAAGCAATTCAGAATAAGAAATAAATAGGAAATAAAAAGGGTTGAGGTTGTAGTTAAGTGGTAAATCACCCTTGGTTTCAATCCCTAATACCTCTCATGGAAAAGAGTGAATATAAATTACTTTCTTCTAAGTGTAGTTTTCAGTTTCACTTTATTTTTTTCCAGATCCACTAAAAAATTTTCCCTAACCCAGGAATCTTTTCTTTTATTATAAATTTTCTTACTTTATCTACTTACTTTATTCGGGTTTCTTATTTAAAATTTCTTTTGCTGACATAGTTTGTCTCTGTTCCCTTTTATATCTATAATCAATTTATTTTGATAATTCATTTCTTTGTTAATATTTATCTTAATCATCTCTATCAATGATTCCAAAAGATTTGTCTATGGGTGGTTGCCAAGGAGGGTACATCAAAATCAACCAGGGAGGTTCTTAATAATAATCTCTCAAACTCCTTCTGCGGAGATTCTTTGTTGTTTGTTTGGTTTTTGGTACTGGGGATTGAATCCAGGGATGCTTAACAACTGAGCCACATCCCCAGCACTTTTTAATTTTTATTTTAGGGCTATGCTAATTTGGTGAGGCTGGATTTGAACTTGCAATTCTCTTGCCTCAACCTCCCAAGCCTCTGGGATTACATGTGTGCACCATCAGACCCAGCTTCAGAGATTTGTTTTTACTTGACCTGATAAAAAAAAAAATGTTTAGATATTGATGCCAGTTTAATGGTTATGAGAAATGGGGAGAACAAGAAGGATGTTCCAGGTAAACCAGAAGCATAACTAAAGCCCCAGTGGGAATCAGACAGGCATGACCTTGAGAACTAGTGGCAGGGAGGGGCAAAGGTGGATCACAGCACTGACATAGGCTGATCAGGCCATGGAGTTATTTTGTGTTATGCAAGATGGCTTACGCTTTATACTCTAGGCATAGGGGAGTTATTGAGAAGCATTTAGCAACTGTAATCAGACTTACATTTTAGAGAGAACATACTGAGCTGGGCATGATGGCACATGCCTCTAATCCCAGAGGCTCGGGAGGCTAAGGCAGGAGGATTGTGAGTTCAAAGCCAGCCTCAGCAATGGCAAGGTGCTTAGCAACTCAGTGAGACCTTGTCTCTAAATAAAATACAAAATAAGTCTGGGGATGTGGCTTAGTGATCAAGCACCCCTGAGTTCAATCCTCTGTACCCACTCCCCTGAAAAAAAATTCTGGAAACATGAGGAGAAATGGAATGCAGCAATGATTATTGCATGATTAGAACACAGGTGTGCTGGAGTTGGTTGTGAGGTATGCCACAGATAAATTATTTGCTTTGTAGTATGCTAAATACAAAATCTTATAAAGGATATTTAAAAAGTTGTGAGATTCAAAGTTATAATAATCTCACTTTCACTTGCAATGTAGGTTTTCTTCCACTAGAAAGTAGTCCCATAATACCTCAGTTGTTTGGAATTGTGTAACTATAGGAGTATGCCATTTATTCTGTATGTGGAACAGGTAATGCTATGTGTTTACTAAATTCCATTTCATTTTCTTTTTTCTGGACATCCAGAAAAAGCACATTTCCAAGTCTCCATTGGCATTAACTTGGGCCTGTGTGATTGAGGTTTGGTTTTAAACCCTTGTACACATGGTTTTGAACCTTCTTGTCTCTTTTATTGGCTATGTGCCCAACAGACATACAATAATCACCAATTTTAATGAAAAATTTCTGTTAGCTATGTTAGCCAAAGAAAAAGAAACTGGTAAATTTTTAATAATTTTGGTATATTTAATTTTATAATACATTTAAAACATTATTTCAACATTTATAAACAAACATTAATGACATAGTCTATATTTTAAGAAATACTAAGTTCCTGGGGCTGGGGATGTAGCTCAAGCGGTAACATGCTCGCCTGGCATGCGCAGGGTGCTGGGTTCGATCCTCAGCACCGCATAAAAATAAAATAGAAAAGACATTGTGTCCACTGAAAAACTAAAAAATAAATATTCAAAAATTCTCTCTCTCTCTCTCTCTCTCTCTCTCTCTCTCCCTCTCTCTCTCTTTTAAAAAAAGAAATACTAAGTTTCTGAAATCAAGTATCTATCCTACAACAGAACTCAATTAGGACTAGCCAGATTTCAAGGGCTCAATAGCCACAAATGCTTATTGGTTATACTGTATTAGACAATGCAGTTCTAATTGTCGGCTACTCTGAGAAGGCAGAGCCTGTCCGCCTAGGTCCCTGAGTAGAGCAAAAGTCACTGAGGACTTCTTTTGGACAGTAACATGCACACAAATTAAACTTTGTTATTTGGACATTGTTGCAGAAGCCCTTAATTATCTGCCCTTAATTGACTCCTCTAAAAGTTTGAGAGACGATGAGGAAGCAACACAGACACCAGTGGGAATCTTATTATGCCATAATCACACCAGCAACCTTGGACCTAGAGAGGAGGGAGAGAATACGAGAGCCATTGACGAAGGGTTTATCAGTTGTTGGATGAGGGGAATGAAGGACACAGAGAGCTAGGTTTCTGATTCAGATGTGTAGGTGATGATTTTCCACTAGATAAAAACAGCAGTAGGAGTAGTTTGGGAACAAAGATAGTGTAGTTTTTTTCTTTGTAGACTTTGGGGTACCTCTGGACTCTTGATTCAAAGTTCAGTTCAGCATTGACTTCTACTGTGTGCTAGGTCAAGTGTTGATACTCTGTTCTCAAAGAACAATGAACTGGTTAAATATGTAAAACCAACAGTCTGTAAGAGTAGTGATAAAGGAAATTCACAATGCTCTTGGAGTGCAGAAAAGAGAGGTCTGATCTAGGATAACAGGGAATGATATGTCTTAAGGCTTTTGTGAGGAGATGATACCCAAGTGGGTGAACAAAGTGTTGGGTGTAGGGGAGAAGAGAGGGCAGGGCAGGAATAAAAGAACACCAGGGGACAGGCTGGGAAGACATTCAGGAAGAGGGGACCACATGACACAGGCACTGAGGCACTGAAATCAACAAAAGCATGGTGGTCACCACAAGAACCTCACTACAACCAGAGCATGAAACACCAGGGAGGAAGTGGCATGGGAATGAAGCAGAAGAGAGAGCAGGGCAAGATCACAGAGGGTACTTTCTGTTATGTTTAACTTTGTGCCATATGTAGATGTTGGGGGATGGACTAAGGGGACAGGAGCAATGGCAGGAAGAACCGATAGGAAGTTGTAGCATGAGGAAGGAAATGACAGATGAGGTCCTGAACCTGGGCAGAAGGGTGTTGATGAGAAAGGAGGGAGGCCATGGAGAACTTTTGGGAAGTGAAAAAATACTGAGTTGGATGATTTCTGGATGTTAGGAGTGATGAAGAGGAAGAGGAAAGAGGAGTCAGGGAAACCTTGGATGACGAGTAGATGATATTGCTAACTGGGAAAAATGAAGGTAGAGTAAAAGCAAGGCATATCAGATGACGGGGAATGTAGCAAGTGCTATAGTTTGGATAGAGTTTGTTTCCAAATACGCGTGTGCTAGAAGCTTGGTCTCCAGTGTGGCAGTGTTGAAGTGCTGGAATGTTTAGGCTGTGAGGCCTTTTGCAAGGAAATTTGGTTGTGGAGGCCTGACCCTCAGAAGAGATTAATACTGTCTAATGACAATGGATCAGGTCTCGGGGTGGGGGTGAGGGGCTGTCCTGAGAAGTTTTATAAGCAAGCTTGGTATCTCCCCCAAATCCCTCTTCTTTGGCACATGATCCTTCCATGTGATGCCATCCACTATTAAATCCTTACCCAGAGTCAAGCAGATGCTAGTGCCAGGGCCTTAAATCTCCAGAATTGTGAAATAAATAGTCCTCTTTTCTTTAAAAAGTATCCAGCCTCAGGTTATAACAACACAAAACATACTAAGACAGAAGGCAAAAACTACCACTACCTACCCAAAATATTTCCCAGGAGAACATTCTAGTGTGTAATAATGGTTCAGGAACATAGACATATATACGTCCCTCTCTTGGTCTTCTCCAAAAACAAAACCAAAGCCAAAATTTTCTTTCCACCACTAGCTTTCAGGGAAAACTAAAAATGAACAGAGTGTTTTTAGTGATGAATTTTAAAGCCTAAGGGCTCTGAAAACCTGTTGGTTGCAGCTGTGTTTGAATATCCTCTAGGAAGCTGGTGGGCTTAAGAACAAGATGTGAGGAACACAAAATGACACTGAAAGAATGGGCCTGGAGAAGCTGTTCCCTGGATTTGGAGTTGGGAATGAAATAGAGAAAGGACAAAGGCTTCTGGGTGGAGCATCCCGGAAAATGAAGGAGTGAAGGGAAAGATTTTTAGGAGGCTGGAGCCTGCAGGACTGGCTGGAGGATTTCCAGAGGCCTCCAGAAATAGGGCAAGATGGCTGCCTGGGCCATGGCTGGTGGGAGATGGTTATGAGTCGAAACTTGAAACTACTCTGGAATTGAATGTGATTCAGTTTTCATTTTACTTGGACTGAACTTTTCTCATACTTCCAGTTGGTTCTGCCCCATCAGCTCCTTTTTTGGGTGCTTGGTGCATCAGATCAGAGAGGCTAGGTCCTGGGAGGGTAGCTCAAGTAGAGAAACATGTTCCTCTGTTGATCTCTGGTGGGCCTTAATCCCAAAGGAAGTCTGAGTTCTAGGGAGACACTGAGTAACCTAGACTGAAAACGGAGTCTTCTCCCAGTACTTCCTCTTTCACATCAAACTTCAGGTTATAATTCTGGGAGATTGTTTATTTTTTCTATTTGATCATTACTAATGACATGCCACTTTCCCAAGGTCAGTATTTTATTTGCTTAAATCATTTTGGAATGCTTCTGTTTATAGCATTGCTTACTGTGATTGTCTTGAGGGCATGTGAAATGGAGAACTTGGACTTGGGTGGTTTGAGGATATTGCTGCTCAAAGGCATGGCTTGTTTGGCTCTGTAGGTGAATTTGTATACTCTCCCAAATAGGAAAAAGCTGAATTTGCTGAAGTGCATTTGTCCTCAATATCTTTGGGGAATTTGTGACTGCACACCACTACCCCCAGGATACCAAAATCTGCCAATACTCAGTTCCTTATGTAAAATGGTAGCATTTGTATATAGTCTACACATATCCTTCAGTATGCTTTAAATCATTTCTAGATTACTTATAATACCTCAAAAGATGTAAATGTTATGTAAACAGATATTATGCTATATTGTTTATGGAACACTGATAAGAAAGTGTATGTGTGTTCATTGTAGATGTGACCATCAAAATATAGGCCTAACTATATTTTGATCCCCACTTGAATCTGAGGATATGGACCCCATGGATATAGCAGGCTGACTATAATTTTAATGAGGAAGAGTAAGAAAAGAGCTGAGTGTGGTGGCATGTGCCTATATGCCTGTAGTCCCATCTACTTGGGAAGCTGAGACAGGAGGACAGTTAGAACCCAGGAGTTTCAGAACACTCTGGGCAACACAGTGACACCCCGTCTCAAAAAAAAAAAAAAAAAAAAAAGCTAGGGACATAACTCAGTGGCAGGCAGAGCATTATATAAGTGTGAGACTCTGGGTTCAATGCCCAGCACTGTAAAAGAAAGAATGTGAGAGAGAGAGAGAGAGAGAGAGAGAGAGAGAGAGAGAGAGAGAGAAGAAGAAGAAGAAGAAGAAGAAGAAAAATAAACAATTCTTTTTTTTTCAAAATTTTATTTTTATTATTAGAGTTTTTTAACAAGGGTTTTACAGAACAGAGTTAGACTTGCCATCTGTCTTATGAAACCTCAATAATTTAAAAACTTAAGTTAATAAATATGAAACTAGGTTTAGTTTTTCTCTTTTAAGCCACGCCATGCACTTCTAAGAGACACAGAGGAGAAAAATCCCATATCCATGTGTAGTTAAACACATTTTCAACTACCATTTAATGCTACCTACGATTTCCCTAGGCAGAGCTAATAATCATAGTCTTTTATCTTTCTCGAAAGATTTAAGAAACATAAATAGATCCATAAATAAAGGTTTTACTTTTCAAATAATAAAATCCCCTAGTCTTAAATCTTGTCCTTTTAAAAAGAAACACAAAATAAGATAGGCAATTAATTAAAATGAAATCTTACGCCCCAAAGTTATCTTAGGACATATTAAATACATAAATAACTTAAAGACCTTAGAAAAGCAAACAAGAAGTACATTGTATCCATTCTAAACCTTTCTCTTGGGGAAAAGGAAGGCCGATTTGGGTCCCTTCTCTGAACCAGTGTTACCTCCACAGGGTTAATCTGATGAACTGTTTTAAGAACCTTGAGTTTGGCCAGAAAACCTAACTGCTTCAGGGAGACCCTTCAGGACAGACCCAAAACTCTTAGGCCACGTGGCGGATGATGGGGGTGACGCAGGTGCAGCCCACAGCCACCACCATCTTCTCCAGCCGGAAGGAATTGGGGCAGTGCTGAGGCTCCCTTCGCAGGACCAGGATCTCTTGCTGGATGGGGACGGAGTTCATGTGGTGGTCCACCTTCCCTTCAGCATTAATACAGCCCAGGTGGCGGCACTTTGCCTCCCAGATCACAGGGGGGTATCTCTCAGGGTCCTCATTGCGGCTGCAGAGGAGACAGAAGCCAGGATGAAAGTGGATTATCAGTAAAATAGGAAGAAAACCAAAGAGTAACAAAGGAGGCAAATTCACAGGTGACAAGTTATAGACTTGGCAAAATCTCTGAGGGATGTTACTTTAAGGAAGACCTTTTGGGGAAACTTGGATTTTCTTTCTTTCTTTTTTTTTAACTTTTCAAAAAATTTTTGCAGTGCTGGAACTTGAACCTAGGGTCTTGCATATGCTCTACTACTAAGCCATGACCCTTAGCTCTGAAATATGGATTTTCAAGCATATGGAATATTACAGAAAAAAAGACAATGGTCAGTTTTTCCTAATTTCTTTGAAGAATGAACAAAGTAAGATAGACTGAGACCATAGCAAGGATTTAGTTTCCCACAAAGGATACATTTTCAGAGTACGTTTGATTGAGGGGGAAAAAAACCAAGGGAAGAGTCGACTTAAAATCATCTAGGAGCTGTTTGTGTGACTTGATGAAATCTACCACAGTGAGAGGAAAAGCCTCAGAATTTTATCTAAGAGCACTCGCATAGGAAACAGCCCAAAGATGACAGGAAGGATTAGATACAAAAATTTTCCTCTATAACTTTCTCTTCTCTCTCTCTTTCATTTTTTAAATCTCTTGAATAGATTATTTTAATTATTCTTAGTAATAGCCAGAGGAGAATAAATCCTATAGTCAGGTGAGACTAAAACTAAGACTTATTTGCACAAAGTCAAATTATCAAAACACATTGTATTTCATCTTTTCTGGGGTCTGAATAGTAGGTATACTAAGGATGTAGCAAGTGCCATGTGTGGGGGTGGACAGCAAACTATCTAACTCAAACAGGAACAGAAGTACCCAACATGATTCTTTCTCCACTAAGATTCAAGCTGTATTTCCCCAGTGCTCATATAACCTCTCCCCAAGGACAAGCACAAACATCCTAGATAGTTATTAGTTATTTTCAACATGTTTTCTCAATTGTGGGTCTGGCCGAAAGAATTCAAACATTAATCCCCTATGATAAAAGTCTAATTTTAAAAAATTGACCAGTGGCTCAGGAGGCTAAGGTAGGAGGATTGCAAGCTCAAAGCCAACCATAGAACTTAGTGAGGCCCTAGGCTACTTAGAGAGACCCTGTCCTAAAATACAAAATAATAATAATAAAAAGGTCTGGGAATATAGTTCAGTGGTTCAGTGTCCCTGAGTTCAATCCTTGGTATAAACAAACACACACACACACACACACAAATAATTTAAAAAATGAGAAATAGTTTTGAGGTCTCATAAATATTAGAATAGTGACTATCATTAACTTGATTTGATTTTTGGTGTCCGTGACAATGAAATCTAATAGGCTAGGTGTTAAGGGGTGGGGTGTCCTGTGCTGTCAAAGAAGTCTGTAGAATGAAAGTTGGAAAATTACAGCTCCGGACAGTGGGCCTTTTATGGATTTCTGATTCTGAGTGAATAAAGTCATGCTCTAGGTGACTTAGAACAGTCTGGTGCATGGGAGAACTGAAGGATGCAGAGATTTTATCCTTACGTACTGGAGGTTCCAGGGTGAAGTGGATCGGTTGTAGTAGTTGGAAGGCCTTCTGGAATTGCCACTGGGGCTAAGGATGTTCAGGTTGAGCTTCACGTTCTGGAGGAAGTTCTTGTCATCAGTATGTGGGCATCCTGGGTTTTGTGGGAAGACTATTGCTGCTTTTGCTATAGCCACCAGACTCAGCAGCAGCAGCAGCAGAGACTGGAATTGAATGGAAAGGAGACAGAGATAGATTTTTTTGTTGATAAATTCGTTGTGATGATAATTTTTATTGCTAGTCATAGGAAGTATACTATGTTCTGGGAAAATCCATGTGAAAATTTCCAATCATTTAAATAGATAAATAAAAGCCCTACTTAGTTGATCAAAATTTATTAGTTATTAAGACCATGAATTTTTTTTTTACTAGTTTTCAACATTCTCTTTTGACTTAGGAAAGGTATGTTATACATATTGGCTGGCAGTAATTTTAGTAAAAATGTCAAGCCATGCCCTGTCATCAGCCTGTTAGCACATGCAACATCATCAGGCCAATAGGATAAGAGATGACCTTGATTTTCAAGGGGGAAATGTCCTTCTGCACCATTGTTCTCAGTCTGATCGTTCTGTGAAATCAAATGTGCACCTTGGAGAAAAGGGCTGTAGCAAATCCACATGGTATCAGTATTCATGTTAGAAATACTGTTTGTACCATTGGCAAACAGTCTACTAAAAACTGTCCCCTTTATGAATCCACCTGTATATTTTATGCTTGTTCTGAATTTATCATGCATTGATTCTGTAATAAGATGAAATTTCAAAAAGAATTCTTTAGGTTAAATATTTTAAAAATATTAAGTCCACTCTTTCTAAAGCAGTTATTCATCTATCTAAGTAGAATAGTTTTGATGTACCAAGAAAATAGCATAAAATAATAGAAACAAAGGTTGCTCTCACAGTTTTTTAAGGCGTCAGGGATAGCCACCCATTTTACTATGGATTAAAGAAAAACGTTGTGGAAGAACTATATTAAATCACTGTGTTCAGGCAAACAGACTGTCAACAAACATTTATTTTACTATACAGCATCATATCACACTTTTTGTGTGGTTTAGCCCCAATACAGACATCTTTCAGTTTTAATCTCATCTTTCAAACTGATGTGTATCAATTCCTGAAAATGCTGTTCAGTTGTCTACCAAAGGTTTCATTTCCCATCCTACATATGCTGCATTCATGGATCTCCATAGTTAGAATCCAGCATTTTGCATACCACAGTTCAGAAATCTGGGCTGATCCAAATCAGCAAGTGCATTGCACGTCAAGTGCAGAACTCACCATGGATGAAGTCCTCGCAGCAGACATCAGTGCTTCTCGTGATCAACTGGGGCTGGATGAGCTGTGCTTGCTGTGAGATGGACAAAGTGCAGCACGGCGTTCTCTCTTTTTATAGGGCTTTGCTCCTTCTGTGGTCTCTTACGTTGGCGTCTAGGAGTGGGTTTGGGGGTGACACCATTTTGGTTAAAAGTTCCATCCTCAAATGAGGTCAGAGAAGCACCACCACTTCATGACGGGTAGTACCTGCTTCTGAAGGAAAATGGGAAGGGCAGAAGTTCACTTCTAAAGGCTGCACATCCTCTCTTCATTCTTCGAAGAACTACTACGGGGTTGGCGTTGAGCAAAGATGCTTTGCCATGAGTCAACAGCATGTATTTATGGAGATAGCTGAAGCTGTTTAGAGCTATGCTCTGTTTAAATGGCTCATGGGAAAGAAGAAGTTTGACATAGCATCCAGGCCTTCTGATATCATGTATCTTGATTTCCCATTTGATCTCTCCTTTCCTCACCAGATTCCCTGGCCAGATGTTACAGAGAAAACTCCAGAAACTACTCAAGGTCCTGCCATATAAACAACAAAGCAAAAAAAATAATTAAATGATGATGAAATATATTATGTTTAATTGAATTTAACAACTGTTTTGTTGAGTGTCTAACCAAAGAATCAATAACTAGGTTAGAGACATGAGATTTACTATTAAAAGTATGTCTAACATGGCATGCTACCAAACAATTTGCTAATATTTGATGATTTTTTTTTTGTGGTGCTGAGTATCAAAGCTAAGGTCTCATGCTTACTAGGCAAGCACTCTACTGCTGAGCTACAGCCTCAGCCAAATATTTGGTATTTTGAGACTTAAACTTGTGTAATTCTTTAAGGAGGAGTGAGGTGGATGGAAGAATAAGGGAATCTGGCTGGATGAAGTGAGGAGGGAATTGAAAATGGAGATGGAAACTGAAGAGAGTTAGAGGTACAGAAAAGGAGGCAATTGTGTGGAGAGTGTAATATTAACAAGAAGTGGGAGGAGGAAAAGAAGAGGGTTAAGAAGGAAAGAGAAAGAAATAGCCCCTCTCTCCTTTTCTCTCTCAGTGAAATGACCTCTGACTCTCGTCCTTGAGAATAGTTCCTCCTTAGGAGTAGAGGACAAGGTCGATAAAGAAGGGGACCAGTGGATACAGTTGTGGCTGGCTACATGGTGCTCTTCTTCCCCTGCCACCAGTTAGGGGAGCCCTCAGCAGGGGTCTCACATTCAACATGGCTGACTAGCTATTCCAGCTCACTGCTGAAGTGTCTAAGTTTGCTGGATGCTGGGCCTGTTTGTCCTGAGATCCATTCCTCCCTGCTCTGATCTATGCTAAAGCTACTTTTGCAGACAGCATCTTCCCTTCTGTCTTCCAGAGCACTGCTTTCTCCCTTTCTTCCTCCAGTCTCAGGATTTAGTAGCCTCTTTCTGACACCAGTCTCAGTCACCAGCATAAGCAGTTCTGGGAATCCAATGATCTCTGCTGTAAATGTTTGAAATGGTTTCTGTTTCCTAACTAGATAGATCCTGATGGATCTATGAGGGAGGCCAGGAGCAGCTGAGTTTCCATGGTGATGGTAGATGCCCTTGTTAGGGGAAACAGATACAGATAGGACAGGTAGGATGCAGTTTTGACTGATTTCCCTAATTCTGGTGTTGACATCACCATCTACCCACCCTTGAAGGCAGGGCTCACTGTGAGCCCTCCTGTCTCTCTTCCGGTGTGATCAGCCTGTTCTCTCACATCAACCCCCTATTCCAGCTCTGCTGCTGATCCTCCAACTCAGATTTTTACCTATTCGGACTATTTGATTAGCCACTTTTGCATTTTCCAGTTGCTATCCTTAGATCATCTTCCACATCCCTGCTACAATGATTTTCAAAGTGCAACTCTGCATTTATCTTCTTCTATTAATTTGCATACTAAATGAAATGTGAGTTTAGCACTCGAATTAGTATAAGAGTTTGTGCAAACTTCCTTTCTCACCTCATCTCCTCCATTCTTCCTACTAGGGTGGATGGGGGTCCTGATTTTCCTCTAGGTCTGCTTCCAAAGGCTATACACCTTTTGTTACAGTACTGTCTCTGAAATTCCTTTCCCTGTCCTCA
The DNA here is from genome assembly GCF_048772815.1 of Callospermophilus lateralis. Classification (NCBI taxonomy): domain Eukaryota; kingdom Metazoa; phylum Chordata; class Mammalia; order Rodentia; family Sciuridae; genus Callospermophilus; species Callospermophilus lateralis. The sequence goes on from NC_135310.1 coordinate 103,534,898, forward strand.
GTATATCAGAATGCTGCTTGTCCTTTAAGGTACAGTTCAAATGTTTCCTTTAGGTCCAGAGGTCTCCCTGATGACCTTAGGTGGAGTGGTATGCCTCCTTCCATTGTATGTACCTTATACCTACCTCTCTAGTAACTTCTGCTTCATTGTGTACTGTGTTATATTTGGCTTAAAAAAGTGTGCTTGGGACATACATATATTTCCAATTTTAGATTTTATTGTAAGCCTTCAAGGCCAGTGTGTTATTTGTCTTTGTAACTTATATCTTTCCCAATGTAGCCCTTTATACAATGTGGCTCTTCACAGATTGCTTTAGTGTTTCTTATTCTTCTCTTGTACATGGCAGGTCATGCATATTCAGATTGCATGCCATTTATTTATACACAGAATTTCTTGCTAGTGTGCACACCCTGAGCCCCTCTTTGTGTCCCTTAGTATAGTGTCTAGTGAATAGTGTCAAATATGGTTGATGGTATGGAAAACCATATTTCAGAAGTTCAGACTCTTGTTTCTTTTTAGAGCCCTGGTGCGTTCCAATGACCCCACGAGTTGTCTAATGCCTTGGATCTCTATCCTGGTCCTTTGAAAAGTAGTGTGAGGAGGTCCTTGCCTATTCTGACTCCCTAGTGAGGTGATTCCTTCTTGTTACTTTCTGGCAATAATGAGGTGGGAGGGAAAATGTGAGCTGCCAGTTCCTCTGGTTGATGGGAGGGGGGAAAAGCTGACTTGAGCCCTTTTCCCCAGTCCTGCCTCCTGTGCAGATGACATCCAGCCTGTGAGCCATCCTTTGAAATATCAGTCCTTGCTTTAAAATAAGGATTGAGAAACAAGATGGCTTTCACTTTATAAAATGATCATTTTGATGTGATGGTTGGAGCTGGGTGTGCCAACCTAGAGTAAGTGCTTATCTTCCAGGGGAAAGCTTGAGCTGGAAGCCTTAGCCGCCTTGGAGAAGAAATTAGAAGCACAGAGAGGGTGTGCAGAGTGGAGTGAGGCCCTTTCTCTGTGTATTACACAGGCAGCTGGCTCAGGTTTGGATCCTAGTCCTTTGAGAGTAGAAGAACCCTGGGCTACTGAGAACTAGTGTTCTTAGAGCCCTGGATGGGAGAGCACCTGTATTTTTATATGGTGTTGCCTCTTTGAGACTTAGTTTGCTTTTTTGAGGCTTAGTGTTCCACTTTATCAAATGAGGTGGCTTTTTTAAAATTTTAATTTGGTAATGTTTGCTTGTCAATGATTTTTTTTTTGGAGGAAGTAAATAGTAAAGAATAAATGGTAGAATATATCAGGGATGATAATTTTACTTAGTGATTATCTTCAGGTGTATCAGTATTGCTTCTCTTAGGGCTTGAAACACATGACCATAAGCAACAGGGAACCGTTTGGAATTTGGAGCCAGAATTGGGGGCTGGCAGAGAAGGTGTTCAGATATTCCTCGCACCAAACACGTATTTGAAGCAGTGATAACTGTGAAATGTTTTGTGGGTTTCTGGATACAGGGAAATGATTTTCAACAGTCCCTAAAATTATCAGGCCATGTAACAGTATTTTTCCTACTTATAATAGAGCATAATGCGAAGGATGGAAGTCTTTTGTCTCCATGTGGTTGAAAATTAAGACATTGATAGAACTTACGTCGTATGAAATTTTCATGGTTTATTAAATAGGAAACACAGAGAGTGTGACCTTTCCAGACTTGTATAACACTATTGTGTTTCTTACAGCTGTGCTCTGAGGGCCATGCTGAACATGACCTGATGGATGGGCTGCCAGGGATGGATATGGGATCCATTTGGAATCCCTGTGGAGGAAATTCCCTCCCTTTCTTGACATGATGCAGTGACATGATGCATTAAAGGCATGAGTAGAAGGAGGGGATTTGAGCAGAATAGTTGTCAATGGGATGGTGGGGGCTGAGAGGCAGAGGGGGTCAGAATGCCTTCTCAACATTCAGGTCTGTTTTGTCGCCAGCTGGTCATCTAATTCTTGGTAGGTGTCGGTCTGCCCCGATGGAGACCAGCAGGAACAGCTTCTTTGTGTTGGTACTTTTCTTTTTTCTATTAGTTTTTGAGGTTTCCCTTACCTAGTTTAGACCTTTATTTTTTTATTTATTTGAGCTTTATAGTTATACATAGTAGTTGGGTTCATCCTGACAAACTCATACATGCATGGAATTTGATTTCAGTTCATGACCCTTTTTTCCCTCCTCCCCTTCCCCTCCCCTCTCCCATTCTCCTTCTTCTACTCTACTAAACTTCCTTTTCTCTCATTTATTTATTTATATTTGATTATAGACCACACATTTTTCTTTGGTGGAGATCATATAGCTATTTGGACATCTTTAAAAAACAAACCTAGTCTATATGGCCAAAGCAACATTGAACAAACATTACATCTCTGTGAGGAGTCTGGTTGGAAGGCGCTGTGTCCGGGACAAATTTTGGTAACGTGCCGGGCTTTCGCGACTTGCGTAATGGAGGCTTATTCTTAACATATTCCCTTTGCCAGCCCCAAAGCATTGAGAAGCTGAGTAAGAGGTTAAGCTATGCAAAAAGGAGGATGCGTCACATCACGTCATTGTAAAGCAACCACAACGCATCAATGTTTTCCCATCCCTACATTAAAGTCTACAACCAAACTGACCATGTGAGCATGTCAATTTCTCCTCTGAGTAATGCCTACTAACCTAATGGAAACCAGGCCTCTTCCTTAAGTTGAGTTTTTCACTAGTCTTTTACTGAAACACTGATTTAAAGTGGGTCAGAAAGCTTTCCATTTTTTTTTTCAAGCAAATATGCTTGGAATCATATACCTACGAGTACGTTAGCAGATATATGCAAATATGTTTTACTGGTGGCCTTCCCTTTGGTAATGTTAACTCCATTTGATACTCGAGGAATTAAGGTCAGCAAGTGACTGAAGTTTCAAGTTTGAACGGATGTCACTAAAAAGTATAGTCTAAAATTAAACAAGCCAGCCAAACCACACTCTGTGGTCGAGTATCACGTTAAAAGGTTTATTTTGTTTTCAGCAATTTTGAAGTTAGTATGATTTAGATAACCACAGAATGTATTTAAAAGGAAAGATGTAGCATATGAATTTAGAAAAAAATTACTTTTTAAAAATTTATTTAGACAATATAAAAGATGCTAGGGTGAGATGGCAGCCCCATGAATTGGAAATATGTTAAAATTGAGGCATAATGATGCTGTATTTCTTTAATTCAAAATCCTTTGGAGGAATATAACAAAGATTTGGTAATAACTTATAACAAAGATTAGGTAATAAAATAGAAACAAAATATGAAGGCGGCCCAGGTAATCTAGAAACAGAGTTACAAGTCAAGATCAAGGAAAAAGCCCAAAGTCACAGTCCATAAGGGCCAATATATTTTGTCTCTGAGCTCCCTGGCAGACAAAGGGAAAAGGAGACATTCTTAGTTACATGGTTCTCACCATCAGAAAAGAATAAGCCAGCTAATTCTTTAAAGGAGATGTATTTTTTCCTAGCATTACATTTGAAATAAAATTTTCATTTGGAGTTTTAAAAGCTCCTGGACAGTATATTGGCTAAAACCAATTTTTTTTTTCTTTAGACATTCCCAAGACCAGGTCCCAGCTCCACATTAGTAACTATGCACTCTTGAGAAAAATCTGCATTTTGGTTCTCATACCTACAAATGGAAATAACAATGGGATACACATCATAGGTACATAATTGTTAGGAATAAATTAAATAAGACATGTGGCTTGGTATGTATTAAATGCTCAAGGAAGGGCTGTGGTTGTGGCTCAGGGGTAGAATGCTCACTTAGCACAGGTGAGGCACTTGGATTGATCCTCAGCAGCACATAAAAAGAAATATATAAAATAAAGGTATTGTGTCCATCTACAACTAAAAAAAAATTTTAAAATGCTCAAGGAATATTAATAAAGCATTAATGTTTGTAGAAATGTCAGGACATAAGAATCTCTCAGAGGGTTTTTTTTTTTTTTTTTTGGTTGAAAGACAGACATTAGGTCTGAGGGATACTGGTTATTTTCTCATTCCAGTGTCTACTCTCAGAGGAAGTAAGACTTGAACAGGCCTCCACGTGGCCTGGATGAAGTAGCCTTTCACTGAACGAATGTTTCTTGAGCACTTGTTTTGTGTTAGTCTCCAGGGCTATGGCAGAGCATAGCAGACAAGGCCTCGCCTTGTGGGGAGCAGACATCTGGGGGCAATTTAGGTCCTTTATGCTATTCTGTGTCTACCACAACATTTACAGATTAATGAATCAGGCTTCATCAGCAGATAACCTGGAAACCAGGAATAGCGGACACAGGCATGGTGGCTACCGGAAGAGTAGTCCCTGCTGCAGATCATTAAGTTGTTCTTCTGGTTTAAGTATATATATATTTTTTCATTGACAATAAATGAATTTCAAAGTTTACCACATATTGAATTGAACTTAACCCAGAATTGCCATTCAATGTGTCTGTATTTCATATCTTTATCACTATTGTCTATCAATCCACACAGGGGTGCACATGCACACCCACATCCACACTCACACCCACACAGAGGAAAAAAAAAAAGCATAATTAATCCAGAATTCTGTTCTTAGAATAAGCTCTGGGGTTGTACCTTTCGTTGGGATAAATTGTAAATGAATTTATCTGGAAAAACTATAGGTATTTCATTTTACAAAATCAGGTCATCTTATAATACTATTTTGTAACGTTTTTCTAGCTTTATAGTACATTGTGCTCCTTTTATTTACTTAGAGTTCAATATGTATTTATGGTTTATTTTGGGGTTAAAAGTACTATGACATGTTTAAATATTAAGTATGCCATTACATGAGTTTAATTCAGATCCCTCTTTGGATATAAGAGGTTTTCATCACTGTAGATCTCTCATCTTTTTTAGTACCTACTGTCCCTACCCCCTGTAAGCCAGATTTGTCTCTTCTAAAACTTGATAGACTTAAAATTCTAAATTAGATACTCTTTAGTTGGGTCCCTTTCACTCAGCATGTTTACAAGATTCACCCACATTGCATTTATCATTTGTTCATTCTTTTAAATTGCTGAATAGTATTCCTTTGCACAGATACAACATCACTGATTCATCTGACTGATAAATACTGGGATAATTCTAGGTGTTGCCTATTATGAGCAAAGCTGCTATGAACATTCTTATATGAGGTTTTCTGTGGACCCCAGAAGGCTTTTTTGGGGGTGGAGGTACATTACAAATGTGAGCCATCTTTCATAGCTTGCCTAACATCAACCCCCTCTCTCATGAGGCCCTGGACTCTGCTTCTTACCACATGATCCTACTTGCCTGGCCATACTTACTGGGTGAAGTAGATACTCAACTCCTTTTGGGAAAGCAGATTATTTTTTTCTGAGAACCTGAAACTCTGGAGCTCTGGATACACATAGTCATGAAAAGCCATTTTGCTCCTTTTTAAAAGATGTGTGTGGGTTGTGTGTTTGTGTGTGTGTAGATCGAAACAGATTTGCCAGATTGGCTACATAACATCTTGAGGAATGAATGAACCACAGACCATTTTTTATTAGTGCATTTTAATTATACGGAACAAGACCATTATCATAACTAATTCCCTATTTTAAAGTATTTTAATTGCTGCCAAGTTTTTATTTTTTCTTTGACTTTCCATGCTACGGTCCCATTGCAGTAACCTAGCATACCTAGCTGCTGAGAATTATCACGAAGTTCTACATTTGCAAAGTAGCTGAATTTTGTTGCATAGCAGTGTTGTCAAGTCCAAAAAGAAAAAAAAAAAAAAAGTAAAGACCCAAAGAATTATACGTGCTTGGTTGCATAAGTAGAGCAGCTTTGTAAATTCATATCACTAGGAAATTATGACTGTTTTGAATGATGTTTGACCGCAGAAATTAGCAGCTCCAACTCGATTTAAGAGTTAAAAAGAACTTAGTGATAAGATGCAACAAAACTGGTTAGAACAAAACTTACTTTGTACTTGCAACAGCATAAAAAGTTTAATTATAATAGAATACTTTCATTATTTTAATGGTTACAGCAGATAAATTAAACAATGAAAGATTTTGTTGTTTAGGCTCTTCTAAACTGCGACTTTTTGGTTCATATATTTGCATGGAGAAAAAAAGTGAATATTTTGGTTTAAGATACATACCTGCCAATTTTTGCTTGGTAAGAATAAATAAAAACTGTGCTGATTTTATTAAGAAAAGTATGCTGTCTTGTCTTTAAGAACTGAGTATAATCTATTCATAGATGCATAACAATAAAATAGAATAATAAAAATGATACTAAAGATGAGCTGACAGAAATACATATAGCTTGTGAAAAATTCTAGGCAATATTGTAGTTGGATGTGGGGGTGCACTTCATAATCCCAGCTACTTGAGAGATTGAGGGAGCAGGATTGCAAGTTTGAGGCCAGTCTGAGCCATTTAGCGAGACCCTTTCTCAAAAATAAAAATAAAAGGGCTGGGGACGTAGCTCAGTGGCAGAGCACTTGCTTAGCATGTGCCAGGGTTTAGGTTCCATTCCAAGTACTAGGAAAAAACAAACAAACAACCAAGGTTGTTTGAAGGGCAATAGTCACTAAATAAGACATCAGCAAAAATAGTCAACAGCAGTAAGGCTAATGAGTGCACAAGGAACTGAGGTCTGCTATGTGGCAATGATGTCAATATTGTGATCTCAAAGAGCAAGACGTTTTTTGTATCTATCAATTCACTTATTTCATTTAACCTTGACAAAAATCCTATGGAATACTCTTATCCATATATATGGAAAAGAAAACTAAGAATCAGCAGTTTTCAGTAATTGGCTCAAAGTCATCTGGTTGGCAGATGGTTGTCCTGAGATTGACCACTGATATCACTGACTGTCAAATCCATGGTCTTTATACTGTGACAAACTGAGACCATTGACATTCAAAAACCTTTAAAAACAATTTTACAGCTGTCTTTCTGACTTTCTTATATTTTTAGAGTCTCAAAATAATTGGATTATCTTCAGTTAGGTCATGCATTAGGTGGTACTACCTCCTCAATCTATCCTTATGCATTATTTCTGTTTTATTGACAATCTCTTTATCTAATCCTATGCCCTGTGTCTAGACTAAGAGAACCTTGACATATATTGATTATACAATTCTTGCAAAGTAAAGATTTTCACCAAAGTAAATAAAGGAAGGTTGGAAAGAGGTGCTTATGTGTCTGTTTCACTGAAAATCAAGGTAAGAGAATTCATGTTTTATTTCCTGGATGGGATAGAAGATTTTTTTTTCTAAGAAAAAGGGTTGGAGGAAGTAGAATTTAAATGTGCAAATCATACAGGGGAATCTTATATGATGGCTATGAATCAGATTTTTTTTTTCTGTAGAAATAGGACATTGCAGTCAGTGCATTTTAGGTATGGAAAAAACTTTGCAGAAGTCAAGGTTTTAAATATCAGACCTGTATTAAATTAAACTTCAGGAACCTAATACTAAGTATGAGATTATAATAGGTTGAAGAGAAACAAATTTTGAAAACATTCTGATGTACATATGCTTTTTAAATGTTCAGATAGAATATAATTTTATTAAATACCATTATTTATTTAGTTTCATTGATGCATTTTATATTCATTCTGAATCAATATGATGATAAAAATCGTATATTAATTTGACCTTTGCTCTGATACATATTATTACTATAGGAAACATAAAAGCCTTTGTATTATTGCCTATGTTTTGCTTCCCAATGTTTAAAGATTGTTGTTTCTTTGTAATAGAAGCTCAATTGAGTCAGCTTAAGTAATAATATGGAATTAATTATGAAGATATAAAGGTGTCTAAATGTACTGAACAAGAGCTAAAAAAAAAAAAAAAAAAAAAAAATAAGCCGGGCACAGTGGTGCATGCCTGTAATCCCAGAGGCAGGAGGATCTTGAGTTCAAAGCCAGCTTCAGCAACCATGAGGCACTACGCAACTCAGTGAGACCCTGTTTCTAAATAAAATACAAAAATAGGGCTGGGAATGTGGCTCAGTGGTTGAGTGCCTCTGAGCTCAATCCTTGGTAACCTCTCAAAAAAGAGCTAAAAAAATTTTTTTCAAACTGCCCCTTCCCATGAACCATGTCTTTCCTCTGAAGATTCCTTTTCTCTGCTTCCTATCTTTTTGGCCCTTCCAAGTTCAGGGATTGACAACCTGGGTCACATGTCTCACCACCTATGGTTGAATAGCATCATGTAATACAAACAGGCTGCTGGGGTTCCAACTGGGTAGTTAGGTTAAACCTGTTTTCCAAGAGAGGTGTGGGCAGGGCAGATATTTTGAAATTAGACACATCTGGATTTACTCTATTGTGTGTGTACTCTACTTTCCTCCTACAACAGAGGAAAAACAGATATAGATGGCAAAGTAGGTTCCATGGTATTAAATCTTGGCAAGCATATCTTCAGCTCCTGAGCTTTATTATTCCTCCTCAGTGTGAGTGATATGGTTGCTTTTATTTTTGTTATGACATTATATTTCAATTATATAATATGTTATTTAAATATGTATGTATGTCTATGTGTGTTATATAATTTATCTGTTTATGCACATCTATATCTTTATGTCTATACATTTTGGCTTCTGTTTAAACATTAATTCATAGTTCTTAACATTGTACAAAGCATAAATAATGGATGTTTGATACATGATTGTTGATTATCTTTTCAGGATACTCTCTCTGCCACCATTTAAATTAGTTATGTGCTTCATGCAAGACTTTGTGGCTCCTGCTGAACCTATGTGGGTTTTAGATTTTTTTTTTTTTTTTTTTTGGTAAAATGTGCTGCATAAGGCTTTGCAACCAAATGTGGTGAGCTTCACACCTAAAAGTGAGAGACTGGGAGCCAAGGCCATTTAGAGCTAAACACAGCATCTGCTAGAGATGATGGGTAAACAGCCATCAAGGGAGTGGTTGACAGACCATTTGACACAGGTGAGAAACTGATCTACTACCAGAGAGATGCTTCAACCAGGTACAGGTGCACACATAGTAAAGCTCTACAGATGCTTCTGTCTGGGAATCTGGATCTCAAATGTGTAACTCATTGGTTGTCCTGATTCATTAAACATCTCTACCCATCTATCCGTCCATCCATCCACTCTTTTTATCTAATGAACATTTATTGAAGAATTACCATTAAAACACAGCCAAAATATATGGTTATAGAAGTACCAGTTGAGATCCATTCAAAAAATTTACAAACTATAAGGATGTTTTGGAGTTAGACACATCTGGATTTACTCTGTTGTCTATAAGTGACATGACTTCCATCATGTTACTTAATATTTTCTAGGCCCTAATTTCCTCATCTTTGAAGTAGTAATAATAATAACCATATTTTCAGTGTGGAGTTATAAAGATTAGGATAAATACTTTGTGTGATGCTTTTTGGGGGGACAGAACCATAAATATTATTATTATTAATTTTAATCACTACTAGAGTTATTAGCAACAAGAAGTTCTTATGGAAGCTCAATATTTTATGCATTGTGGAATATATAGAAAGATGAATTCTATCAGCCACAGGCTGCCATTCTAACTATTCCTTCATGTGAAAGTGTATCCATAAGAGCCAAGACATCCGAAGAAAGAAAAATCCAGGTTATCAGATGCTTTGCCTATTTGTTTCCAAATGTAAATGATCTGTGCACTAAAATATCCAGATGGGCTATTTTTTTTCCGCATTTTATGTAGGTTTAACATGAGGTAGTTTAGTTAAGTGTTAGTTTATCTTCCCCAGTAATGTTCTAAGTTCTTTCAGGATAGTTGGAGACACATGGGATGAAATCTGCCTCTTCTATAAGATATAATATTTAAAATGAATTGTGTGAACTTGCTAACTATGGTTCCTTATCTTTAATTGATTAAATGTATTTAATGTGATAAACTCACTGTAGGCATTAAAAGATACTGGATACTGAAAAAAATGAAGTTGGTAATATTTAAGGGGAAAATTATATTTAAGATTACAGGAGTCAAGATAATGTATTCTAAATTTCTTATGTACTAAATGTCATGAAAGTAAGCCTGCTTTTTTAAAAAGGAGACATTTCAAAAATAGATGAATTCAAATTTAACTAAGGAGAATCCATTTGTCAATAAAGTCCCTTATTAGAACTACTAGGAAGAGGAGGATAATGTCTAGGCTTCAGGAAATCAAGTGCAAATGAAGGCAGGGAAAGAACATATATATATAGTTTTTTTAGTAAGAGGTATTATTAAATTTATTAAGAGACGAATGGTCCTTAGTTTATATCACCTAACAGGACAATTGAATATTGCTGAGTTAAAAAAAATATGCTAATACTATATGTTAAACTGTTGGGTTACAGCATGTTAATCTTTGAACATTAGTATAAAAAAGTTTTGTAATAGCTAGCATTATTTTATGACCTATTTTCTAAGGAAATAAGTTTCGAGTTTACTTATAGAAACTATGCAAATAAAGAGATCACAATTCAATAATGACAAAATGGTAAAAGGGGTGTAATTTCCCTATGAAAAGACTTTTCGACTGATCTTAAAAATACAATTTGGTCCCTACAAGAAATAGAAGATATATATTGATGAAAAGTTAGCAGATAGTTTAGAAACTTTCATGGGCTTGAATGTAAAAAATAGAGTGCAATGGGAAAGATATATTGAATAGGAAGAATATAATGATTTAGAATTTATGATTGAACAGCTTAGCAATCAAAAACAATCTGGAAAATGTCTCAAAGATATGTTGGTAATACAAGAAGGAATGGGATTTTAATTAGAATTAAATCTGCATAGCTAGAACAATGAGATTTTATTTTGTACCTTTAATAAAAATATATTTAATATATTTATATATTAATATTAGTTACTACAAGTGGAAAGGAAACTAGTCAGAATTTTTTTTTTCAAAAATTTAAGGATATTTTATAAAAATGGATATACTTATATTCTTAACATGTCTTTGATGTAGGTCATCAATATTTTATAAACTATGATTTATGGTCTACTTAAAGCCTACTAAAAATTAAACAGTTTATCATAGTTGATAATAATTTGATATATTTAATATTTTAAAAATCTCCTCCCAATAAAAAGATAAAACCTACTCTACAAAATTAAAGAAAACAATTTGAACATTGCATAAAAAAGTAAACCAGAATGTATGTGTGCCTCACAAGCAATCACTAAGAGATTGAAGACAGAAATAATGTAAATAAAAATAAATAAAATTCAGTACATATATGTTCTCAAAATAAATAATAATTAAACCTCAAGTAAGAGGATTTGACAGGATTACTTTTCATACTTCATTCATCCTAATTTGCTTGGTATGATGAACCCAGCCTATTCCATCTTAAGATTGGGAGCCATCTCGTCGCAAAGTCATGAAAAGTTAATTTCTATTTTACTATAAATTACTGTGATTTCTAAACTTGCTTGGAATGCCTACCCATGCCTTGAACTCACCCATGCCTAGCTTTCTCTGACCAGATAACAACCCTCTCTGAAATCTTAGTGGCGCCTCATAAATTCTGGTTTTCCCTGACCAGATAACAACCCTCTCTGAAATCTTAGCGTCCCTTATAAATTCTGGTGTTGGGATCTAAATTTACTCCCTAACTTGAAATGTTAAACCATTTAGATCCTTAACCTACTATCTGCCTTTGTATTATGCTTGTCAAAACTCTGTTATCTGTAAGTTCTCAAGACACCCCCTTTTTGCAACGTTTTGTGCTATAAAACCATGCTCCTAGAGAGCTAGGGTACTGTCCTCTAACCCATGGATTTTGGGAGAGACAGTCCCAGCCGGCTGGAATTACAAGCTTGCTTTAATTTGATTTAAAATTGGAGTTAGTGGTCTTTTCTTTGCGTCGTGGTTTAACAGGTAATCAGATTGGCCATCTGTTAGCCATGTGGCTTTACTGTAAAGAACACTTCTCAGATATTTATGAAACTCAGAGTGATGTACCCCCTGAAGTTAAGCTATTACTGCACTATAAAAACTGAAATTATCTCCCTTGATGATCACAAGATATGGGTTCCTGGGTTCTTCTAAAAGTCCTGAGTCTTAACACTGATAAGAAGCTATGATAGTTAATCTTGTTGGTCAACTTGAGTGGATTGGGAGATGCCTAGAAAACTGGTTAAAGTACATGACTGGATGTGTCTGTGAGGGCATTTCCAGAGAAGATTGGCATGTGGGTCAACAAACTGAGTGGGGAAGACTTGCCTTGAATGTGAGCAGTGCCATCTAATAGTCTGGGGGCCCAGGTGGACCAAAAAGTGGAAGAAAGGGGAAGCTCAGGACCCCTGTTGCCTGACTTCTCTTGGAGTGTGGTTTTTGCAGATGTGATTGACCATGGACATCAAACTCCAGATTCTTCTGTCTTTGAACATGAACTTGCCATGACCCTGTAGGAGGCTTCAGACCTTCAGCCTTGGATTGGAGCCCCTACAAGCTCTTGTTCTAAGGCTTCTGGCTTCTTGGAATGAGCTCCTCCTGGTTTCCTAGCTCTTCAGCCTGAAAATGGTCATTGTGAGACTGTAAGACAATCTAAAACATCCCTTCTTATAATTGTATATGTATTCTATTTGTTTGGTTCATCTGGAGAATCCTGAGTACTGCAAAGACTTATTTAACTTTTAAAAAGATTTACATATATAAAAAAGAAACAGAAAGAATTTTATAATTACAAATTTTCTAAAGTAAATGGTTTAAAAAAATGTGAAGGGAGGGAAATTTCTTCCCTAGTTTTCAACAGGGAGAATTAAATCTCTTGTTTTAAATTTGTATTTATCTTTATAGAATTTATATTGAGTAGACATGAAGTTCAATTTCTTTGGAAAATTATATGTGCATTTAAAATTTATATAGAAGAAATATTACTGTCTTTTTGTGTATGTAAATATTTTCTGATCAAAACATGCTCTAATTGAATTAGATAATAGTAGAATCATTAAATATATAATTAAAACTTTTAATAAACATATGAAGTATAAGAGCATTAAATTTATGTATGATTGTGGTTAGTTAAGAGATACTTATTATATATGTTATATATAAATATATATTGAAAATTTATGGATGATAAAATATTAAAGGTTATGTTCTCTTTTTCTAAAGGGATACTAGCTATAATTCAATTTTTAAAATATTTCTATATACTTCTAAGTGTGCATCAAGAAACTAGAGACTTCAATTCAAAATATGAATTAACCCTTAACTAAGTGGATTACAACAGAATTAAAACTAACAGACTAACAGACTTATAATCTCCATTCCTGTTTACTCAGAATTGCCAAGTTAAAGTTGCATATTTCTTGATACTATTAGTTGCTAAAAATTTTCAACTCCTTTTTCTAAGACATTACCAATTGTTTTAGTCAGCTCTTTTTCCTTCCGTAGCCAAAAGAACTGATAAGAAAAAATAGAGGAAGAAAAGCTGATTTGAGGGGTTCACATTTTCAGAGTTCTCAAATTATAGATGGTCAACTCCATTGCTCTGGATGGGAGGTGAAGGAGAAGATCAAGACAGAAGTGTGTGGCAGAGAAAAGGAGCTGTGAATAAGGCACCAGGGAGCAGAGAGAGAGTTTGTTCTTCTCTCAGCAAGGACAAATATACACCCCAAAGGCACGACCTAGTGACCCACCTCCTCCACTCATACCCGACCTGCCTAGTTAATCCTTTTCAGAGGATTAAAGTGCTGAGTAGGTTAATACTCTCATAACCCAATCATTTCACCTCTAAGCACTCTTGCATTGTCTCACACATGAACTTTTGGGGGTCACTTAATATCTATCTAAACAATTATACCAGTAAGGACAGTTAAAAAATAGTTTTGGACCACAGAATCTATACACAATCTAAATGATTATTTTATGAAGGTACAGTTTGTTGGTTATGTAACACTAGATAATTTAGATAACAACATTTAATATTTCTAAAGAAGTGAGGATATTTTAGATAGAATCAGAGATTGCTCTTCACCATTCATGAGACATAGACATGAATTTAATTTATATCTATATATTAGTAGGTTTTTCTATCACTAAATAAACCATTTAAATCAATTATGTTCAGTTAATTCTTCTACAATGGTATTAGTAGTATACTTATTAATAGGAAATAAGATCGAATGCCTCGTATAAAGGAATTTAGGAATCAGAACCACCGTGACTTGATCATCTCTGAATTGCATGAGTTGATAAAAGAGACCATAATTAAAGGTCTTAATCTGTGGTATAGTCTGTGATTGTCCTCATTGACATGGCTTTCCTATTTCAGTTTTCCTAACATCATTTCTCTGATTCTAATTAGCAGAAATCATATGTGGTAAAGTCATAATTTAGAACCCTGAAACCATGACTTTTCTGAGAGAGAATTCCTGCTTTGAGAAAGAAAATTCCCCATCACCAGGAAGGAAGAAGCAGGGAATGGGTAGTTGATTTTGCTTCCTTCTTTCCATGGGTAGTCTTATTTCGTTCTTAATCTACTTTGGTTGGGATAGTGTCTTAAGTTAGATTTTTGTTACTGTAACAAAATACCTGGAATAATCAACTTATAAGGAGTTTTTTTTTTTTTTTTTTGACTCATGATATCAGAGATTTCATGCTCATGGTCAGTTAGCCCCATGATTTTTGGGCCCATGGCACATTGTGGTGTATAACACATGGTGGAGGAAAGCTGCTCACCTAATTGAGGCCAGGAATCAAAAAGAGAAGCAGAAGGTACCACAGTCCCAATATCCCTTTCAAGGGAATGCCCTCAGTGACCCAATGTACTCCCTATAAGCCCCACCTCCTAAGAGTTCTGACACCTCTCTATATCCTCACAGGCTGCAACCAAGCCTTTAATACATGGGCTTTGGGGGATACTCATCCAAACCCTAGCAAAGATAAATAAAATATTTCACAATCTATCTTGCATAAAGAGTACAGTGGAAATAAGTTGAATTTTTTAAGCCAAAGATCAAAATCAACTTTCTCTTTCATGTTATAGTTGCTATGTGACTGAGGCAAATTATTTTGAATTTAGATTGCATATTTGTTCAATAAGGCTAGTAAACCTATCTTAGAAATATACTGTTGAGTAATAAATAGAGATTAAATGTAAAATTTCTAGGACAATGCAAAACTAGATTTGATATATAATGTCTGAATGAAACAGAATACACACATTCTCTCTTTGTATCTTTCCCTTCCCTAAGTATCTCTTTGAGTCCCTTGTCCTCAAGAATGATCTATATGTTAAATTTCTGAGGCTCAAAATTACCAGGCAAAAATAAGAGAGTGTACTGGAACCTAGGATGATCTCATTTTAGCTGAATAGAAAAAGAAATGAAGGGAAAATGAAACATAAACATGAAAAATCACAAGTGGCTTGTCTTGAGAATGGATGTTATCATTTAGATATAAGGTGTCCTCCAAAATTCATGTGTTAGATGATGCAAAAAATTGTAGAGGTAGCCAGGTACAGTGGCACATGCCTTTAATCCCAGTGGCTCTGGAGGCTGAGGCAGGAGCATCATGAGTTCAAAGCCAGCCTCAGCAAAAGCAAGGTGCTAAGCAACTCAGCAAGACCCTGTCTCTAAATAAAATACAACAGGGCTGGGGATGTGGTTGAGTGCCCCTAAGTTCAATCCCTAATACAAACAAAACAAACAAACAAAAGTTTAGAGGTGAAATGATTGGGTTATAAGAGCCTTAAACTAATTGCTGCATTAATTCAGTTGAATGGATTAACTCGGTGGTAACTGTAGGCAGGTAAGGTGTGGCTGGAGAAGGTAGGTCACTTGGGTATGTTTTTGGGGTATATATTTTGTTCCTGCTGAATGGAGCCCTCTCTCTTCTTCCTGGTGACCATGTTCTGAGCTGCTTTCCTCCATCAGCCTCTTCTGCCATGATGTTCTGCTGCACTTTGGGCTCTCAGAAATGGAGCCAACTGTCTGTGGACTAAGACATCTGATACTGTGAGCACCAAATAAACTTTTCCTCCTCTAAAATTATTCTCGTCAGGTCTTTCGGTGACAGTGGCAAAAAAGTTGAAACATGGGGTTTTAGAAAGATAAGATTCTACACTTGAAGAAAGAGCATTTTAGATTATGCAGCAGGGGTTTCAAAGATAACATCAACTGGTATGTTTATTAGGGTAGAAAAAGGAAAAACATCATTGTAAAAATGAAAATGTGAGAGGAATTCTCTTTGATAGGGGAGAATAGTGTGGAAGGAAAACGAGAATGGGAAGATTGGTGGGTTTCCCATTGGTGATCTCCTAGAAACTGATAAGCATTCAACACTCAGAGTGCTTAGCTGAGGCCTGAAGCAATGGATGATTTCCTGATGTGGGGTTAAGGCTCCTTCTCCGTTGGCACAGTGGTGGCACTGATGTCAGCAGGCAGAAGCCACCATCTGGCAATGAGAACGTGGTGGACTGGCATGCTGAGTGAATGTGGTAGCTGTAAAAACTACATTCTCTGCTGTGTGCACAGGAGTGGCAGAGTTGAGTCATACTCTATTTTCTTTTTCTTTTGATCTTAGGCCGTGTGAAGTTTCATAAATATGGGTAGTGTAAAAAAGTACTTAGTGTCCCAGTTTATTCTGAACAAGATTCCCAATCCATCTTATAATTTCTGTTTATGTATGTTTCACACTTTTTTTCATATCTACAATCTTTCTGGCTCCTCATTTATTTATTTATGTATTTATGGATATTGGGGATTGAACTCAGGGGCACTCAACCACTGAGCCACATCCCCAACCTATTTTGTATTTTATTTAGAGACAGGTTCTCACTGAGTTGCTTAGCACCTCACTTTGGCTGAGGTTGGCTTTGAACTTGTGATCCTCCTGCCTCAGCCTCCCAAGCTGCTGGGATTATAGGTGTGTGCCACTGCACCCAGCTCCTCTTTTATTTTTTTAAAAATTAAACTCTGTTTACAGTAGAAGACAAAACATTTTCCTTTTGCAGCAAAAAAATTTATTGTTATTAAAACATTCTTAAAAGTCTTCAATTTGTGTACTTAATGTTATTCTAATTTGTTTCTTTTTAATTTTTAATCTTATGGCTGTTTTGTATAGTTTAAAAATATTTTCAGAATAATTCTCATTTTCCATTTGTTTTTCCTATGAAGCAGTAACTCCTCAACTTTTGCTCTACATCCTGGGAGTCTCCATACCATCCACAGATATTCTAAATTATTCAGTAGACCACATTTCTAAGAGTTTTTTAAAGCACCACTTAGTGGTTTTAATGTTCAGAGGAGGATGACAATTATTGAATTAGAATATTTTTATTTCTGAGAGTTATAAAGGACCTCTAGGTAGTTTTACTATGTCTTTGATACACAGAGATGAGAATGATGGAATTAGAGTATTTAATTAGGATATTCAATTAGATATTATAAATTATAATGAGTTACTCTTCTCTCTTTCTCTACACTTTTCATTCAAATTAAAAAAATTCTATGCTGGAATTTTGTTAGCATTATTTGCAAAGTTTCACTGAGTGAGATGCAGGTGCCAGTATCTGGTAGAGCTTGTCTAGATCATAGCCTTTCGTTCATTAGCCATTTAGCAATAACACTCAGCACTTCGAATGGTCTCTAACCTTTTGAAAATGCTTTTGCCTTAGTTGTTCTGTTTATTTTGCATAACAAATTATAGGCAGCTTTTTTTTTTCCTTTTATGGTGCTGGGGATTGAACCCAGGGCCTTGTGCCTTGGCAAGCACTCTACCAACTGAGCTATATCCTTAATGCTGGAAGTAAAATGGATCTCATATGCTTGGGTACCAGGTAGGGCCCTGCTTAAAATCTTGCCTGTTGGTTCATATGAAGTTATGAAAATGTTTTTTTTTTTAATTTATAAACAATCACAGATTGCCACATTTACTTTGCTTTTAAACACCTGAAAAGGTTGTTAGAAAAATCTTGGATATTTAATTTAGTATTTAATTTAGTTCTGGATTTCTCTTATACCACCTGCTGATGGTTAATGTTAGTAGAGATTTCCTTATAATGTTTGTATTGTAGAACAATTAAGTGTGTTTACTATCCCTAGCAATAATAATAATTATTATTAATAAACATTAATGATAATAATCCTGAAAAGGCAAATATTGTTGCTTTTGATTTTTTCTTTAATACTTGTATGATATCTGTTCATTTACTCAAGACTATGAATTTTATTTGTTAATTTCTTGCCTCACTTCCTTTTTAATGAATCTTAGGATACTTATTCATTCATTACTCACTATACATATGGAGCCACAAAAGTTGCTGAGAAACATGTGTCATTGCAAGTGTGTCATTTGTGGAGTCCACCAGACTGGCAAACCACTAGAAATAGGTTCATTTACTGTAAGATTTGTTAAATGCTGTACCTGTGGGAGCCTAGTATGTAGGTAATCACTGATATGTATTTTACACATAATTGAAGTTGTGTCCAAGAACAAGCACAACTTTTTTAGTCAGGAAAATCTGAAGTAAAATTCTGTTGCTACCTTTAATGTGCTAAATAGCAATGGGTAAGGAATTAATTCTACCTAAACTTAAATGGCTGAAGTGTTTTAAGGATTAGATCAGACATTTTATTAATATTTTCCAGTAGATCGTTTTAAAAAATCAGGTGATGGTAATAGAATCATTTGGTTTTATTGTTAGTGTTAACTATGAGACTGTAATCTAGGCACTTTCTTCTTTGTCTTTAGAATGTTTCTGCCCTAAATATATATCTTGTACTCCATTTTGATGAAAAAGAACTGATTATTTGTTTTTTCTTTCTGTGTAGACTTAGAGTACAGTAGTTCAGCATTGCACTTAGGTGATTTTCAGATTTGTGGGAGATAGGATAGGAGTTACCTCATCTCTGCTACCATTTAACATTCAACTATATTTAGCCCTTTAATACAAATCCCATTCCTCTGTTGTAAAGAAAAACTTGTGGAGGAATACCTATGAGAAGGCGCACAAAGGACAGACACAGACACAAATAGACATAGGAGGAGCGGAGAGGAGTGAACTGAAGTGGTGGTGAAGAAGAAGTGCAGAAGTGGTGTCCACTCCTCCCTGTCTGGGAGTTTATTAACCCAAAGAACACATACCTCCCTTTACCATGACCATATTCTAATTAGTATTTCTTAACCTAAGGGCTAGCTAACTGAGATAAGGTCCAGGTTAATACAAACACAGAGCCCCTTCTCTCCAGGGACGTTGCTAAGGAAACCAGAAAGTGCCTGCATAGTTGTCTTATTACCTCAGAGGGAGGAGGCTGGACATTCCAATCCTGGGAATCAGGGTGCCAGTTACCCCCCCACCCCCCCACCCCTGGGAGTTTGCTTACCAGGAGAACGCTTCGCTGTCTATTTCCAGGTTCAGAATACCTACACTCTGTGCTCTTGAAGCATTGTTTTTTTTAACAATAAAATCATCTGTAAGACTTCATTGAGCTCAACTGTTTTTAGATTTCACCTATGTCCAAGATCATGAGGAACTTGTCATTCTGTGCCTGGCTTATTTCACTTCCTACAATGATCCCCAATTCCAAATCGGTATTCTCATCTTAGGTTCTTCATATTATCCCATCAAATGGTGTTGAGGCTGCAGTCATTTAAAGATTTAGTAAGGCTACATGTTACAGTTAGTTGTCTTGCCCACACAGATGCGGGAGGCAGCTGATGATGGACATTGGCTAGGAATTCAGCTGATTTCCAGAGGAACACCTGCATGTGATGTCTTCTTGCAGCGTGGGTACAGTTAAGTTTTTGAGAGGAAACATCCCCACAAGGAACATCTTGGGATTGAGCATTCCAAGCGACTTGGGTAGAAACTGCAAGATGTCTTAGGACTTACTCTCAGGATGACCATGCCATATGACGTATGTCTGGAAAAATCACTAATGATAGTCAATCTTCAAGTGAAATTAACCTCCATCTCTTGATGGGAAGAACAGCAAAGGATGTGAAAATTCTGAACTCCTCATGTTCCTCTGGTGGATTTCAGTACTAATTCTGTTAAATACATTTTTTAAGAGTACAACAGGAGCACGTGCTAAGAGTAACAGGTAAATTAATCATTATAAAACTATCACTTTTATGCTTCTTAAATTTAATAGTTGGGAAAATCATATTTTAATTTGACTAGTTAGTAAGACAGTTCAAACATATCAATAAAAAATGACCCATAGACGTGGGAAAGAATTGCAGAAGAACTCCTAAAATCCTATTTTCCATGAAAGGAAAGAAAATATTTGGAAAAAAGTCAAAATCAACTCTATCAGATTTCTAGAAATCCAGCAATTCTTATAATAATCTGGCTAGCATTTAGGAAAACAACCCAATTTGGTAAGAATGATAAATATAGAAGTATTTTAAAGTGCTCTTTTCCAATTCCTTTTTTTTTTTTTTTGAACCAGGGATTGAACCCAGGGGCGCTTAATCACTGAGCCACATCCTCATCCCCTTTTATTTATTTTGTTTTGAGACAGGGTCTTGCTAAATTGCTTAGGACCTTACTAACTTGCTGAGCCTGGCTTTGAACTTGTGATCCTCCTGCCTCAGCCTCTCAGGTCACAGGAGTCAGTTCATATTTTTGCCTCTTTTAATGCATCTAGCAAGTGGGAATATTTGCTTTATATCTCATAAAGTTGTTTGAGAAAATAAATAATAACAATAAAAACTAAGAAACATATAAATGTGTTATATCTTAAATTTTTTTTTTTTAAAAAATAGCTATTTTAGTGAGCTGCTATTGCACATGCCTGTAATCCCTGCAACTCAGAACTCAGGAGGCTGAGGCAAGATGATTGCCTGTTTGAGGCAGACCTGGGAAATTTAGCAAGACCTTGTATCAAAATAAAAAATAAAAAAGGTTGGGAATATGGCTCAGTTGCAGAGTCCTCCTGAGTTCAATTCCCAGTGCCAAAACAAACAAGCAAATAAAAAACTGCTTCAGTTAAATGTTCTCTCACTGCAGATAGACAGTGAGATTTTGACTTTCCTGAAAGTAAATGATTTATCTCACATGCAAAATGCCCTATATTAAAAAACAGAATGAGGAGTCTTGCAGAATGGATATCCAGTCTTTCAAAGAAGCTTTTAAAAACAAACACTTTTAAGAGTGTGACTGAGTTAAAAAACCAGGGTTTTTCAGCATTGTGAAACTGCCTGGGTGGGGAAAGAAAAATTAAAGACAATTGTTTCGATGCATTGAAAGGAAAGGGTTCTTTTATGTCCAATGGTTGATTGACTTGTACATTATTATATTCATAGATGGTGTTTGTTTTTTCCCAGATACAACCTTTTGTTGAAGTCTTCTCTGAGGCATCCAGTATATTCTAAGAGTCCACAGGGTAACCATTCTTGGTAATATATTTGGGTTTCCTCCCATGTACTTCCAGTATTTGGAAGAGAAACACATGTTCTTGGAGTATAGAGAATATTGAAAAACTGGGAAAACTGCTTGACCAAAAAAAATATAAATAAATACTTACCTCCAATAGAGTTAATTCTATTTTGGGAAATCCAGCTGATTTCTCCTAGGATAAAGAGAGTCCCAGAAATGAAATAAGAAAGTGAGGAAGCCTCAGAGTATCACCTACTATTTGTTGAGAGGTCTCCTCTACCAGGCAGGGTACTGAGTACTGATCCACATTATTTCATGGAATCATCTTAAACAGCCTTACATT
Source organism: Callospermophilus lateralis (assembly GCF_048772815.1). NCBI lineage: Eukaryota > Metazoa > Chordata > Mammalia > Rodentia > Sciuridae > Callospermophilus > Callospermophilus lateralis. Next base: position 103,556,606 of record NC_135310.1, read on the forward strand.
TTATTATACTTTTGACTTGGAGGAAGAAGATTTTACTGCACAAAATCACACAGTAAGTATGGGAATCCCAGATTTCTCTGACTCCCAGATCATACTTTTAACCATATTTGCTGAAAGCTTTCAATATGAAAAGTGTGACCATAGGCACTTTATGTCACCTTACTTAATCTGCACTAGTAAGGTGGGTATTATCATCCTGATTGTATAAACAAGGAAACTGAGACTTACAGCAGCTAAGTCATATGCCTCAAAGCAATCAGGTATTTTTTCTTTGTTTAAAAACTCAATTTTTTTTTAAAGAGCAGTTTCAGGTACAGAGCAAATTTAAGAGGAAGGCACAGGATTCCCCATACACCCCCTGTCCCACACATACATTATCAGTGTCCTCCACTGGAGCAGTGCTTTTGCTGCAAAAGGTGAGTGTACACTCACATTGTCACTGAAAGTCCATAGTTTATGTCAGGGTTCATTCCTGGCATTGTACAGTCTGTGCATTTGGATAGAAAGTTGTTTTTTAAGCCCTGTCTTTCTGACTTCAAAGTTTCCACTCTTGAGTGCAGAATAAGAGTGCAAAGAAAAAAGAAAAAAAAAAAAAACTAAGATAGCTAATAGTGTGATGTGCGAGAAAGAGAGGCCTGACTCTTTCTAACTTTTTTTTTTTTTTTTTTTTTTTAAATTTTACCCTGGAAATGGATATCCAACCCAGGGCCTTGCATGTACTTGGCAAGCGCTCTACCACTGAGCTACACCCCTAGTTCCCCTTCTTGTTCTATATTAAGAAATCGCCTGGGACTTACGATGTTCCTATGAAGACAGACCTTCTTTTAGCTCAATGCTTCTCAAGTTTGGCTGTACAATAAAAAAAATTCTGATGTTCAGTGTGAATCCTAGGCCAAAGAAACCAGAGTTTCTAGAGGTGGGAACCAGTCTTCAGCATTTGGCAGAGCCACCTGGTGATTTCAGGGTTCAACAAAGGGAAGCCCAAGATGCTAGAACTTCAGAGGTATGCCATCGTGTTACCACTCTCCCTTATGCAACAGGGGATAGAAACAAGGGTAATGGAACTCTGATTAAGTGGAACAATCTTAGCTTTAAGAGCAAACACTGCTTTCCCTGCCTTAGAGTCATTTGATAGAAAGTAGAATGTCCTTGAGCTTGTGAGAACCAACGGCTCTTCAATAACATCTACTGACTATGGAGGTCCTAAAGAGTGCTTGGATGGTAATTGTTGACTTACCAAGATTGAGACAAGTAGTAATACACAAATCTGAACTTGATTTCAAATGTCTCTGCCAGCTAAACTGATGACACTCTGGGCAGAATCACTTGTTTCCCATGTGTTTCTCCAGGTTGGAAGCATAGGAGTAGAGAGTTTTACCATGTCTTGGAAAACAGTAGGCACACAGGTTAAAAGTCCATCCTCTGGTTACTACCTCCTCTTGTGTTCTCATGAGCTCCAGTACTCTCTTTTTTCTAGTCTCTTCTTCTCCTGACACATTTCAAGTTGACTCCCATTGGTCACAGTTCCTCTGGGTCTGAGCTGGCCCCACTGCAGGGAATCTTGGAATGGGACCCTTTGGTTCCTGGGACTTCTCCTTGCCTTCTACTGTGGTGGCACAGCCTGGTTTAAAGCCCTTCGTTGGCACAAAGAATTGACATTGGGTGAGCCTTCAGGCTCATGGGGAATTCCCTTTTTTTTCCGTTTGAGGCTTTTGAAATTTGGCATTTGAAACTTGGTGCTATCGGGCCCTGTCCCTTGGGTGGCCTTTGGGTAAGTGTGGTTTTGTGTGTGTGCATGAAGCAGAGCCAGGAAGCTCAATGTCTATCCCAGACAATAGCCCTCATGGGCTCAGTCTGGAAAAGTGGCCTATCTCTACATTCCTACATCTAAGAGAGGATTTTCTATCTCAGTACTGGCTGGCTACAATAGTTATTAGAATCTGGAGAAAATGGATCTGGGAGATAGCACTAGGCAGAATTTAATAGATGCTCATCAAGGTAAGTTTCCTCCAGAGTTTTTAGGAAGAGCTTGGCTAAGGTGTGTAAGGTTATTCCATTTTTTTTTTTTTTTTTTTTTTTATATATAGGGATTTCTAACATTGAACTCACGGTAACATCTTTTTCTGGTTCTTTGAGCCTAGTTTAATATTTTTGTTTGATTAGCATGCCTAATTTTTAAACATTAAGGCTTTTGGCTCTTAATCTGTTTTTTGTTCTGCTAACTTTTGTGCCTACATTCGAGACCAAAAAAAATAGAAGCAGCTTTCTAAAACTCAAACTGCTATGTGAACCTCTTTCCCTGAAAAGTTTTGATCCAGAGTCTTAAACCTAATTGTGAATTGTGATGCTATAAACATGGGTATACATGTATCACTATTATACAATAACTTTAATATTTCAAGAAAAATACTGAGAAGTGGTATAGCTGGTGATTTCAGGCTTAGTCTTTTGAGGAGCCTCCACACTGATTTCCATAGTGCTTGTACTAATTTACAATCCCACCAACAGTATAAAAGTGTTCCTTTTCTCCACATCCTCTCCAGCTTTTATTATTGTTTGTATTCTTGATACTACCATTCTGTCTGGTTGGGGTGAAATCTCAGTGTAGTTTTGATTTTCATTTCCCTAATGTTAATGGTCTCATTATTTTTTCATGTATTTATTGGCCATTTGCTTTTCTTCTTTTGAGAAGTGTCTGTTTAATTCATTTGCCCATTTATTAATTAATTTTTTGGGGGTATGAAGTGTTTTGAGTTCTTTGTTCTTTTTGAAATTAATCCTGCCAGAAGAGTAGCTAGCAAAGATGTTCTCCCATTCTGTAGGTTTCCCCTTCACATTTCCAATTGTTTCCTTTGCTGTGCAGAAGCTTTTTAATTTGACGCCATCTCATAGATTGACTTTTGGCATTATTTCATGAGCTTTAGGAGCCCTATGGAGAAAGTTGTTGCCTGTGCCTATATGCTGGAGTGCTAAGAATAAATATTTAAATGAAAGCACAATGCAACGCCAATGCTTCCTATATGTCAAGGACAGCAGTTTTAAAGTTTTTTCTGTGACAAATAACATGTCAGACAAGCATTGTCATTGTTTCATCAGTTTTTATAAGTAATCTAGAAAAATCTGCTAAAAATAAGTTAGGTAACTATAAATAGGAAAAAATGGAAGTGTATTGTGGAGAAGAACATCTGGGTCATTTCAGTAATACTGAAATACAAATTGCTAAATATAAGTTAAAGTATTCTTAGGAAGACAATGTAGATATTTGGGCCTATTAATAAATGTGTTTTCCTGAATTATTGGCATATGGAAAACAGTTTACAGGTATAATTCTATATACAAAAATTTAAAAAGCAATTATGAGAGCTAAAATAGTGTGTTGGTTTTACCTGCAGGCACCAGATAGCAACTCAGTTTGGTCAGGAGCCTCCTCCAGAGCAGGGTAATTACAAATTTGAATTCAAACAAATTGATGTTTTAATTGAAACTGTTTTCACCTGAAATCTATGAGAAGGCAAATCCTGATTCATAGGCAAATGGGACCCCAGAAGAGTAAGAAATGCCCAATCTGTACAAATACCCCTAAAGGAAAACATCATAAAACCCAATAAAGCAATGTTGGCTAAAACTGTACTTACTGAAGGGCATGTGTCCTATCTCAAAAGATTCTTGGACTTGTATTCTCCCTGTAAAAAAAGCCAAAATCTAGGGAATACCATTGTCTTCAGGAGAAAGGGGATATTAAAGAACAACCTAAGGAAAAATCAAGCCACCTTCCTGGATGGGAAGAGTTAATACCATGCCCAGTCAGCCCTTTCTAAGTTACTACATATTTGATTAATTGTGGTGAGAATTCTGATGGGCTTTTCCCCTAAGGGAGTTCAGAAGCTTCACCATTATGAGGGTCCAAACTTTATCAGGGTCAGAATTTTGCTAAAGTGGATCACTTTGGAGTCTCACATGTCTGATTTCTAACACAAACCTTGAGGGGGGTCACCACCAACCCTTGGTCAAACTGAAAAATATTTCTTTTCTGTAGCCTATAGTTGCAGTAAATTAAAATACAACAACAACAACAACAAAGGAATGTTTGAAACTGTCCAAAGTAGATGCTCTAAAAAAATTTTTTAGAGATATCAATTAAAAAAAAGAGAGAGAGATTTAGAATTTCACTTGTTGGTTACTGATGACTAATTTGTAACATCTGTTTGTCAAGGGCAGGGCTTGATGGAGACTCCTTGGTTTTCAAGATAAAGGTGGAATTGGTCTGAACCCCATCTATGAATCTTTGGAGGAAGAAATGGGAGAGGTAGCAAGAGGTGGAGGCTTCTAGTCTTCTCTGGACTCCCAATTTCTGCATTTGCAGATTTCTCAATGTATACTCTTTTTCTTCCGAGTGATCTGTCTCTTTTCTGCATTTCAAAGCCTCATGGGAGTTAGCCCAGCTCTTCATTTCCTCAAACATTAACTTTAAGTTAGGTGTTAGTTGACTTTATTAAAATAAAAATATTAAACAAAAATTAAATTAAAGATATTAAAATATTTTTAACTTAAATGGCAGTAGAACTTTTAATTTTAATGTACTCTCAAACAACAAATGGATCAAAGAAATCACAAATTAGAAAATAGAGACAAATGAAAATACAGCATGTAAAAACTTAAAGCAATGCAAAAGAGGGAAATTTACAGTTACAAATGCTTATTTTAAAAAATAAGAAACATCTCAAATCAACAACTTAAGTTGAAAAGTTAGGGAATTGAAAAAGAACAGACTAAACCCACAGCTGGGAGAAAGGAGGAAATAGTGCCCCTCCAGGGGATATTTTTTTTTTTTTCTTTTTTGGTACCAGGGATTGAACCCAGGGGTGCTTAACCACTGAGCCACATCCCCATCCCTTTTTATACTTTATTTAGAGACAGGGTCTTACGTAGTTGCTTAGGGCAGTAAGTTGCTGAATCTGAGGTTGGCTTTGAACTCAGGATCTTCCTGCCTCAGCCTCCCAAGCTACTGTCATTACAGACATGCGCTACCTCGCCCAGCTCCAGGGAATTTTAATACACATTAAAATGTGAGAATCATGGATTTGGATGACTGTCTCCTGCTACCAAATTCATTTTGTCTTTTAAGTTCTTGGGGGATAAGGTTGTGGGAAAGTCCTTCCCTTTCCCCTTGAATAGCTAAGCATCAATCATGATGCCTGTGAAACTCTGTGTGTTGCCTTCTCTGGGTTCCAGAGTAAGGTCACTCTACTTTCATAAGCAGCAGCTGGTGACAACTAGGAATACATTTCAGAGTTCCTGCTCTTGGCAACAGTAAATTTTCCAGCCCAGGCTGGCCTTGGTGCAATGACTTCCAGAAGGAAAAGAGAGATTTTCTCTTTAAAGGTGGGAGAGGAATTCAACCTCAAAATCAAAAAAGTGCAAATCATGATTGCCCTCAATCCTAGCACTGCTTCTCTCATTCCTTTAGATGTATCCCTTTTCCCCTAGGAAAACCTGTTTGGAGTTATCCTTTTCTCCTCCTTCTTCTGGCCTCCTGTGTCCATTCCGTCTTCCACACCACGTCTTTTCCACCTTGGCAACAGATGTTGTCTAACCCTTACTCTGGCACTATCAAAAGGAATTTGCAGAGCGCCAACATCTTAGCAGACCCAGGGAGGGAAAATTCCTCTTTGCATATGACACATTAAGGGGCCTGGGTTGCCCTTGGATGCTTTTTGGGTCTTCAGTCCCAGATGAATGGGCCCTAGAGGTGTGGTTCACGTGATGCATTCCCAGTGATGAGAACACTGTGTATATTTACACAACGAAAACCATCTTCCAAGACTGTGAATCCTCTTGGAGAGCCACACCTCCTCACTCTTCATCTCATGTAGCAGCAGGTGATGAAAAGTACTTCCAGGCCCTTCATTACAGAGTCGGATCTGAAGGGAACTTCCTGTGAGGTGAGGATTGAGCAGAACAGATATAGTTGGTTAGTCTTTAAGGAGATTCACACCATATCTGAGTGCAGGAGACCCACCCAGTCTCAAACACTACAGCATTGAGATTAGAGACTGACAGACCTCCTGAGGAGCAAAGCCTTCTTGCCAACTAGGGAAAGAAAGCAGAAGGTGTCTCAGATGCCAAAGCGCAGGCTCTATTTGCATTTAAGGAGGCTGGGTCCACAGTGTCTTCAGAGCAAGGTTAAACCGTCCTGTTCCTCTTGTCTGGCAGGCCCTAGAGTGCTTCGATGCTGTTGTCTGAAATCAATTTCTTAGCTACAGACAAGCTTTGCCATTCTCTGGAATTTTCTGTTCATTAAAATGAAAGTAGAGTGATATTGAGTGATGCCCACTGGGCTACTCGGTAACAGCCCTTACTGACCCTCCAAGGGCAACTAGGAATCAAGAAAAGGAATCATTTGGGGTAAAAGTGGAAGGAGTTAGAGTGCACAGTGGAATGTTGAAAGGACAGGGGACAGAGACTTTCCTACTTTAACTATGACAGAGATCAGTCTCTCCTATTCCCAAACCTTGGGGTTGCAGACCTGATGAGAGGCCCATGACCTGAAGCCACTCTTCAAATACAAGTCCAATTGCAGTGCTGGGTGTCTCTAACCACATGCCAGTGCTTATTGTCACTCGATTGCAGTAACATTAAACCAAATGACACTTCCAAGTACATTCTGAAAACCTGGAACCTGTGAAAATATATTCATGTGATAATAAAATTCACCTATCACTTATCTCCTGAAGATTAATACTATTGTTCTTTTTGTTGTATTTCCCTCTTTCTGTCTATTGCCCTATGTGGTTGAGATTGGGCCACATATACAATTTTATTTCTGAAATTTTTAAAATTTAAAATATTGTGCTGATATATATTCCCACATGTGATTAAAAATCTTTGTAATTTTTTTTTTTTGTAAAAATTTATTTTAAAGAGATACCTAGGATTTCTTTGTGTGGCTGTGACCATAAGTTATTTAACCTTTTCATATTATTGAATACTTATAATAGTCTGTAATAATGCTGTGATGAACATTCCTGTGCATAATTCTTTGTCTACACGTGAGATTATTTTCTTAGAACCCTAAAAATGAAATTCACAGGGTATAAATACTTTTGAGTCATGTTGTACATTGTCAAGCTGCTTTCTGAAAACCTGGGTTCCAATTTATATTGCTGCTAGCTGGATATAGTACAATTTCTAGTGTGTATATATATATATATATATATATATATATATATATATATATATATAATTTAATTTACTGAATGAAAGAATTTGTCATTATCTGTTTCACTGAAACCTTCCTGGCCCTGTCATTATCAACAATCTAAACTGAAAACAAGCAAAGCTGTCATCAATAACTACAAATATTTTGCTAATCAATACACACAAAAAAATCACATTTAGCGGTTATAATTTGCATTTCCTTGAAACCTAGTATAGTTAGGTCATTTTTCTTATGTGTATTTTTAGCCTTTGGGTTTTCTTCTTCTGTGAAATGTCAGCTGTTTTTTTGGATCTGGAAATTTATGGATGGTGATGTTTCCATGCTGACACCTGGTACTGACACTTGTAAGGGCACCCTGCCCATCTGCCCTGTATCTGTGAATAAAGATCTCTCAAAGGGACTCAGCTGCAGTGAGCATCCCAGTGATCTTCGAAACCCACTGAGATCTCCAGTGATGGTATGAATACTTGGGAAGAAGTGCTTGCTATTTGCCAGGATTTTCTTATTTTTCCACGTTTTTTATTAGTGCATTATACACAATAGTGGGATTTTTAAAAACATATTAGTACAAGCACACAATATAACAATATAATTAGCCAATTTGGCTCCCTAGCCCTTCTCCTCTCCCTCCCCACCTCCTATCCTCGGATCCCTTTCCTCTCTTCTACTGATCTCCCTTTGATTTTCATGGGATTCCTCCCTTTCTTTCTATTTTTTCTCTCTGGCTTCCACATGTGAGAGAAAACATATGACCCTGGACTTTGCAAATTTGGCTTATTTTGCTTTACATAAGGGACTCTAGTTCCATCCATTTTCCTGCAAAAGACGTAATTTTATTTTTCTTTATGGCCAAATAAAATTCCATTGTGTGTGTGTGTACACACACACACACACACACACACACACACACACACACACATATATATATATATATATATATATATATATATATATATATATATTCATCTGAGTTAAGAAAATCTGAGCCAATATCTGTGCCTTGTTCTAGTTCAAGTTTAAACAACTCCCACATTCAAAGCATTTTCACATTTTCTTTATCCATTCATCTGTTGATGAGCATCTAGGCTTGCTCTGTAGTTTGGCTGTTGTGAATTGTTCTGCTATAAATATGGGTATGCATGTATCATTGTAGTACGAAGATCTCAAGTCTTCAAGATAAATACTGAGGAGTGATTTAGGTCGATCATATGATGATTCCATGCCTAGTATTTTGAGGAACCTCCATACTGATTTCCAGAGTGGTTGTACTAATTTAAAATCCCACCAACAGTGTAAAATATTCCATTTTCTCCCCATCCTCTCCAACATTTATTATTGTTTGTATTCTTGATGACTGCCACTCTGCCTAGTATGAAATGAAATCTCAGTGTAGTTTTCCCAAACTGCTAATGATGTAGAACATTTTTTCATAAATTTGTTTTGCTAGTTCTGGTCCTACTTCTTTATGCTCAGTGTTTCTCCTTTATACTTTGTACTGAATTAAATCATTATTTGTACAGCACTTTCTTAAATGTCTCTTCTGCTGGAATTTAAGTTTCCCGAGGACAGACAATTTTCTGATCTTGCTCACATTCCATTCTCTATATTTCTTGTGTGCTTCATGGATGGTGGGCACACATTAACTTTTTGCTGGGCAAGTGAGGTCTCAAGATTAGTAGCGTCTTTTCAGTGGGTGTTTGGTTGGGGACCAGGTGGCTATCCGTGCTTAGCCAGATAGTGGGATGTGAGTAGGGACAGGGTGTGTGAGTGACCATGTAGATGGGCTGGGGCAGTGCATGAGATTGCAGAACTTGTCTTCCCATGGGGTGAAGGTCTTGTACTCCTCCTTTCATATTTGGCCCACCCTCTCCCGCTCTGTCACCAAGGGCATGCTCCTGATGTTATGTTGCTGAATCTATGAGCATTGACTGGCTTTTCTCTGACCTGGAGAAAAATGAACTCTGATATCCTGTTTTAATCATGAAACTTTAGTACATCAGTGCATCTTAATAAGTGTCTTGCTCACCCTGAGTGAGCAAGCAGGTGTGAAAAGATAAAAGAACTTGGTCAAGCCTAAATAGATGGATATCATTAGAATATGGATTTAATCATCTGAGTTAAGAAAATATGAGCCAATATCTGTGTCTTGTTCTAATTCAAGTTTAAACAACGCCCACATTCAGAGAATAAAGGCATGACACCAAGCAGTGTGTTCAAGGGAACAAATCTCTGTCTCAGGCTCTTCCCTAATGAGTCCCTCAAATGTCACCTCCAGGATTCCTTTAGATGAGTACTGTGCAATAATAGAGATATAATATGAATATATATGAATGATACATATATATCTTTTCTTCAGTACTGGGGATTGAACTGAAGGATGCTCTACCACTGATGTACACAACCAACACTTTTTAGTTTTATTATTATTATTTTATTTTGAGACAGGATCTTGCTAAATACTGGAGGCTGGCTTTGTACTTGTGATCCTCCTACCTCAGCCTCTGGAATTTCTGGGATTATAGGCATATGCTTGGCAACATATGCAATTTCAAAAAATAAAAAAAGTAAAAAAGTAAAAAGAATTGGATAAAAATTAATTTAGTAATGTCATTTGATCAAATATATCTAAAACACTATGTGCTAGAATAAGAAATCATTAGTGAGATATCAGAAAGGACAACATGGCCAACTCACCCACAATGATGGTTAAAGGGAAATGTCCTAGTAAAACAATATGTCTGCATTTGACAGAATTATCTATTGCTTCAAGTTTAAAATATATTAGTTAACGAGAATAAAGTATCACCATGAGCTCTTCAGTTCTTTAGCCACACTTCAAGGGCTCAGTAGGCCCACATGACAAGTGGCTTTTGTGTTATACAACTTGTTCCAGGGAGCTCCTCGACAGAGACTTTTTAGTTGATTCCCATCTCTTTGCTATTTGCCTTGAGGCTGGTTGATCTGTGGGTGTCCCAAGGGTCCCTGGCCATCCCTGGATCACTCCCAGACCTGAGGACTTCAGGGAGATAGCATGGATTTTGGGGTGCTACTTGATTAGAATATGGATTTAATCATCTGAGTTAAGAAAATCTGAGCCAATATAGGGTTGGAGATCTGTTTGCTAGTTATTTTGAAGTTGCTTCAAACTTACTGTAGAGAATGGTTCTTTCCAGAAAACATAGCTTAGTAGTTCACTAAAAGTCAAGTTGAGGAACCAAATCCTGGCTCTGCCTCTTATTGTGACCTTGGGCATGTTGCTTAATCTCTTTGTGCCTCAGTCTTCTGGTATACAAATGGAGATAGTCACAGTACTTGATGGCTATCAAGTAAATGCATTTCTATATGTTAAGCACTTGTACATGTGCTTGGCACATGTCATGCACCTGCAAAATGTCAGTTATTGTTGTTATCATACCCATAAGCAAAATGTACCCATTGATCCTCAGGGCTTTGTGAACCCTGTTATTTCTGCTGAAGACGCTCTACCTCAGCAATGCTTAGCATCCTTTAATTCCAATTTAAGCCTCTATTTCAGCAGGGAAAGCCTTTGCTTACTTTGCCATCCGGCTTAGGTACCCTCCCATGGACTTCCACAGCATTCTGGTAACTTCTTTTTTACCTGCCACTTGGTATATATGTCTGTTTTCTTGTCTGTATCTCAGATCTGTGAACTTCAATTTCTATTTTGTTATGCTTATCTCTTGTTAATCTGTCTTTTGTTAAAGGAGTATCAATGAAGAGTTAGTGATAGGTTAGGAAAAGATATTACTTTTTCTCCCCTACAAAATTATGTAGAGGAAAGGAATGTGTCTGACTCTTTAATGGGGCTTTGCAAAGGCATGTGCTGTTAAAGGGTGCTCTTCTTATTGATGCTTCCAATGGAGGAAGCATTGGTCAACTTGTGCCTTACCATCTTTCCTATTAGCAACTGCTGCCATCTGGTGGCAATTTAGGGGAATAGCAGAAACCTTTATTAGAGAGTAACTTGCTGTTTATGTTTGGTAAAATGAACCAAGTAGTTTCCCTATGTTGGCCCTTAGCATATGATCCACTAAGTGGTTTCTGAAAAAGTTAGAATTTACTGTAAACAACATATTTAGGTCATTTTCCTTCAGGTTTCAATAGTAAGAATAAAGACCAATATTCATTGAACGTGTACCAAAGACCAGGACCTATTTTAAGTACTTTACACTGATCATCTTATCTAATATTTATGAGACTCCACGGAAATGGATATCATTGGTATCCTCTTTTTATCCTTTGAAGACATTGACAGATTGAGTAACTTGCTCAGATCATACTGCCAATTAGTGGTAGATCCAGAACTAAAATCCCCAAAGATCCAACACCTGTGCCCATGATTTTAACCACAGTTTCATAATGAACACAAGTTAAGCTGGCCAGCAAGCAGGGATAAACTAGAGGTATGACATCTGGCTGTGAATTTTTAGCTCTTCTGCTACCTACTTAATAATAATTTCTTGTTCCAAGAAATGTAGAAGCAGTTATGTGATGTTAGTTATATTATCCCCCTTCTCTGGGTCACATTTTCTCTTCTGTAAAAACCATGTGATTAGGATTAGACAATATATTGGTTTTCAAGCCAGGAGTTATGATGTGTTAAAGGTTCTACATATATGGGAGAGGAAAGGGAAAGAGGCCCTTCTTAGGTGGGTTTGCCTCCCTTAAGCCTACCATTGCCACTTCCTTTATGTTTTTTGCACAATCTCCTTATTAAAATTTTGGTTCTGCAAACAATGTAATGGCAAACCAACCAACCAACCAACAAAAAACCACAGCAGGTCCAAACTTTTCTGGGAAAGTCTCAGAGAAACTTCATGGAGAGAATAAGCCACAGAAACGATGATCTTCTGATCTTCGGAGGAGAAGCAGTGGGCTCTCCATTCCTACTTGAACACTTCCATGCTGGCATTTTGAAATGCAGTTGTTCCTATGGCACATTTAGAATATGCATTTTTAATATGTTATAGGTCTTTGTCCATGGAAGGTACCTAAGAGGGGGAGGTATTTGATTTGTATTTTCAATAGGATGAAGATTTAAAGGAAAAACATTTGCTTTAAGACTTTTTAAAGCTATTGTGGGGTGGGGGTTAATTCTGTAGGAAAAAAGGGACAAAGTAAATCATGGAGGATCAGTCTAAGTGTTTCCTGACATTTTTTTTAACCCATTACAAACTGCATTAATATATGACCATTTTACTGTATGTAGTATTACCTCAGTTATGCTATATCTTTGGTTGCTTATAGGCTGTATAGTCTTTGAAAGTTTTGGTCCTGGACAGTAGGTTTTAGCTCAAACATTGGATTCTGTGCCCATTCCCACCATAGCCTAGTGCACCCTTGTAACTGTTGAAGGAGGTGAGGGAAGGAACGTGTTATGTTGGAAACTGCTTAATTTTATTCCCATCTTATGTGCTCATTGAATGTTCATTTACTTATAAAGTTAACTGTCTCTTCATTTCTGTTTTCTGCCATTTTATAGATGCAGAAATTGAGGCTGGGAAAATTACACTGTTTCAAAGTGTTACCGAAAGTAAGTCAGAATCAGAGTCTAGTTTTTCCTGATGGCTCTGTCTAATCAATGTCCCCAGAGCCAATTAGTCAGTTGATCAATGCAACACATTTATTTGTTTCTTTTTAACTATTCAGCTTGAGCAACCTACTTTCATTTTACTTTCATAACTGTTTAGGGCAATGATAGATATTCTGTTGCCTCAGATCCTGCTGCTACAGTTGGATACTGAGGGGCAGAGGGAGGGAGAGGTGGAAGGCAGCAGGCTTATTAATACAGCAAAACTGTGTTAATAAGAAGTCTTCATGTTCAAGGGTCCTTTGGAAATTCTTCATGAATACAACCCCTCCCCACTTTTGCTTGTAGGCTTGAGCTAATCATTCTAAATCTATTAAAAATGAACAATGGCTTGTTCAAGGCTTCTCTTTTTCCATCTCCTACCTTCATCTTATTCCAATATCCTCTTATCTTTTGCCACCCATCCCAGGTAAGCATTAAAGTGAACTCCAGTGTCTGGTTTTATGTCTATGAGTTCTTGCAAAATAATACTGTTTTGTGCACACACATTCCTTTTAAGCTTAACCAAATGATACTTTTATAGGATTCATGTGATTTCTTACTTATTCACCCTGGAATGACTCAGTAAGGGTATCCAGGTTGCTATGTGTTCACCTTGACTATTCTTTCTCACTCCATAGTGTGCATTCTCCACATTTCACCAAGTCCTTCTCCTAGTGATGGATTCAGGTCACTGCTGACTTCTCCATCCCTACCACAAATAACACCATAATAAATACCTTGTGCATTTCTCTTTTACAGATCTGAGTGGAAATTTAATCTATACTCATAAAAGTGGAAATTCTGAATCATAAAGAGCTGTTGTATTTGCTCTATAGAGATGTGTCAGAACTCCCTTCAGTTTTCACTCCTGCCTGAAGTACAAAAGGGTTCCTAAATCTAGCTCTAAATGTTTTTTTGCAAACCTAATATGTGTCAAGTTATATCTCACTGTTGTTTTTGTTAGCATTTCTCTGATTACAACTGACTTTGAACATAGCTTTTTGGATTTCTTCATTTTATTGCTGAATGGTGGAATTTACTGCATATTATAAATACAGTATTATTTGTTTAAACTTGCAAAGTCTGTTTTATATTTTGAAAAGTTCTCTCCATATATGGTATATCTGTTAATGTTTTCATGGATGTCCTGTATTGAACAGAAATTCATACTTTTGATGCAAGGAAATTCATCTGTAGTTTTGGTTGGGGATTTTAAGAAGTATTTTTCCAAACCTAGGCATCAAAGGTATTTTGTAGTTTCTTCTGTTAATGTTAGAGCTTTACTTTTCATAGTTGAGTTTTTACCTGGAAACTAAATGAATCTGGTTTTATTTCTTTTCACCAGAACTAATTTTCTTATGCTGTCTTCTAAATACTCTATCTTTTCCCCCACTGATGTATGAGCTCTTTTAAAAGATAATGTTTTATGGTTCTTTATGTATGTGGGTCTGTCTCTAAGTTCTCTGATATTTTTCACTAGTTTGTTTTTCTATTCTACATCCACACTACCTGAACTAACTTTGCGTGGTTTTCTGGTAGGTGTTGCTATCTAGTAGAGCATGAAACATATTTTTCAGGTTGGCTTAACCAACTGTTAATATTTATTCTTTTTTTAAATTTTTAACTAAATATAATTGGTTCTTAAAAATAACTCAAGTATAATTCCGTTTGGATTAGATGAAATATACAGTTTAATGAGGAGAATTGACTTCTATATGATATCAATGATTCAGATATACTTATTCAGATCATTCTCTGTGTATAAAAGTATTGAGTTCAAAAGTCCCCCCCCCCCCCCCCCCGAAGAAACAGTCTCAGGAATACAGGATAGCTTTTTTGTAATATCAAATGTATCTAAAATACATTTTGCAGTTGGTTATTGTTGATGTTTTAGAAATGCTATTCCTTTATATATATATTAGTTGTAGATGGACATAATATATTTATTCATTTTTATGTGGTGCTGAGGATTGAACCCAGTACCTCACATATGCAAGGCAGGTGCTCTACCACTGAGCTATTGCCCCATAACTCTATTCCTTTTTGTTTGTTTGTTTGTTTTAAGCCTTGATTTAATGTTCTTCCACTTTGCTGAATGTTATTTTAAAATAGTTTCTGTATTGACTCTGTTGGTATTTATTTGTGAAATAATCATAGCTTGATATCTTTCCTTCCAATGCTTAAATCCTTCTCCATTGGTCTGAGATCATCAGTGCCACATTTGACTTGATGGTGTAGTGGGGGAGGTTTCTCTACCTTGCTCCTGATTCTAAGGAAATGCACCAAAGCTTTTCAACAAAGTGTTGTTTTCTGTTGTCTTTTGGTATCTATATTTTACCAAGTTGAAATACACTTTAGTTCATTAAGAGTTGTTTTAAAGTTACACATAGTTGATGAAATTTGTCAAATGTCTTTTCTGTATCTATTAAGATAATTGATTATTTTTATTTTTTTATTCTATTAATTTCACTTAAATTTTTTATTTAGTTTTTTTTTAGTTTTTTTAAGTGGACACAATATTTTTATTTTACTTTTATGTGGTGCTGAGGATCGAACCCAGTGCCTCATGTATGCTAGGCGAACACTGTACCACTGAGCCACAACCCCAGCCTGTCACTTAAATTTTTATTGGTTTTGGTGCTGGGGATTGAACCCAAGGCTTTGTACATTAATTTTACTCTTTATTAATGTGGTAGATTACACTCACAGATTTTTAAAATGTCAAACTCTCTTTAATATTTCTGGGGTGAAAAGTCTACTTGATCGTATTATTATTGTTTTATTGTTCTTAGGATTTGGCTAGCTAATAATTTTTCCAGAACTATCACATCCATACTCATAAACAAAAATGAGAATAGAATTTTCTTGTTTAAACAGTTTATAAGTGTTTCTTGGATCAAGATTACACTCCAGTCTCATATAATGGGCGGTGCTTGCACTTTTTCTATCTTATAAACCATTTTAAAAATGGGAATTGACTGCTTTGATAGCATTCACTTGTAGAGACTTCTAGGCTTTTTGGTGGTTTGGGAGTTAGCCTTTACATTTACTTAACACTTTATTGTTTCATTGTTCTATTTATCACAAATATGCTTGCAAGAAAAGTTTATTCATTAGGAAAGTATATTCCTGGGAGACTTGTGATCAGTTGGCCTGCTGGATATTGGTGAGTTGGCCTGTTCCTTTTCTTGGCCATTAATTGAGGCATATATTTTTTTTGCACATTTAGCACCATTCTGTTTTTTTATGAAAACAATTCTAAAAATTCATTTTTGTAGTCCTGTGAGATGACTAATTTTACTGATGAGAATGTATGCTCTAGTAGAGCTGACATCAGTATTAGTAGAGGGAAGATGGTGGGATTTGATGCCAGTTCCAATAAGGCAATTGTGATCATGAGACTGAAACTTACCTATGATGTTTCCCTGACTCTTTGGGGAAATATCTTTTACCATGTCTCCACTAGTAATCAAGTACCAATGATTCATTAAGCAGTAGCATGAAGACTGAAATTCCAAAAGCACTTGAATACATCATATTTCAACACTTAGCATGTGTAGAACTATGTTGTATTTCCTCTTTGCCTTGGCTACTGGGAAGCTCCTGGATAGGCTTAATGCCTGACTGTAGGGACTACCTTTTCCCAAATTATGGATTACTTCCTTTCTATACATATTTTAGATCATTCTGTCTGCTGTCTGACACTTCATCTTTAAATGCTGTAAACTCTTGGAGAATACCTTCTTTCAAGTACCTGACTCTAGCATATGATTTTATAGATTCATCATTTTCAAACTGGAGATAAAGACAGTAATCTGCAGGGTTGTCATGAGGGCTAAATGATACTGTAAATCAAATGAGAACCCCTAAAGCTGGCGGTAGGGCAAGCTGGTGGAACTCGCTCACTTCCTAAATGACTCACTGCTACATAACAGTCAGATTTAGAGGGAGGACAAATTCCTGTTTCAGCAAAATTGTAAATTTCTATGTCATGAAGTCCTTTATAAAGTGTCAACATGACAATACTAAGAGTCTACTGATGTGTTCTTTGGGGAAAGTAGGAGTGGCATAAATGATGGACACATCTGTCTGTTGAGTGTTCTAGAAGGAAAGTGCTCTACAGAGGGCCCAACTGATACTCATCTCAGCCCTCACTCCCCGTGTTAGGGTGGTAACACAGATGAGGATGGTGGGAACATGAGGTGAAGGGAATAATTCTATAAAAAGGGCCTACTGTGCTGACCTCCACATGCTTTCTTTTCTAAGAAGCAATTTACCTGCAGCCCTGCCTGGCTTGAGTGGACAAGATATGTCACATTTGTCAGCAATCTACCTGTTCAAAACAGGAGAAATGCAGGCCACAAGTAATGTTGTTAAAGGAACCCAAGTTACCCCGTAGGGGGAGAATTTTGTGACCAGAAACTCTGGGAAAGAAGGATAGTTTCCTCCTAACCATAAAATCTATAAGAATGTATGGTTAAAAATCCAGTTAGAACCAGTCTGCATGGGTGAAGGTGACCTAGAATTGTCCTGGCAATAAGTACTCGAAAGTCTGATGTCATCTTGCTGTCAGTAACAGTCAAGGGGTGGACCTGGGGAACTTCTCTGGGATTCCGAATAAAACTGGAATGCAGGAGAGGCACATTACCCCTTTCCTCTCTGAGAGACCCTCCCTCTCCCTTGAGAATTGTCCCCTTTCCCTTTCTTATCCCTTCAGTAAGTGCATTTCTGTTACTCTGAGCAACATGTCTGAAATCTTTCTGACTTGATTGCAAGAATAGGGGTTTGGAAGGGGGTCTTCATGTTGCATCAGTTCTCAGAAGGCCCGGTTCTGTAACACCAGGATACTCATGTTTTTTCCTGATCTGGCCTTATTTGCCCTTCTTCCCCCTCAAAGTGTCAAGGGAAGACTTGCTGTTCAGTTCCTCCATTATTTCAGCCGGTTTGAAGCTTGACAGCTCTGACTGGAAAGATCTGCAAATCATCAAGGAACAGGGTTGGGTGGGGTCCCTGCCTGGAGGGAACTGAGGCTCCCTCCTATCAGTAATGCCACAGCCTAGGCTCAATCTTTGAACCTGTGCCCTATTAAGAGGTGTAGAATTAAGGCAGTGGCCTCCCATGAAGCCCAGCAAAATGCAGGTAGGGTAGGGTGAAGAAAAGCAAGGGAAAGTAACCCGTAACTCGGCAGCAGAGGGGAAATACCTGAAAGTTGTAATGCTCATGCAAATTTTTACTTTATTCTTTCCAGTGGGCTTTTCTGTTTTGTTTTTAGGGGCACTCCAGCACTAAGCCATATCCCCAGCCCTATTTGGTATTTTATTTAGAGACAGGGTCTCACTGAGTTGCTGCTTAGTGCTTCACTTTTGCTGAGGCTGGCTTTGAACTCCTGATCCTCCTACCTCAGCCTCCCCAGCCGCTTGGATTACAGGCCTGCGCCACACTGCCTGGAGGGTTTTTCTTTTCTAAAGTTTTACCTGCCGATCATTCTCCAAATCAATCCCTTTGGGTCTGTTTTGGACTCTTCCTCGTTCATTGAAAAACACTTCCCTGTTCTATTATTGGAGATTTTCTTTTCATGGTTGGAGATTTAAGAATTGCAGTTTGAGGAAGGAGTAATTTCCTTCCTAGAAACTTAAAAGTACGTAACTGCTTATTCAAAAGACATACAGTTCAGAAATAGGGTATTTGCTCTTAGCATCTTCTTTTTAAAGTTTCCTTTCCCCTTCTTTTTAAAGTTTTCCCTATCCTTCTTTCTCCACCCTTTCACACCCTCCCACGCCTCCAGCCCTGCCCATGCCTGGCGCCCTCTTGTGGTGACAGATGAAGCACTTGGATAAGCTTCACTGGAGGGAGACCGAACCACCATTCGGAAAGGCTGGAAGCCAAAGGAATGTCTGTAATAGCTTATTTTTAAAGGAATTCCTTGTCTTCCTTTCTCTGTACTTTATCGAGGGGGGTGGTTGGAGAATGATATAATGAGTATGAATCTGTGGTATCCACTGCCACAGGCAGGAGAGTTCCTTTGTGGTGGAGAGTGTTTTATTTGGCAGGTGTCCAATGCCACAGCGGAACATTCCAGTCTGGATGACTCAAGCAGAGCTATGGGTCCCTCTGGCTAACAGGTTTCATCAAGCACCCTTGGTTGGGGAGGTTGAAGCCCAGAAGAAGCTGCCCGACAGGTGGCTGTTTTTCTGGGATGGCGTTTTTTTGCAGTTCTCCAAGGTGCCCACAGTTGCTGCTTCTGGAAGAGGAGATGGAAAGACAGGGGGAGGGAGGAGGAGAGAAGGGGCCGCGAGGGCTGTCACATGTGCTGAACAGCTGAGTCCGGCAGGGTCAGGCCGTTACACGGGCATTACTATGAGCTTAGGCCCCTGGATAGAATTTCTTGAACAGTAGTCCTCCGTGAAGTTTAAAGAAAAAAGGGAATATGCACATTACCTTAAAAGATACCACTGGCAGAATCCGTAATCCAGCTGTTCTCCAGAGGTCCTCGAACATCAGGGAGACCTCTTTCTTCAGGTAGCTCCTGGGCCGAACCCAAGCCCTTGTGTGTGCTGACAAGGAATATTTTTGAAAGCCACTGTGAAGAAGCTACTGGCACATTTTCATGAGAAATGAAGAAAGAATCACAAACCTTTAGTTCTTATTAAAGAATAAAAACATGTTTGAGTAATAGGCTCAACTCATCTTTACTATGTCCTTCCCTGTCTGTCTAGAGTCAGAGATAAAAGTCTGGGGTTGGAGGCAGTTTGGAGATGGGATGGAATCTGGGGTAAGTTAAGTCTGGGGAGGGATGAGCATGTTTATATATGTAACTTGGTAATGAGAAAAAGATGAAACGTCAATTTTTTTTTTAAGAGTCATAAAACGAGTGTAAATACCCAAACATCACTGATGTCAACAACAATTGTATCAAAATAGTCACATTAATATTTTGGGTGCTCAGGTCAATATGAGAAAAGGGGGAAGTAAAGAAATTTAAAATAGCAACACTGAAAATAAACAAAATTTTTCTCTTGTTTTTAGAATTAGGAGAAAACAGACAATTCTGCCTCTTTGCTAACTTAAAGAAAACTAGCTGTGATGTTTATAGTTTTATATGTTAACTTGACTAGGCCATGAAATGCCCAGATATTTGGTTAAACGTTATTCTGGATGTTTCTTATCTGGATGAGATGAACATTTAAATTGGTGAACTGGGTGGGTGGGCCTCATCCAATCAGTCAAAGGCCTGGATAGGCAGAAAGGTTGACACTCTGTAAAAATTCCTCCTTCCAACTCACTTTGGACTGGCTCTTCTGGGTCTATGGCTTCTGGTGGACCTTCCTGGGTACTTGTCAGTTTCCTTAACTGTGTGAGGCACTTCCTTACAATAAATCAAGCTCTCAGGCTGGGGATATAGCTCAGTTGGTAGAGTGCTTGCTTTGCATGCACAAGGCCCTGGGTTCAATCCCCAGCACCACAAAAGCCACATCCCACAATAAAGATATACTACTTTAAAATAAATAAATCAAGCTCTCTCTCCCCGTCTCCTCCACCCTATTCCCACCCCTTCATCCTATTCATTGGTTCTATTTCTCTGGAGAAACCTAATATCTGTGGAAGGATTTAATTGTTTTTCAAAGAAATTACCTGGGCATGGGTCCCTGAACCAAATTGCGGGTGCGGGGGGTGGGGGGATCAGGAAGTTTAGGTGTGCATCCATGTGGTTCTATATTTTTGTAAATATAATCACATTAGTGTGCTTTTATTTATGATTTTTCTATTAAGAGAACAAGAATTTCTGATATTTCAGTTAAAAACTCAAGAACACGAGACCCATTTATTGGGCATCTAGGAAGAAGAATCTGAAATTTATTCTGGGGATAGAGGAATATGTAGCTAATATTAATTTCCCCAAAGAAAAACTCATGAGGAAATGGATTACTGTATTGCTAGAAGTCTCTACTCAAAAATTCACTGCTTAGAAATATTTACTAATGAAAAAATATTGAAAACCTTTAATGAACGGCATCAGATGGGATTTTCCCACTTGTCTGAATTTCTGCCTGGTGGGTTGCCCAGCGCCGTTTCCATCACCTCCTCCCGGGGACGCGCGTCAGCATTTGTGTGCAGCTACTTTCTCCCTCCTAGATCACGCTGGCCTGGTGTGGGGGTGGGATCTGCTTTGAAGATCACCCAGAGTCATCGTGTTTCAACAGCGTGACGTCACTCTTACCAGCCTCTTCCTGGCACAGGGCTGGTGATGATACAGGAATGCACTTGAAGGGACACGCAGCCATAGCAAAACCACATGCCCCGCTGGGGTGGCTTAACCTACATTTCTGCCTCAAAAAGAGGGCAGTGGCAAGAGGAGTGACAGCAGCCCTGGGGCAGAATGCCCAATTCTTTTTGATTGCACTTGATTTCTTATACAAATGCAGGGTTTGGTCTTTTGGGAACTTTGGGTACTGATATCAAGACCATTTAAATCAACAGAAAATGGACATCTTCTTAAGGGTTCCGTCATCAATTCAGTGGTGAGTGGGAGCCGAAATGCATTTGCTCCCAACCTGGTTTTATGAAACTTAACTAGAAACTTGCAGTTGTGTTCCTGCGGGGGACCTGTAGACCTTCTTGACTGGATGGAGGCCGTGACTGGAAGCACTTCCATCCAGTGGTCCCCAAAAATGCTTTGCTGAGGGGTTGGGGTAGTTTGGGTGGTAGCAGTCACCCCATGTGCTCCAGTACTTTCCAGAAGTCCTTTGACTTCCAAAAGGTACAGAATTACACTTTCCAACAACCTGGTCTTTGGGGTGTGGTGAGGTGTCCCCCAGCTCTAGCTGCACTTGAGTTGGCGGTTTTTTTTTTTTTTTTTTTTGCTGTATTATTGATTTTTTTAAATTTTTATTATTTTTATTATTTTTTATTTTGAAATAATTTCAGACTAATAAAAATTTGCAAAAATAATGCAAAGAATTCCCATATAGCCTTTACCCAACTTGGCCAAATGCTAATGTCTTACACACAGCATAATCTCCAAAACCAGGAAAATAACACTGATAGTGTACGGTTGACTAATCCACAGGCCTTACTCAGCTTTTGTCAATTGTCTCATTAATGTCCATTTTAGTCAGGCATCCAGATTATGATTAAGTTAACATGAGTTCAGTTGTTTATATATATTTGATAAGAATACAAAAGTGATCGCCTAGGATGCTCACTAGCTCATCTCCAGGGGGTGAGTTGGCCTCTTTCTAACACACAGCAAGCCATTATTTAGTCATGGTGTGATATGCCCCATCCCGCCCGTCCTGGCCAGTTCTTTCAGAAGTTTTAGCCATAGAATCCCAGATTTGAAAGTGATCTTATCTTTACTCTTCTATCTCCTCCCGCTGCCATTGTTATCTAATCTTTCCACACCTGACTTTTGCCCTTGCAGATGGAAAACCCGCTCCTGCTAAAAATGTCTGTTTTTATGTCACGTAACCTTTCCATTCTTTCCGGCATTTTCCAGGCAGTAGCTCCACGACTGTGCTTCCAGGTCACACTGCTTCTACTCCTGGAGGCATTTCCTTGCCTCCCAGGGCAGCTCCCCCACCAGGCCCCAAGAACTGGGCAAGCAGAGAGGAGCTCCATCCCACCCTTACCACTGGACTTGAACCATTGGACTTACTTCAAGAAATAGCAGGAATAATTGAAAGAGAAATTACACAATTCATGGTTTGTGTATAGAATAAACAAATCAAGAAGATGATCATTTACTAAATAAGCTTTTATTAAACACCAATTTAATTTTAGGAACACTTTAGTAACCGTGCCCAAGATAAAAACTCTTGAGGACTTAGTATGTCCCCAATTTAGTTAGGCCTTTACATATAAATTCATTTTATTTCTATAAATACCCTAGAAGGTAGAAACGATTATTGATATTCTTACTCTACCAATGAAGACACAGGCCCAGAGAGGTCAAGTGATTTGCCCAAGTTAGCAAACCTGGTGAGTAGGGGGGCTGAGATTTGAATTAGGTATTTAGTTCCAACACTCACGTCTAAATCACATTCTTGGCTGATCTTTGGGATATGCACTACATGGCTTTTGCCTGTTCAGGAGGATACGTGGTTACAGATTTGATCTCAGTAGCATTCATCCATGAAGCCTTTCTGGGCAGGATATTTCTTCAAGTAGTGATATCAGTTTTATGTGTGAGGTTGGTTTTTAGTAAAACTTACTACATACTATTAATACATAATATGATGACAACATGCTACTTGCAAATAGGATTAACAGTTGGAATATTTATCTATCTATTTATTTAGGTCCTTCCCTCACAGGCGCGAGTGCCGGACACAGCATTGTCTGTCCTTGTGCCATTAACACTTTCAACAGCCAAATATTAGCAACTACTATTTCTTGAGGGCTTATATTTGGCACTTTACAAAGACTGTGTTCTTAAAATCTCAGCCAGTTTGAGGTAGGTATCATTGATCCCAGTTTATAGAGGAGGAAACTAAAGTTTATGCAGTGTAAAGTGAGGCCATAAAAGGGGATGTACCACGGCTCATCTGTGAGGGGCAAATTCAGATTCAGGTTTCCCTGGCTTCAAAGCCTGTGTAGGAGCACCTGGTTCCCTGGGTGGCCATTGTGTGGGCTCTGGGCACTCTTATGACACACATTGTTCAAGTATAGTGTCGGAACACATGTGTTTATAAAAAAAAAATTTTATCCTATATTAACTAAGTTCCAGACACACTCCTGCATACACCATTAAAGACATAAATCTTGAAAAAGAAATTTGAAGTTAAACAGCGTTCCTCCTTAACAACAGGGAACAATTATTGAGAGCTTTCTAACTCCTTTCCATGTATTCATTTCACATGAAGCCATATGTGGTAGGTATTATTATCCCCATTCTACAGAGAAGTAAACCAAGACAGGTGCCTATTACTCAGTAATAGATATCCTGGGCTGCAGGAGTCAATAAAGGCTCCATGATCGACAGTGTCCCAGGCATATTTGGTGACTTGTTAAGAAGTATGTCTTATTTCCTTACTCAGGCTGCTAGCCCCTGCGGACAGGAGCCCTGTCTTCCCTATCTTGTGCTCTTTCCCTGGCTGGCACCAACTCCATGACCTAGGCCATGATTAACTGTGTGTCAAGGGCACGTGAGTGGATCTGGCTGTGGATGCACAGGTATACAGCTGTGTGTTGAGTATGAAACCTTTGCTCACATTTGATGCTAGGGATTCTCCTTTCTTCTTTCTGGTGCACATGGGAGTGTGATGACAAAGCCAGAGTTGATATCACAAAGAAAGTTTTAGTAGGTAATTTCAGCCCCAGGTGACTCTCTTCTGTTTCTCCAAGGACCGACATTGCCAGCCCTGCTGTAGCTGGTTGAAGGGGACCAAACCTCTCAGGAAGACGGACTTGGTTCCGTTTGACCAGCCAGAGCAGGGGGCAGCTCCCTTGGGAGGTGACTGCAGCCTCTCATGTGCAGATAGCCTGGGGTGTTCAAGCCTCACTCGTCCATGCCTGGAACACAGAAAGAACCAGCATTAGCCCGCATTCCACCCTGGGAGCCTGCGCCCAGAACATCCTCCCACATGATCTGTAGAAATCACACATAGATCATATTTTGCATTGCAGGATTTCAATTTAGTTCCATTCTTTAATCTTTATTCTTTTTTTCAAATAGAAACATCACAAACAGCAAAAACGATATAAAATTATAGAATATGAAAAATGTCAGTTTCCCATAATTCTCTCTCCTCTCATCTTCCAAAGTAAATTAACATTTCGGCTTATGTTCCTTAAATATCTCACATTTGAATAAAAAAATATAATCTAACTATGTCTAAAAACTGTAATTATAAAACTAAAATCATTAAAGGATATGTGTGACACAGATGTAAGTAATGATACATAGTGGTAAAAGCAATACCCAAGAATAACTATCTACTTAAAAAAAAAAGCTTTATTTTTTTTACTATTCTATACTGTTTAGACTTCCTGAATCCTTTTTCCAATTTATCTCTTTATGTTTCCTCTTGAGATAATAATATGAAGTTTATTTTTTTCTTGTACTTTAAATGTTTTTCTTCATGGTTTTTACCATTAAGCATACGTTCCTAAAAAAAAAAGTTCATGAACATTCTAATATATAATGATATCCTAAGTGGCCTTGATATTTTTACTTAAAACATTTGTAAGATTCAGGCATATCAGTGTGATAGCTGCAGTTATTAATTTTCATTGCCTTATGGTTTTCTACTATGTGAACATAATATAATTGATTTCTTCATTCTTGCAGCCACAGACATTGAGATTTCGTTTGACAAACTGAATAAGCAGTTTGCTTCTTGTAGATTTTAAAGATGCCTGGATTCCAGTGTGTGAGAAGTTACAGGGCAACATTCACCGGCCCAAAACATGTGAGGAATGACAGGCCCTTCAGCAGATGGGCAGGAAGTTTGAGAACCACTGGCCCAGCAGGAGCAGTATGAGTACCCATTGGCTTCTCCCTATTCCTAGGTGAGTGTAATGGGGAGGACATGGAATTGATTAAAGAAACAGTCCCCCAAAAGGCAGGCTGGCTGTCTCCATAAGATATTGGAGCAGGTAGGGAAGAGGAGGGCAGAGAGGAGAGTTTGAATGAGTGTAGAAAGCTGTCCTCTCCCAGGGGTCTAGGCATTCCCTGCCCTTTTATCGCCTCTTCCTCATAAGGAGAAGGGTCATCCAGTGGAAAGTGCATGGCTGTGGAGTCACATTTATCTAGTTCAAATCCCACTGATGCTTCCCTATTTTTTTTCTTTTCCTTTTAGGAAGTTATATAACGTCTTTAAGTCTGTTTCTTGTGTGCAAGTATGAGTTTGGTGAAATGAATCCCACTATTATGTAGCATTACAATGCACCAAAACTTTCATTTATGCCACGAGGGATCATACCAAACTTGCCTGTGTGTCATGAGGTTTAACAAGGCAAAGGTGCTTGGGGTCCCTGGTGGGCACGATGGAGACCATCAGGGTTGAGGGAAAGTCCTGGAATCAATTCTAATTGCTTTTGAAGCCAAGAGTTGCACTTTCGATTCCTGGCTGCTCTCTGAGTGTTTCCTTTCCCTCACCTGCAAGGATTTTTATTTATCCCCAATGTTTTTAAAACCATAAATCAGGAAATCTAGAAGTGGTATAACCAGCCAAGTGGACCCTGCCAGATGGACTCCAGTTTGGGAGCCCAGTCTGGAATGAAGAAGGTATCTCAGACATCATAGCTCTCAATAGAACTCTGAAGAAATGAGTATAAGCACACTGTGAAGGCTGGAGATACAGCTCAGCGGAAGAGTGGCTTGTCCCGGCTGCAAGGGCTTGGGTTCAACCCCCAAACCACACACACAGACACACACACACACACACACACACACACACACACACACCACAAAGGGAAATAAAAAAAAAATATCACAATAGGAAAGGCAGCAGAATACAACAGACACTAGTATGGCAATATGTAAATCAATGGATGTGTAACCGATGTGATTCTGCAATCTGTATACGGGGTAAAAATGGGACTTCATAACCCGCCTGAATCAAAGTGTGAAATATGATATATCAAGAACTATGTAATGTTTTGAACAACCAACAATAAAAATTAAAAAAAAATATCACACATGATGATGGTGATAAGAGAGCTGGGTACCACAGAATAAGGCATGATTCTAGAATGGTCTGTACAGGGTGATAATGACGCTTCTGTCTTCGACTGAGTTCCCTCCTCCTTTGCATGCATCCTCTTGACTCCTCAGTCAGCATCTTACCTTCTGTGTCCTCCTCCTCCCCAAGACATAGGTGTCTTGGGGTTGCTGCCGGCCTGCTTGTCCTCTGGCCATCCTCCTCTTAGCAAGGGAGTGGCAACTGCAGGGCAGTCTGAAATCAGGACTGAGAAAGGCCGGGTCCAATGCAGGAGGACAAACTTCTTTCAGGGCAACTTCTTCAGTTCCAGACACAGTTTCTCCACCATCTCTGGCCTCTTCTTTGCTCATGTTCTGCCCCTCCCCCTGCAACACATCCACCCATACAACTTGCCCCCCCCATTTCTGAGCAGATGACATGAGATCACCCTTCAGGGTAGAAAAGCAATGTGTAGTTCAGGCATGATTTAGAAAAAGGAAGGGTTTTCATTGGAGAAATGCACAACCTGAGACTCCGCTTTTATAAACACGAAGACCAAGATATAAAGAACAGCAGTTTCCTTTGGCAAATACAGAGTGCCGTAATATACCAGCATCATACACCATATTTATTCAAAGCATCAGTGTCAAAGGCAGGCTTTCTCGACTTTAGCATACTGATATTTTAGGCTGGACAATTCTTAGCTGTTGGGGGCTGCCCTGGGACTTTTAGCAGCATTTCTAGTCTCCACACTCTGGATGCCTGGAACCCTGCAAGCGTGACAACCATAAAAATGACAAAAGGCCCGCATAGAGGGGCAAGAATCTTTTGAGAGATCCCTGATCTAAAGCTTTAAGTTTCTGTGCTCATTCCTGTAACTGCCCAGGTCCTTTGTTCCTCTGCCTCTAAGAGTACAGGTGGAGATGTCCTGGAGACACTAGATACCTGCCTGGTTCCTGGAAGAGATAGGTGGGTAGTACCACTGTGGCTGCAGCTGGTCAGGGGCATGGGGGAGTCTACCTGGTGCCCTCTGCATGCTGGCTCCTCTGAGGGGATGGCGCCTCCATCTCCAGCCATCTGTCTAGCAAACAGGCCTATTATCCCCTCTTCCGTTCCTTTCCTCCCTGTCCTCCTCTGTGTCCTTGTCCTGTGTTACTCAGTTCCACTTTACAAGTCCCTCCTGTGTGTCTCTGCGTGCAAATCCTGTGGTCTTTCCTTCTGTGGTTCTGCTGAGAAACTCATGTGGCCCCAACCTTTTTGTCACACATGCTCAGACTGAAAACAAGGAGGGAGAGTCATGAGGATGCACAAAGCTGGCCCAGAACTACAGCTCTAGTGTGTGTGGGGGTCCCTCCACCTTCAGTTCCAGCTTCTGAAACTGCAGCGGCTAATGATATGAGTCTCAGGTCCGGTGGTGTCTCCTGGCTCAGGGCTTTCCCCTACAAGCCCAAGTCTTTTTTGGTGTGGGCTCAGTCCCTGGAGAGTCAGAGCTGACAACACCGGGGTACAGTTTTAGAGGAGAAAGGAACTGGGCCATTGATTTATTAATTTATTTGGCCACTTTTTCAGCATCTAACCTTTTCCTCAAACAGCCCCTCCTAGAAGCAGCACTCCGTGCCAGGATTGTGGAATGAAGTAGAAAGGACACCAGGGCAGGGTCAGGAGACTTGGGAGGAGGGGGCATCACTCACTGTGGCTCTGGTTTCCTGAGCCTCATGCCCTCTGTCTGTAACGAAAACCCTTAGAAATGGCCGGACTGCCATAGACCTGTGATACAGATGGACACTAAGGAAGCATCATTCGGTTTGGGTAGTAGAAACATTCCATTCCAGGGAGGAAGGAACTCAGGGGTGAGGGCAGATCTTGGGAGAAATCTTTGGGGGATGTGGCCTCTCCTCACCAAGCAGGCCGGAGGAGGGGTGGTGTGGAAAGCTGGTCACAGAGGGGCCTAGGGGCATCAGCCAGGGGCCTGAAACCTTGCACTGAGAGAGAAGTCTCAAGAGGAGACAGGGAGCTGTGGGGTGGGTCTTTGGTTGGGGCTGCAGATGACCTCCTGGCACAAAACCTGGATGAGGAGCTGTCACCTGGCCTGTGCTGTGGGTGGGGCTGCGGGGCCAGCGAAGAGGCACTTGCCAAAACCACACACTTCCTTACATTCCATAGCAAAGTAATCCGTATGGGGATATAAAGAAGCATGTGGCCTCAGGAAGCAGCGTCGTCCAGAAGCCCTCAGCATCTCAGAAGTGGGCCACTCCCATCTTTCCTGGTGCCCAGGTGGGGAACGCTTAGAGAGAAGACCGCTGGGAACGAATCCATCCTAAATCCCCCCGAACCATACTGGAATAAATCTGTGAGGAATAGCAGTGCTAGTGGGGACCGGATCTCTTCCCCTGCTCTTTGTTCAGAGATAAACTGCACCAAGTTTTACTGACTCATTTTGGCACAGTAACAGTGTAGCAAATTCTTTGTTTTTTGCTATTAATTAATTCACTACTGTTGCATTGTACATCTTGATATGATTCTTTGTTAATGTTTGGAATCCAGGAAAGGGAAGATTAACAAAAAGAGTATCTCCAACCCAGACATATTCTGCTTGTGCTCGGCCAGCCACTTATACCCAGACCCTACCCTACTGTACTTTCTACTGTATGCCTGCTTGGGAGCTCATTGAGGGCTGCAGCTGCTGGGGGCGGGCAGGCGCAGCAATCCAAGCACCATTGTTCACTGTGGAAGGATCTTTTGTTGGGCTCCTGCTCCCCCAGCCCATCACCTGCCCCACTGTCTGTGAGCCTGAGCCTCGGGAGGGGCTGGAGGGAACAGCTGTTGAGCCACACTGGGTCTGGACCTGCCACCCTGTTGGCTGGGGGAGAGATGGAATTTTTGAGCTTCATGGCATCTAATTCTCTGCCAGGAAACAAGGAGAAGTATGCTACGGGAAGAATTAGACCCCGAAGAAACATTGGCACTGTGGTTAATGGCATCTAATAACAGTAATAAGTAACTCTTCTCAAGCATGTTTTCTATGGCAGGATCATTTTCAGTGCTTGATTTAGGTGCCCTCCCTTCTATGAAGTAGTAGCTATTTTATCTGGTTTTACCAATGAGGAACATGAAGGTCACAGAAAAGAATTGATTTACAAATATGCAAAAGGTAATTCCTTTAAAAAATCATAAGATTAGAGGGCAGCCTTGGATCCACTCGTGGAGAGAGGTATGGAAGGTAAGAGGTATTTAAAGAAAGCAAGGAAGGAGCGAAGGTGGGAAGGAAGGAGGGAGGGAAACTCAGTGTTCATTCTGAAGCTTTGCTTTTGAGGTCTAATAGTGGTAACTTAGAAATTATATATATATATATATATATATATATATATATATATATATATATATATATATATATATATATTTTTTTTTTTAAGGAATATTGGAAAATATCCTTGGCATCCCACTTGAAATCTTTCTGGTTGACCTAGGGAATGGTCAATATCTCATTTAATCCAATTCAGTGGCTACATCAGGTTTGACTCTGAAAACAGTTCTCTCCCAGAATGAAGTACAAACTTTATAAAAGTGAGAATTTTGGGGCACTAGTCAGGTAACAGCACACTATCAGGGGCAGATGGTGGCGGGGAGGTCCCCAGTCAAAGGAGAAGATGTTTTGTGCCTTTGAGAAAATGTAAATGTCTCCTGTCTTTCATAAAACCTAAGAGTAGGGTCAATGTTCACTTTAGCTAGCTAAATTTGTCATATCAAGATCCTCCAAAGCAAAGAAGTTTGTGACACACTTTTGTTATGCGTTATATCTTTAACAGTTATACCATATTTCTCTTCTATTTATTCTACTTTTCTCACTACTCAAAAGCTTTTGAAATAGGCCATGAAGCACTGAAGTGCTTATGAGGTATATTAATTATTACAGTGCATAATAAAATTTTAACAAATTTCTCTGCCCCCTCACCAAAAAAAAAAAAAAAAAAAAAATCCTTCAAAGGGATGACATGTGAATTGTCAAAAGCATAGATAAGAGGGACCCTTGAGTTTTATGGTCTAAAGAACTAGAAGAGCCAGCTTCAAGAAACAGCTATTTGGGGCTGGAGCTGTGGCTTAGTGGTGGAGCACTTGCCCAGCACGCATGAGGCACTGGGTTCGATCCTCAGCACCTCATAAAAATAAACAAAATAAAGGCATTCTTTCCATCTACAACTACAAATAAATGAATAAATAAATAAAATAAATAAATAATAAAAAAGAAACTTAGCTATTCATGACCCAGGCTGAATCCCAGAGGTGATGAATTCATGTAAAATACAAATGGAGAAGAGGTTCAGGGAAAATATTTGAGATAGCCAAGAGAGTGCTAATTGTCCTATGAGACTGTGTCCAATGTTTGGATAAGAATTGCTATGTTTTTGTTAAACCCAACCTCATATGATCAAAAAGTTACTTAAAAGTGTACTTCAAAATCTGCAGGAAACAAAGTAAAATAAAATGTGGGTAACCAATTACATGACAGTTCAAGAGTCCTGTAAACGAAATTCTTATTCATATAGAATGCACAATGAATTCTGAAAGTCAAGAGAAAGTTTAAAGTGGGAATATTTATAGTGAAAGTCTTGTCTAATCCCTCCTTCCACTTTCCCTGGGCATCTAACTTAAGATGCTAGGAAGAAGATTTATGGAACAGATTTGAAAACAGAGTGGAAAGTAGACTGGAAACAAGACAACACAACATAAAACAAAACAAAAACCTACAATAAAATGAACACATTTCAGAAATGGCAAAAAAAAGGGGGGATATTCTAGAATAGGGAAGGTGTTTCTCTGTTTTTTGCATAGGGTGAAAGACATTGATACATAATTGGGTGTAGGTTTTTCCACACTGTTTAGTTTGCTGTCTGACTTTGGTAGGTGGCATTAATGGGGAGAACCATGAGATGTGACATGCCACCAGACCACTGTGTGCAGTGTGATATTGGCAAAATGACCACCTTTCTTCTCATCTCTGTCCCAGATCCTAGGCCACTTATCTGAAAATAGCAGTGGTGTAACTCCATCTGCCCACCAAAGGGTAGCCTGAAGATTAATGAGACAACATATGTGAAGGTCTGCTGTGTCTTAAGAGAATAGGCCAATGGTGACATACAATGTCACTCAATATATTGTTGAAAACTATATTTATTCCCCACCTCCCAGCCCTACCCCATAACTGGAAAATTGTTCAAAAACCTTAAATGAGAAAGCTATCTGTTCTCTTGTTCCTTGGTAGCAAGAACCATTTAAAACCATCAGGACTTAGTGACAATAAAAGTAGTATTAAAAGCATAAATGGCAGTCATGGCTTTTGTTCTGTTTCTTTCTCTGCATTTGAACACAAATGATCCAAACATGACATTACAGAGACAAGAGAATGGTGAATTCCCATTGATGGTCCTTACAGAGCCTCTAGGATTTGGGAAAAATCAAGGATGAGATAGGGACTTAGAGACTAACATAATGTTGTAGTCAAGGTTTTTGGCTGCAGGGGGTGCAGGGAGGAAGAGCACAGCTCAGGCATCTGTGACCCTGAGCAAGCTGCTTAACATCTTTGAGCTTGAGTTGCCTCATATATAATGGAATAATGTAATAATGGTGTGTACTCAGCAGGACACGTCCATGAGATAGGCTTATGTAAAATGCCATGTATTAGAAATTTAATAAATGGTCTCTATTATTAATACTACTTAATATATTAATTAATGTCAATGCAGCACCCTTCCTGGAAGTCTTTACAATTGATCTAATCTAACTTAAAAGCTTTCATTAAAATAACAATTGTTTTCCAGGCAAGGGGTGATTCAAAGATACTTGGGAAAGCTTAAATATTATCAAAAGATATTCCTCCCACAATTTTGGCTACTTTAAAAAGAAAAGTTTAAGGATTTTTCTATGTTTGAAAATAATTCTTTAAGGAAGGTTATCCACCAGTATCATTTCTAACAAGAGTCATTATAGGAGCTGAGTTTTCAGGACCTCAGTCTGGTTTTTCAGGTACTTTAGAAAGAATACATATGGTGAGATGCTGGGCTGCCCCTTTTTTGACTACAAGACATTTGCCCTCTGGCGAGAGATCTGACTTAACTCAGTCTTTTGCTGGATGAAGACAGGGAACCAGGACTATGCAGGACATCACCTGTAGCTCACTTTCTAATGTAGGCAGCTTAGCTTTCCCTGTTTCTTCTCTGAGTTCAAACTGCAAGCTTTGAACAGCTAAAAACAGTGTGCTTTTATTAGGATCAGAACTCCGCTAGTGTCTGCAGGAGGAATGACCTCACAGATGTACCCGCTCCAAAATCTAACGACTTGTGACCTTATGCTCTGGTATCTACTCCTAGTGTTCTTGGTGGCTGTCCATGAAAACAAGCTATTCTGGAGTTCAGCAAGTCAAAGCCAAATTGTTTGGGACTTACCATCATCTGGCTGAGGAGGTAGGACATAGAGTAGAGCTGCCTCCTTTTAAGGCAAACATGGGGTAATATATCAGGGTAGGACCTTCTTTTTCCAGGAGCTCAGCCAGAATGCCCTGCTATTTTTAGAGGACTGACCAGTTCTGAATGTGGATTTGATCATGAGTCCTGTTTTAACTTCCCCAGGACAGCCAGGAGCAATGCCAGCTCCAAGAGCCCACCTTTGCTCCCTGCAGGCATTCTGCCACCTTTCTCAGAAGAGGCGAGTATGAGTATCGAGTATTGGTGACATTTCACTACCACTTTTGTCCTTGCCCTGCTACTCATCCAGGAAAACTGGAGCTGGAACTTTGGGGGAGGGTCGGGCAGGGGGAGGAGAGGGAGTCAGCATTATACTGAGCCATTTGCTTAGAGTATTTATGCTTACAACAACCCGCAAAGTACATTTTATTATGCATGACAAAACTGTTTCAAGCAGGTTAATTGATTTGGAGGCAGAGAGTGGTTATAAAACTTGACAAAATCACACAGCTAGTGAATATCAGGCCTATGACTGGAGGTTTCTCTCTAATCCAAAATGTGCATTCATTCTAATATGCAGTATTTCCCAACCTTGTCTGATTCTTAGGGCCACTGAGGCACTTAGCAAGAATCCTGTTAAATATTATTAAAGATATATCTATGGATCCTGTTCCCTAGACCCTAGAGCCATGGAAACAGAATCTCCACAGGAATGGCTGGGGTTCACCTTGTTTATGGGGACTCCCAGATGAATTTTATGCTCAGCAAATTTGGGAAAGATCCGCCTTAGGGAGTGGCTTCAGGCCTGAGTGAACACTGGAATCACAGGATTCTGTGCAGATTCTCTGACTTGATCTCAAACTTGCCTGAATAAGTGACCCGGGAGAACCCAGGAATCGGCATGGGTGCAGTCACTGCCATATTATTCCATTTCAAGTGGCCAGAGGAGTTAAAAGGACTCACTTCATAGAAATATAAGGGAAATCATTTAGTGTGGATTAAAGGAAGAATCTCTGCAAACATGGGAGTGAATGGCTAGACCCCAAACCAGGTCCTCTTCATAAGGTGAATAGTTAACACAGGTTAGCAGAGAGACCACATCAATCACTGATATCCTATCTTCTCAACGTTCCTGATGCTCAATTTCTACCTGGGATGTTATTTTCCCTTTACCCATCCTCATAAATTTAATATTCTTTTAGGATTCAAGTCACAAAACATTTCCATCAGCAAGTTTTCTCTTCTTCATTCCTACTGTTTATAATTGGTCATACAATAGGTCACATCTTACCTTGCAGTCCAATTCTGTCTGTGCCTGAAATCTGTACATATCTAATTCCCCTCTTAGAGGCACTGTTTTATTTTTGTTTCTCAACAGCCTGGTGAAGGCCTTTTGCATAGTAAGTGGAAAGCAGAAGAATCTTCACCACCCTTGTGGAGAACCTACTGTGCGGCAGATATTGATTTAAGCACCATAACCAGTAACTTATTGTCTACTTTACAGATGAAAAAAAATAATGAAGTGGAACCAAGGAATTACTACTTATTGAAGGGTCTCCTTTATAAGATTTATCCCTGTGGGCAATCACTATCACACCTGTGAGGAGACTGAACACTGTGGATTCAGGAAAAAGCACTTTTAAAAAAATCATAAATTCCTAATTTAGTGCACCAGAATCACCTAACAACTTGCTAAAACACAAACTGCTGAGTCCCCCCCAGTCTCTGATTCCAGAAGTCTGGGGTGGGATCCAACCTAGGGTTTTGACCCTAGGGTTTGCATTTCTAGCAAGCTGCTGGCCAGGAATCACGTGGAAAATGAACACCCTAGGTCTATGGTCTATGTTTCTGAGCCTCCTAAAAAGAGAAAGATGAGGAAGAGAAGTGAAAGCCAATGGAAATGAGGAAGGTGTGAGCCCTTTTGAAGAGTATCGTTGTGGGTGCTTTCACCATCCGTGGTACAGACACAGACAGCTCTCCATAGATGGGGAAATGCTGTTTGGGAAGTTGCCAAGGATTTTGGCTTGAGAAGTCATGTGCTTTTTGGAACAAACTCTTTAAGTGAAATTTTTACTTATATGTCTTTAGTGGAGTTTGCTATAGAATAGGTACAAAATGAAATGAATGGATTTCTTAAGAAGATAGCCCAGCAGAGGGCCATTGGCTCACATGACCTCATATAATGTTTGCAGAGGGATCATAATGGTGATATAACAACATAATCATACAGAATAACAATGAATCTCATTCTCTCCGAAATTTCTTTACTTTTAAAAAAGTGTACCTATTCAGCTGAATGAGGATTAGAAATTGCTTAAAGTCAGGAAACAAATCAGGGGCACTGGATTCTTGTCCTAGTTTTTTTTTTTTTTTTTTTTTTTTTTAAATACATGGCTCGTGGACTTCGTTTCTTAAATAAGCTGTAGCAGTTCACAGTGACTTAGTAGGGAGGTTTGTAAAGTTACCTGAAACCCAGTCTCTTTTGACAATTGAATATTTGATGTAAACGACATATGAAAAATAAATTCCTTTACATTGCTTTGAAAAAAATTAGTATACATTTAAAATATTTTGCAAAGGCACACAAAAGGCAAGCCGCAAGTTCGATGTCGCATGCTGTCAACCTCTCATCACTCACTCCTGACACTGGTAGCCCTTGTTTAGGTTAACTGTCTTTCCCTAGGCTGCTTTTCATTGTCCCTGCATCTCTCAGGCCCACCCTGCTCCCCCTGAGCCTTTGCCTCCGGCCCCAGTGCACAGAAAGCAGATCCCTCCTCAGCACTAGCCCAGAAGTCACTCTTCATGCACGACACAGAGGTGGGGGCCGTTTTTCTCATTCATCTCTCTTTGCCTGCTCTGCCTGATGGACCTGGATTCTCGCTGTCCTCCCCTGCATTTGAGATGCAGGACTTGGAGTTTCACCTGTTCCTATAGACTCTGTCGTGCTGGCTTCAGATGACAGAAGCGGATCACCTGCAGGGCTTCCCAAAAAAATTCACAAAGAAAGAAAGACAGATGGGCAAGACAGGAACGGCCAGGGGACGATTAGAGGAGAAAGCAGCATGCGGGATGGCTCAGTACCTACCTGGGGAAAAGTTGCGGGCGCGTCCCTCCTCCTCTGTGGGCTTCCTTCCCGGCAGGCTTCTGCCCCCATGGAGGTGTTTAGAACATGGATTGTTATTTATTTATTTCCAGAGCTGGCAGGGTTGGCTTGCATGTCTGTGCCTTCCTGTCAGAATCCTCTCAAGGAAACAGCAGCTGGTGAGCTCAGAAATGTCAGTCAGAATCTTGGCCTAGTTTGGGGCCTTGAAGATTCTTACAGAAAGTTAAAAAGGTTTCTGGGCCAGTGTCTCCTTTGGGTTTTCCCTCTCCTGCTTCTCACCTTTTCCATCTTCTATTTTTTTTTTCTTTTCATTTTTTTTTTTTTTTTTTTTGCCCCAGTAGCTAGCTACTTAAATTGCCTGCTTCTATCTTTCTGATGGTCCCCTCTTGGGTATGGCTGTGGCTCTTCCGGCTCTCCTAACAGCCTGGTGACTTCCTAAGCATTTAGATCAGCACTTGAGCGCTTATTACTTATTTTGTCTCCTTACTTATTCCCTTTCCGCCTTCCCTCCTTTCCTTTCACTCTTATCTCTTTAATCTCTCTTCTAATCACACCCAGAAACCATCTTCTTTTCTTTATTTGCATTCCCCTTCCTGACTGTATGGTCTGCCTTTCCCCACCTGTGCCCTCTCCACATCTCTCCCTCTCTCTCTTGCATTCCTTAATTCTATGATTCGTTCCAGCTTTACCTCTGACTTGTGTCCTGTCCAGATGGGACCTGGGTTTAGATCTCCTCCTCAGTCCCACTCCCTGCCTTCTCTTGTCTGCTCTCTGAGGGCGAGCCTCCTCCTTTATGTACTCTCCGGCCTCCTGCCCACCCCCAGCACCCTCTCCCACCTGTTTGTGTCTTTTAAGGTCCTTGGTCATGTCCATGCCGTCTGTCCACCTCAATCACCGCGCTGACGGGGCCTCTGAAAGTTGTTAAATTACACCTCTTCAGCTGTCCCATTGCAAAGAGAAATGTCCTTTCCTAAATCCTTTTTCAGATGGACAAATCCATATTAATGTTTCTATTTATGGAATATACTGACATGATGCATGAATTATTTTAAAGAGTAGGAATGCGTTTTTTTTAAATGAATAAACCCCCATCTTTTAATACTTTTTGTTTGTTTATTTTTAGTTGTATCAATACATACTATTTAAGCAACAGTTTTTGTTTTTGTTTTTAGCTTGCTTAGAACTGATTTTGGCCATTTTTTTCAAATGGGAAGGTGGTTGTCATAGAGTTAGGAAACAAAGGTAGTTTGGGACTTGATGCTCAATAATATAATTAGTGAGTTCCTGCCAAATCTCAGTGCACCATATTAACACTAGAAATAGAAATAAGTGTCTATTATGTTCCTTGTCCTTGAGAGACTTACAAACTCTTTTGGATAAACCTAAATCTGGGGATGGGGAGAAATATATATATACATATATATGTGGGAGGGAGAATATACATGTATAATAAGATATGATAACTGTAAATTGATGGAACAGAAATTAAGGACTACTTATATTCAGAAACAGACATGATAAGTGGTAGACCAGGTAGTAAAATTTTCATGGAGGAGGCTGGGTTTCAGCTGGGTTCTGAGGGTTGGGAGGACTTACATACAATAGGGAGGTATGGGAAGAGTTCTCTCAGGTGGAGCAACCACTTGGCAAAAGCATCGAGGCAGGAATGCACAGTGTCTGCTCAGAAAATACTGATTAGCTTATGGATAGACCCAGTGCTTGGCGAAGGGTTCAGTCTGGGCAACAAAGTAGCCATTTTGTGAAAATATGGTTATGGTAGGCGATCTCAATTGTGAAAGAGTTCCTTGAGAGCACACAATTACTGGTAACTTCATTTAAAAAGTAATGCTCTATGTTGATATAACTTCTACAACTTAAGTGAATAGGGATTTGGATTCCTTGATAATTATTATCTGGATAACCATAGACTGATATTTGTTGCTATTGAATATTGGGAGAGAAATAGAGATTTCTCTCCAACCCCTAAAGTGTTAAAATAAATTTTTTCATCTTTTGTTATAGCATTTTTTACTGAAGACCTGCTGTTATGAATGGAGAAAACGGTTGGCCCCACCGATTCCTGATCGCCTTTGCAAAGCCTGGCCTAAGCTGGGGTCACCTCCACGTTTCCCCTGACAGTAGGCTTAGATCCCAACTTGGCTGGATGCATTTGCTGTGGCTCCACGTATTCTTCACATGTTTTTACACTGGTTTTAAAATGTGTCTCAGAAGTTTTAAAATAAGTTCTAGAATTTATAACACTCTAAACTGCTGGAGGTCAAATTTTGACTTATTTTGATTTCTTTTCTCATTTCCAGTACAATGTAAGGGACACAGTGGGCTTCCAAAAAGAGCTTGTTAAGATCAAACTGGATCAAAGGGTTTGCTAAAATTCCTCAACATAGAAAGCCAGCAACCACCCTACTGGTAGGAGGATGGCATCTTTTAATTGTTGAGTCAATCTTTTAATTCTTCTGAGCTTTTCCTGGGTTCAAAAGAGGGAACTGATCTTAATTTAATGATTTATCTGTCTGTAGGATTGTACTTTACATTTTCAAGCTCAACATAAGCCTCCAGGACTATTCAGGGTGGGTAAGTCAGAGAGCTGTTGGTGTTCAGACTTGGAAGATGAGGAATTGGGTACCCAGCAGTGAGAGGGCTTGCTGAGAACCTCATGGTGAGTTCCAGAAAGAGATGGGATCAAACCCACTCTTAGGACTCAGAATTAATTCTGTTTTGTGCCTCAGCATGTCTTGGGTCAGGAATCCCAACTTTCCTGATACAAAGCCACTTTTATTCTCCCTAAAGTCTTGTTGGTTTTTAATGACCCAAGTTGATGAGTGCAGTAGAAAAGGAAGGGAGGGTCTCTTCCTAAGATTTTCCTAAAAAGCCCTTTTCTCTGTGGAAATCTCTAGAAGCCAGGAAAAGGGTAAAATTAAACCCAGTCTGAACGACACTGGCTCATTCTTCTTCAGGACCATCTCAGTGAGTTCCTTATTCGTATATGAGGAAACCAAGACCCAGGTTAGTAATGAAACTTTCTCTTGGTCACAGAACTGGAGTCCCCTGACTCCTAGGTCAGTACGCTTCAATCCCATTACAATTGCCTCCTATTCAGTAGAGAGACTTCAGGGAGCCTTTCCTTCCCAAGGTCAGCCGGTAGTGTGAGGGACTACTTAGGGTGACTTATTCTCCTCATGGGGCCCTTCTACATTAAGTAGAAACTGGGTAGGGTTGTGGGTGTGTGCAGAAAACACACTGTTCCTTGTTAAAAATTGTTCAAATGCTTTGTAGTGGGCTTGGGTACTGAATTTCATAAGGGAGATAATAATAATAATGAAATCATGGGATGATAATAATAAATCCTTTGAGATGCTGCCAGAACGACATATTGCAGGCATTAGACGCCAGTGGGCAGCTGCTTGGCTAAATGAGGTGCCCAGTTGTCAAGGAGAGACCCACCCTGGTATGGGAGAAACAAATCAACAAGGATGTGCAGGGCACACACAGTGCAGAGCCACTTGGAGGTGAAGGCTCCAAGTGAGAACATCATCTCTGCCCTTAAGGAATTAGCAATTTGAAAATGTTCTTGAAATTTCAGATCTGACATAGAGGTATGTAGGGCGGCTGTATGGACTGGCTTGCATAGATCAGAGATCAAATGAAGCATAATGTCCCCTAGTTGATTATCCTCTTTCCAACCAACCAGTTGCCGATTGTCAGTTATTGTGGAGCTATACACCTATAAAAAAAAAAAAAAATCAACTCCCCTAAGATGGTTTAGTTTTCTGAAACCTAGGTGGGAATTGCTACTTACTGTGTGATTGCCAGTAATTACTGATTCTCACTTTAATGTCTTCTTGAAAATCCTAAGGTAATAATGAATGACCTTTTTATTAGGTTTCTTGGGAGAATTAAAGAAAGTAGCTTAGTGTGTGTGTGTGTGTGTGTGTGTGTTTTAGTTATCTTTTTTACATGATAAGCAATACTTGGTGTGTTATAGGGAAGAGGCCCATTTGTGTTTTATAAAGGTAAATTCCACAGTAGGTAAAGTTGAACCTTGAGTTTTAGGCATTTGCCCATAACTGTAAATTTTAAAGGGTTCGGGGATCTAATTCAAGCTTCTCATTTTGCAGTAAGGAAATGGGGTCTTGAGGGTTAAAGTTTGCGTGTGTCTGTGTGTGTGTTCCAATGTCACTCTTGCAACAGGCGTCAGAGTTAGGGTCAGAACTCTGCAGATGTGATTCACAAGGTTACAGAGTCCCCCAGATTTGTTCTCATGACCCAGCGAGAGCAAATGAGATGATTGCGAAAGTTACCTGTCAGTACTATAATCCAACACAAATATGAAGTGTATTTTATTAAACTGTGTCTCCAAAACCCCATTGTTGCAGAAAACCAATATTCACCCTGGGTGATGGCCGAGTTGTGGGGCCTTAAACACCAGCTGTTCCCTGGGAGGTTTTCCCAGCTGCTTCTATGGCCAGCTCTGTGGTGGAAGAGCCCAGAAGGGGTGTATTCCAAGAGCACAGATTCCATATAGGATTGAATCAAAGTGGGTCAAAGGCAAAAGAGTTGAAGCTATTTCAGAAACAGGTGTAAATGATAGAAAAATTCAGTTAGTTAAATGTGTGCTTAAATCAGCACAAAAGTTAATCCAGTTGCTTGGTTTTGGAAGACAAAAACCTACCTTCTTTTTTTTTTTCTCTCCTCCCTCCCTTTCTCCTTTCCTTCTTCATTCTCCCCCCAGCCTTCTTTTCTTCTTCATGTTTGAGGCTTGCTAGGAATTTTAAAGAAGATAGAAGGGTGACTTAACTCTCTCTAGCCTATGAAGAGATAGTGAATGAAAATTGATCACCAGTATGTGATGTACTCCTATATAACAAGAGGACATGTGATTTCAATTCAGAAAAAGGATTTATTTAAACACAAGGGAAACTAAGTTCTGTTAGGTCCCTACTTGAGAAAACTCCACACTTTCACACATTTTTTTTCCTACTTAGTCCTCAGAACACTGCTGTATGCTCTTACAGGTGCTAACCTCCAGGACAGACCTTGCTTCCTTTGTCTTTCATGTTTGACTGCAGCTTTCTGCATTCAGATTATTATTATTATTTTTTTAAAAACACAGCCTAGGTCTTATTTGCATACTGCTCAAATAAATTTCTAAAAATGACATATCCCTAACACATTTTAAAGTTTCTATCTGGATTTTGAATTATGATTATTCAAAGGACTTACTTTCTGGTGTATTGTAAATACTGACATTTGTAGTTCAAACATTATATCATTTTCCAAAGTCTATCTAATGAAATCCAATCGACAGCAATTTGACACCCCCCTCTCTCATTAAAGAAAGACAAAAGCAACTCCTCTGAATGGTTGGGAATTTGCAACAGTCCTCTTTCTTCTGGAACCTGTGTTAACTTACCATTTTATTTCCCATAACGAAATTTACTCAATATTTTATTTACTAACCTATCAGAATTCTCCATGACCAATGGATATATAAATATTGAAATTAAACTTCAGAATAAGACTTTCTAGTTAAAGACAATTTTTAAAAATTTCCTGTGATTCTAAAGCTAAGTATTAAAATTTTCCTTTTGCTTTGAATTATCATTATGATTATCACTAGTACATAATTACTCAAAATAGCATAGATGCATTGCTAGAAATAATTATTAAAGATAAAAATTCACTTTTTGGAAATATGTCTCTCATGAAATTGATATGGCTCTTATTTTTCCATGCATTCATACATGTAGAGATGGATATTACTAGTGGGTATCACCATTAGTTCAGCAACAACTCTATTCTTTTGTTCCATTTATGGATGTGATCACTGAGAGCACCTTATCACATGGACAAGGAGGTGGGAATAGAGGGAATTTTTTGTGATATTTTCACTTTGAAACACATCTGAGTTTTTTTTTTTTTGTCAAAAATAATATAGTAGGTGGGTGTGGTGGCACTCGCCTGTAATCCCAGAGGCTCAGGAGGCTGTGCTAGGAGGATCATGAGTTCAAAGCCAGCCTCAGCAAAAGTGAGGTGCTAAGCAACTCAGTGAGACTCTGTCTCTAAATAAAATACAAAATAGGGCTGGGGATGTGGCTTAGTGTTTGAGGGCTTCTGAATTCAATCCCCAGCACCAAAACAACAACAACAACAACAACAAAAAAAAAAACAAAAACAAAAAAAAAAGAAAAAGAAAATTATATAGTATTCTATTATCAAAATTATTATTTATGATCCATCACTGATGACTGGATGGGGTTCTTCAATTTTGTTAACAGTTAAGAGAAGGAAATGGACAACTTGCAGATGAACTTGTTACCCAATTCTGAGCGTGTTTTGTTGGGAGACGTGGTCCACTATGGGCCTGACTGTCCCTGCTCATCCTTGCTGAGCAGGCCAAGAATGGAAGGCTCTCACCTTTTTTACCAGGACCATTTCTCTGAGCAACTTGAGATAAGGTTACATCTCTTTCAGATAAAGGACAGGAGGTTAACTTTTGTTTGCTATAAAAGTGGAGAATTCCTCCAGTGCAGTGGGATACAAACCCCCGGTGTGCATAGCATCCATTTAAGTCGAACTTGTTACCCTCTTGGGACACAGGGAACATGGGAAATGGATACAAACCAACATCCTGCTTGTGTGTCCTGCTCTGCTGACAAGAATAAAGGTTGTAATCTTGGACCCAGGAGTTTCATACCTTGTGCCAGCATTCATAAATCAGTTACAGGTTGGCTTATTTGCTGGTAAGTGAGGTAAATCTCAGATCCTTCGCAGATCTTGAGATATTTATATTTATAATTTCTCGGAATAATACCGAGAAGGCCTTACCAGGACTCATGGAATGAAGGTTAACGGTACTAGTTAGTCTTTCACACGGAGGCATCCTGTTTACTATAATAAATTCAAAATTCTGGAAAAATCAAAATTTTGTTAGTATTAATGCATAATTTGCCTCTATATTTTTGAAAAGCACTTTAAAAATCTTATGTGCTTTAAATATATACGCACCCAAAACTTGGAAGCATAGATTCAGTTCATTCCATTTTGGGGAATGCCTGCCATCATAACCTGATTGGAAAGTCAGTCCTTAGTTGTCAAATTGATCAATCAAAATAAACTTACTCAATGTTGCTTATCTGTCTTTATTGTTTTCAATGCAAACATATGTGTTATTAATATGTTACCACATGCCCTTCCAGGATCCCCTTCTCATTTTTAAATGCAATAATAAATAAGTGTGAATTTCCTCAAAAACATGGAATTCAATCCCCTAACTTTGTAACATATGCTATCTTAAAGGCAGCAACCAATGCACTCAATTTTTTTGCCAACTCAAGCTTGTTTATAAGTAAAATAAGGTTTCATTAAGATTTAAAGCAAGAATCTGAGAACTTAAGCCCCCAAGCTACCCCTTGGGCATTGAAACAGTCCCATAAATAGATGTTCTTATTCACTTTTTCCAAGAAAATCAAATCAACACAAACAAAAGAGAAAGGTTTGAAAATCACTTCTCCAAAAATATACTGTAATTTTCAACAGTTAATTCTATTTCCTTTGGTGTAACGGTGGGCATGGATTATTAATTGGGAGTCACTGAAAGTATCCCTGAATCCATTGATCTGAAAGGGAGATAGTCCTACTGCAATTTTTGCTACAATATGCTGAGTGATGTTTCAATGAAGCACCAGGGTGATGGAATACAGAGTCAGTTTAATCCCCAGAGTGCTGTTTTCTATGTTTCTGAACCACACATTCGCCTGCCACAATCGCATTGGAAAACTCAAATTCATCGTCTCTAGAGTCTTCAATTCTAAAACTGATTCACAAAACTCAACTCAAAATAGATCAAGGATGTAGGCATTAGACCAAAGACACTGCACCTACTAGAAGAAAATGTAGGCCC
Source organism: Callospermophilus lateralis (assembly GCF_048772815.1). NCBI lineage: Eukaryota > Metazoa > Chordata > Mammalia > Rodentia > Sciuridae > Callospermophilus > Callospermophilus lateralis. The sequence goes on from NC_135310.1 coordinate 103,600,543, forward strand.
AACTCTCCATCATGTCAGCTTAGGAACTGACTTTCTCAACAAGACTCAGAGAGCATAAGGAGTAAAATCAAGAATCAATAAATGGGATCTTATCAAACTAAAAAACTTCTTCACAGCAAAGGAAACAATGATGTGAATACAGAGGTTACAGGATGGGAGAAAATCTTTACAACCTGTAACTTAGAGCATTAATCTCCAGAATATATAAAGAACTCAAATAACACCAACCCCCCCCCCCCAAAAAAAAAAAAAAACCACACCCAAATAACCCAACCAATAAATGGGCAAAGGAACTGAACAGGCACTTCACAGAAGAAGAAATATGAATGGTCAACAAATATATGAAAAAATATTCAACATCACTAGCAATTAGAGAAATGCAAATTAAAACTACACTGAGATTTCATCTCATTTCAGTCAGAATGGCAGTTATCAAGAATATAAATAAAAAATGTTGGTGAGGATGTGGGGAAAAAGGTATATTCATATATTGCTGGTGGGATTGCAAGTTGGTGCAACCATTCTGGAAAGCAGTATGGAGATTCCTCAGAAAACTTGGAATGGAACCACCATTTGACCCAGTTATACCTCTCCTCAGTCTATACCCAAAAGTTTTAAAATTAGCATCTTACAGGAATGCAGCCACATCAATGTTTGTAGCAGCTGAATTCTATAGCTAAACTGTAGAACCAACCTAGGTGCCCTTCAACAGATGAATGGATAAAGAAAATGTGATATATATACACAATGGAATATTACTCAGCCATAAAGAAGAATAAAATTATGGCATTTGTTGGTAAACGGATGGAACTGGAGACTATCACGCTGTGTGACTGGCTTGAAAATAAGCCAGTCCCTCAAAACCAAAGGCTGAATGTTCCCTCTAATATGTGGATACTAACATGAAATAAGGAATGGCGGGGAGGGGTGGTGGTGAATAGGATTAGACAAAGGGGAATGAATGGAAGGGAGGAGGGATGGGAATAGGAAGGACAGTAGAGGAATTGAATATGACTTTCCTGTGTTCTTATATAAATACATAACTAGCAAAATTCCATAGCATGTACAACCCCCAAACTGGGATCCTGATTAGAATAAGTTATACTCCATGTATGTACAATATGTCAAAAATACACTTTACTGTCATAAATATCTAAACAGAAAAAAAGAAAAAAGAAAAAAATATAGCTTATTCATCTTAAACTTCCCAATCTTTTTTGATGATAACTTCATCCGTCAGTGGTTTTGACTATAACCATCCAATGCACCTGTTTTCATTTTTTAATCCAAATCCAAGTCATCATGAAATTTTGTAGGCTTTCCTTCAAAATATATCTAGAATCTTGCCATTTATCACCTCTCTACCATATTTACCTTATTCTGAGACATTGCCTTCTTTTTTTGTACTGAGAAGGCAGAGTCCTGCTTCGGCCTGTGCCCTCTTATAGTCTGTTTTCAAGTGAGCAGCCCAAGTGATCATTTGAAGCAGATCAAATTATGTCCATCCTCTGCACAATACCTTGTAATGTGTCCCCATTGCTCACAGTAAAAGTCTATGTAGGACCATGAGACCCTACATGAGCCCTTGTTCCCCAATTCCCTTACCTCCCACCTCCACCCCAGCTCCTCCGCTTTTTCTACTCCTGTCACCACGGTGACTGGCCTCCTTCTTGTTTCTTTGACATGACAAAGGTACTTCCACTTGAGGGTTTTTCCTACTCCCTGTTTCCTCTGCCTGAAACATTTTCCATAAATATTTACACAACTGATACTTACCTCCATCAGGTTTTTGTTCAATTGTCACTTTAGTACAACTTACTCTGAATACCATTAAAAATTGCTGGCTTAGTGTTTCAACCCCTTTTACCCTTTCTCGTGGGCACCTTTAAGAGGGCCCTAGTGACCTTCACCTCCAGTATTTGCAGCCTTGTGTAATCCTTTCCCTTTTATTAACTTGCTTCTAACTAATAGAATGTGACCAAGTTGAGGGGACACCACTTCTGTAATGAGGTTAGGTAAGATTTTGACTTTCATCTCGCCAGCAGATCTCTATATCGCCCTCTCGGCTTGCACACACTGATGGAGCAAGATTCCACGTGGGTTCACGTGCAAAGGAACCGAGGGGCTCTGGCCAGCAGCCTGATGGTAAACGGGGCTCTCAGTCAGACAACTTTCAAAGAACTGCCGGCTGCCTACAGCTGCTGAATGAGCTTAGAGTGGAACCTTCCCCAGTGTAGCTTTCAGATGAGACCACAAACCCATGGATGATGCCGCTTGGATTGCAACCTTGGGAAATAATGTGAAGCAGGGCATTAAGTCATGCCTAGATTCCTGTCCCACAGAAACTAGGAGATAAATGAATATGTTCTTCTTCTTTTTTTTTTTTTTCCCTTGTACTGGGGATTGAACCTAGGGGTGCTCTACCACTGAGCCACATCCCCAGCCCTTTCTATTTTTTATTTTGAAACAGGGTCTTGCCAAGTTGCTCAGGACCTCACAAAATTGCTGAGGCTGGCCTCAAACTTGTGATCCTCCTGCCTCAGTCTCCTGAGTTGTTGGGATTACAAGTGTGTGCTACCACACCTGTTATAAATGTGTTCTTTAAGCTACTATTTTTTTCGGGTAATTTTTTATTCATTATAGTTTATTAAGTCCCTTAATTTTCCTTGCTAGATTATAAACTCCATAAGGGAAGAAGTATTTGCTTTGCTGTTAATTCATTCTAACAATTGTGAACGGTGCCTGGGATTTTGTAATTCTGCATATTTGTTGGATGAATTAATAAACTATGAATTAATAAATAAATGATGTTTTTTGGCATCTAGTATCATTGTAACCATCAACAATGTACATATCTGTATCTACATATATGATAAGCTTTTCTACAATCATATAATTTTCTATCTTTTGCAACGAACATTACTAATTTGTAGTAGATTTTTCAAACTCTGATAAGCACATGAAAATGTTATTTACATTTTTGTCAATACCCTCTGTTTTCATTAACAAAAATATAAAAGTTTTATTTTTCAAATCTAGGTGTTGGAAATTAAGGATGCCATACTATTGTTTGTAGCTAGTCTCATGTGGCTCTGCTTAGGAGTAATACATTCTTCAGTAATAGGAGATTAAAGAGGTAGAGTAATTAAATTAAAATTGAGCCAGGTGCCATGGCTCAGGCCTGTAATATTAGCCACTCAGGATGCTGAGGCAGGAGGATCCTGAAATCAAAGCCAGATTCAGCAAGGCAAGGTGCTAAGCAACTCAGTGAGACCCTGTCTTTAAATAAAATACAAAATAGGATTGGGGATGTGGCTCAGAGATTAAGTGTCCCTTAGTTCAATCTCCAATAACCCCCAACTCAAAAAAAAAAAAAAAATGGCATCACTCCTGCTATTTTTTTCTTCTGTAAGTCTAAATTCTGAAGATCCTGATGCTGGCCTAAAGTTTCATGTCTAATGCCAGATTTAGTACAGACTAAGAAAGAGACAGCCAACTTGATTGTACTTTGAGTCTTGAATAAAGCATGTTTTGCAAATTTTTTAAACTGCTGCTTTGTTCGCAACCCAGAGTTGTTTTTTTTTTTTTTTTTTTTTTTAACTCAGGAAAATGTACCTCAGGAAGAATCAAAGTCATACATTTCTTCTTATAAAGTGGAAGAAATAGAACCAGGGCAGAAACAGAAAAAGCACTAGATTGAGCTGGTGAGGGATGAGTTTCTGCAGTGAGTATACATGGGCACCAAGGACCTGGACAGTGGTTCTTCTAGAACTGTTTATGTCCTTGTAACTTGCAGAAGGCCCCTGTGTACTCCAGTTAAGACCCCTAGTCTAACCAACCGAAAAATGTTTGCTTGGAGTTGGGTGGGGACAGAGAAGTTTAAAGAACCAAGTGACTCTTTTCCTTAGACTCCCAGTTGACTTCCTTCCCATTTAAGACTTAATCATTATTATACTGAGCTAAGAAAAGAAAAATATTGTCAGGTTTTGAGCCTACAACATTTGAGAATCACCAATTCTGTAGATTTAAAGGTGCTCATGAAAAATGGTGAAATTCATCACTAATTACATCTAAGAGTCCTACCATATAAGAAATACATAGGTCACATTTCTATGTATGTATCTTATTAATATTGAATGTAGGTAAAAATGGATTCAATCTATAGAATGATGAGGTCATGAGAATATCAGTTATATTGTACAGAGAGTCCTATGGTACCCATTATTACTGCAGCTGGACCCAAGGAGTGGTCAGTAGGGCCTAGCAGAGGCCGGTTGGCAGCTGGTGTGCTTATCTCTGACTATATAAAAACCTTCCTGATGAGTCTTAGAAATTTTAATGTATTTAGGAGGCACCGTAGGAAGCTAAAGTTCTGCTGAGCATGTAGATAAGAGCAAGTGCTAGTGACACTTGGGTTAATGACACCACATTTGCTGCCACATTCCAGTGTATGTGGGGGCCCTGTGGGAACTCAGGTTACATATAAAAACCTTAGTTCTTTGTGAGCAACAACTGGTGAAACCCTGTCCCTCTTCCTTCCAGTTGCCTCTGGAGTTAACCACCCCCAGCTCCCCCTCCCCCCACCACCTTTCTCCTATGGGCTGGGAACTACTATTTTTGCAATGATTCTAGGCAAAGAAAACTTTTTTCTCCTTGATTTTTTTCCCCCAAGGCATAATTGGAGGTAGACCCCCAGGCCTCCTACGAATCATCTAAAGGAGCAGTGGGAGTGTGGTCCTCACAAGGGTGTCAGGACAATGGTGAGTGCAAATTGCCTGGCCCCCCGGGTGGACAGAAAGCGACATTCCCTTCCACCTGTTTCCCCAGTTTAGCCTTGCCCCAAGACCAAGAATGCCCAGCCGCCTGGTTAATGTTTAAAACAAAAACCTGTTGCACAGAAGGAAATTCCCCCAAAGCACAAAAGGCTTTCATGCTGAAACCCCCTCCCAAGTTTCTCTGGGGCAGAGAACAGTAGATGTATTATCTCAAATATCCTAGTTCTCCTGGTGCAATGGAAGTTCAGCCTCCCAAGGAAAAATGTTCTTAGCATTTGTGTCTAGAAATTAAAAAACCAAAACCAAAACAAAACAAAACAAAAAACCTAAGGAGATTCTAGAATTTAGGGCCAGGAGAGGGCACTGGGCCCTTTGAACACAAACCAGTTACAAGGTTGGCATCCAGGGGGTCCACAGGACAGCCGGACATTCAGCAGAGGGTTCAGTCCAAGTGGCTTCTGAGAAGGGCCGACCTGTCAGTAATTTTGTAAGAAGGCAATCATTAACCTGTCCTAACCACCCTGGAAGAATGTTTTGGAATTTTGATTCAATGTGGTCAATGTGAACAACAAGAAGAAATAACTAGGTAAATATTTGACATTTAGCCTGTGCTCTGGAAGAGACAAGCAATGGAAGTCTACTGAAATAAACCATATTTGATTTTGAATTGTTTGGTAAGAATAAAGGAACTTGTCCCTGGATTGTCCACATCCCTTCTTCCTCAGCTTGGAGTATCCTAGGAGACCTCCTGAGCCTCCTCCCAATCTCACTCTGCTAGGGCTCCAGAGAGGTCTCTTCAGGGTTTATAAATATCATAGGGGTGTATGAAAGGTTAACCCTGCAGGTAGAAGAATGGTTATTAGAGGACTTTAACTGACAACATCATGCTCCCTTATACTAAATTTCTAAAGAGTGAAAGGGGAAAGTTTCAGGGCACAGAAAGGATGATGGCTAAAATTTAAATCAAAGTTTTGTTCACTGATGTATCCTGCTTGATTAGAACAGTGCTTGTTGAATGAATGGCTCTACTCTCATGACAGACAGCCAGCCCCTGCTTACAGACACTTGGGTGCTTCACACAGCTATCCAAACTCCAGTCCAGTTCCAGTGTCCTTTCCCCACCTCTTCCATTAGTCTCTCTCTCTTGCCCCTCATCATAGCCTGTCCACACTAAAAATCAACTAAATATTTATTATAACCCTTTTCCAAATGGTGGATATTCCTTCTCCCTATCTTTGATCACCTGTCCTGATTCTGAACTCTACCCCTGCAAAGGGGAAATGAGTTTGCATGTTTAAGATGAAGAAAATAAGAAATGCAACTTTGTTCTCTATCAGAATTTTTGTTATGGGCAAACAAATTATCTGCCTGTGAAATTGGCCTGCCCACCTCTGGACTCAAAGTTTCTAGGAGGTCTTAGGGAGCATTTTATGGATTAGAAGAAATGGAAAAGCTTTATTCTGTAAGGAATAGAAATTGGCCCAACATCAGCTAGGTTGATGTGTTATGGGTACATTTCAGAATAGTACAGAATTGAGGAGCAGGAGTAGAGAGGAAGCATCATTTCTCTGCTCTGTCACTCATTCATTCAAAATGCATTCATTGTACAATGACTCCACAGTTGCTAGAAGTTGGGGATGCATTGGTAACAGAAAGACAAGAACTCACAGTTTGCCAGAGAACTTAGAAATATCCTACCTATGTCACAATAGCCAGAGGAGTCGCAATAGCCAAAGGCTGTGAATTATTCCAAACAAATCTCAATAGAAGCCTGGGATATTTGGCTGCTAAATTAGCCTGATATAATCAAAATTGTGTTAACTTCTGGGGACACAAAACCTGATCTCAGAAAAAGAATTAAGAATGATATATGAAGAAGTTTTCTAATCAAATATGAGAGTAAGAGTGCATTTAAAAAAATTCAGCTTTAGTGCTGCAGACATGAACTTAAATCTAAGAAAAATACAAAGACTACCATAAGACAAACAATAAATTAGAAGAAAGTATTTGCAACATATATATTAAGCAAAGAGTAGTGTATATTGTATGCATAATGCATTATATATAAAGAGTTCCTACAGATTTATAAGCTATGATGTGAAATTACAATACAAAAACAGGCCAATGTTATTGTATCAGTCAGTTTCCAGCAAGAAACAATTTCTCTCTCAAAGGATTTCAGTGAAGAAGAATTTAGTGAAAGGGCTATTTACAGTTGTATCCAGAACAGAGAGGATGAGAAAATAACAAGAAGTCATTATCATCCCTAGGTCTGGGGGCCTAGGGAGAAGGAATGGTTTACCAGAGCCTAGGGAGAGCTGGCATCCTGGGTGAAGGGACTTCCCTCCTGAATCTGAGCTTGAGTGGTGTAGCCCATACAAGTCAGCCTGCACAGTCCAGAGCAGGGCATAGATGAGCCAAGACAGTTATAAATAGGCACACAACTGAAATTGTAAATAGGAATTATGGCATAGTTTAAAAATAAATGTCTAATAAATGCTTGATTTATTTAAAACTCCTCAACCTCATTAATAAGCAATGAAATCTAATTTTGGAAGTAAAACACTATATCCTCACGTTAGACAGGCAAAACTGGTAAAGTTAGTAAATCACTTAGCACTGTGGAGAAAGAGAAGTAGAAGCACTCTTACGTTTTTGGTAGTGTCTAGAGAACAATTTGCCATTAACTTTCCATTTTTGAAAAGACTCTTTGACCAGCATCTAGAAGCAACTTACTCCACTGAGCAAAAATGGAGTTGAATTACTGGAATTGAAGGTTGTTTTCAGAACACCCCTGCCCTCCTGGAGTTTGTCGTTCATGAGGGAAGAAGGCAGAGTTTTCCTGCCCATTAGTCATATGTGTGTCCCAAAGATGTAGGTCAACTAATACTTATGGAGTACCCACTATGTGCCAAAGTCTTCATCAGGCCCCAAGGACAGAAAGAGAATGAGCCCTGGCCCCTCTCTTTGAGGGTTTATATGTGATGAGGTGATTATAGAAACAGAAAAACAATATAAAGTGGTAAAAAGGAGGAAATAGGCCACAATCACACAGCAATATGGGGGCAAAGAGGAGAGGGCGTATCAGCCAGCCATGGGGTGCAGGGGGATGGTCTTAGAGAAGCTAACATTTTGAGTGTGAGGAGGGACACAGGAGTTAGCCAGGTTATAAGGAGAAAAGGCCTGACCTGTGGAGGAAGTAGTGTGGGCAAAACCTGAAAGCAAAGGCAGATTGGTATGTTGTGGGGACAAAACTAGCCTGGTGGAGACTGCCATTTCTGTGAGGGAGGGTATCAGCAGCTGGACTTAGCCTGTGGCCTGAAACAACTGAGAAGCTCAGACAGAAGGTTCAGACAGTTTTTAAAGAAACTGGACATTCGTGAATGTACTATGGTCCTGGAGAGACAGAGACAAATGAGGAGTTCTAGTATTACTATTTAATTATCATTGAGACATCCAGACCTAGGTGCTGGGGTGGGAAACCTATGAAGTCTCCACCAGACTCCCTGAGTGGAGCAGACAGCTAAGTCCTGGGAGACTAAGGGGGAAAGATTCCACTGCCAATTAGAAATTACGAGTCATGGTGAGAGAAAGTGATAGATCGAACAATGGAGAGTTACACCCTATTCATGGGTTGGAGGACTCAGTATTGTTAAAATATCAATAATCCCCCAATTGATCTAGAGATTTAATGCAGTCCCAAACAAAATTCCTGTAGATGAGGATCCCAATATGAAATGATAAGCAGATTCTGGAATTCACAAAGATCAAGTTATAACAACTTTAAAAAAGAAGAGCAAAATTGGAGGTCTATTATTACTTCATTTCCAGACTTACTATAAAGTCACAGCAATCAACTTTGGTATTGGCATTAAGATAGACAATGGAATGGAATAAAGTGCAGAAGTAAACCCACATATAAATAGACAACTGATTTTTTTTTTTAAATAAGTGTGGAAAGGAGGTTGGTGGAGAAAGCTAGTCTTTGAATAAGCGGTACTGAAACAAGTGGATATATTGAATATGCACATGATAAAAAGGGGGGAATTTGATCTATAGTCTAACCACATAAAATTGACTCAAAATGGACCATAAGCCTAGATGAAAATATCTGAAGCTACAAAACTTCTACAAAATATAAATATATATGATCTTGGGTTATACAAAGTTTTTCTTTTTTTGAAAAATACCAAAAGCATGATAAACTAGCCTTTATCAAAATTAAAAATGTCTGTTTTTTCCTGTTGAGAGAACAAAATTTTCCTGTTGAGAGAACAAAAATAAATAAATAAATAACACAGGAAGGGAAAGATATTTGTAGAGTTTTATATCTTGTGAAGAATTTATATCCAGATTTTATAAAAGGAATTAACTATTGATAAATGCAATATAAATGGGCAGCAAAATAATTATGCTGAGTTAAAGAATTAAGAGAAAAATAATAAATATTAGATAAATATTTTAATACTCTATAAAGGGCAAACTAAATCTATAGTAGTAGACAGTAGATAACTGTTTTCTTGGGAAGATGAGGTTGGAAAGGCCTGGGAGGGAGGGATTACAAAGGCATATGAGTATACTTTGGAGAGTGATAGATATTTCCTCTAACATGATAATGATGATAGTTTCCAAGATGTACACATGCAAAAACTTATCAAACAATGTATTTTAAATAAGTATTGCTTATTATATATTAGTTATACTTTAAGAAAACTATTAAAATCTGGCCTAGCAAAATGATCGGAGAGGTAGATGAAGGCTGGGTTGTGCAGGCCAGGTTGGGCAGGCTTCCCTCCTTTCCTAGAGGCCACCCCAGGGTTCCATCATCTTTTACATAGTGCTGTATTGAAGAGTTTTCTTAGTGATCAGATCAGGTTTTGTGCAGCCTCTTTGGGCAGTTCTGTAGAGGCTGAATTTGAAGGTGGCAAGACTTGAAGAACAGTGCCTATTAGGAGGCTATGGTGATATGTAACATGAGACAGGACAGGAAGCCCTGAAGCAGGACAAGGGCAGTAGGCATGGAAAGATGGGATGCATTGGATGTTAGAGAAAAAAGGATGAATACAAGTGGATCCTGGTGACTGAGGGCACAGAATGTGGTGTGGACAAAGGGTCTAGCATTACTCTAGGTCCTGGCCATAATATGGGGAGAGGAGAAGAGGAGTGGGAACAGGCTTAGCAGAAAAGACAAGAACTTACATTTGGACAGGTGGAATCTGATGCCCCTGTGTGTCATCTAGCTGGATCTGCCCCGTAGACAGTTCAGGAGAAAGGTCAGAATTTGGGAGTCATCAGCATAGAGCTAGAGAAAATAGATGACATTAAGGAGAATATGAAAACCTCAGGGGGAGGAAGGGAGCCCTGGGGAGTGACGGGGCTCAGAGGGCACAAGCTGAGGAAGAGCCCCCATTGACTTAGAAAGAAAGAAGGAGACAAGGGAACAAGGGGCTTGAAGAAGTAAATGGCCAAGCCTCCTTTTTATTAGTTTAAATGTTGATTAGCTTTTGTTTGTTTCTTTTGCTGAGTAAAAATGTACCACCAACTTATAGGCTTAATATAATAATATATATTATCCATTGTTCAGTTCTTTGCTTCACTGACCAAGCAGAGTGTAACTTGCAATCAAGGTCTTCCTGATGCACATTCTCATCTGGGGACTTGATTAGGGAAAAATCTGCTTCCAAGTTCATGCAGAATATTTTTGGCAGAATTCATTTGCCTGCAATTGCACAACTGAGTTTCCTGGCTTTTTACTGGCTGTCAGCTGGAGGCTTCTCTCCTTTCCCAGAGGCATCCCCAGGGTTCCATGTGACCCTGTGGTCACCACAGGCAGCTCACTACTCAACCATTACTTCAAGGTCAGCAGGAGGGTCTCACTCCTGTCTACTAAGGTGGATTCTTATATAATGCATTGCAATCAAGAGAGTGGCACCCTACCACCTTGGCCATAGTGTGTTGACTAAAACCAAGCCCCAAGCTTTGCAAGTACTCAAGGGAGGGTGTTATACAAGTGTATCCTACATGGGGTCACCTCTGGGCGTGGCTGCTCAGAAGTTTCCAGGGTTTGAGGAAATGAGACCAGTTCAGAGATAGTGATAGTGATTCAGGAAAAAGGTGTTGGTGCTTGAGCAGGGATAATGGCTGTAGAGAAGGTGATGGGTTTGACAAGAAGAGCACTTCAAAGTTTCTGGTATTATTGGCATGTTTGAGGGGAGGGGTAAGTTTATGGGTATTATAAGGGCAGATGATGGAGCATCTTGTAGTGATATCTGACAAGAAACCTGGTAAATGACTTGAATTATGAGGGTGTACTTGATTAAGATAAAGAGTTGAACATTACTGACATCTTTGTTTTATTATCAGGCAAGGGAATTGACGGGTCCTCTCTTCCATTCCCATAAATGCATATCAGGGAATAAACAGACGTGTGAAGAGCACCATATCATGCTACTGGTATAAGTCTTTCTATTTTATTTTTAATGATATCTAATACCACTGCTAGCGCTCTATTCTGTTTGGATGGCCAGGGTGCAGAGGGAGAAACCTAGTAATCTCTCCCTCCCCCAGAACATCTGCCCTCCATGATGGGAGTAGCTGGAAGAACACCTCCTAAACCGTGGCAGATATAGGAGGTGCATGGGGCTGAGCTGGTGGCTGAAACCAAAGAAGCTCCAAACCTGTTGTCAGAGCAGCTGCAGGAGCCATAAATTGCTTGTCCAAGCAGACCAGTGACTGGTGATGAGGGGGGAGTGAAACAGGAGCAGCCCCAGTCCGTACATTTTCCTTTGGCTTCTTCATCCAGCTCAGAGCTGCAGGATTCCAGGTTTTTTTCTGGGGACAAACATCCCTGGCTATTTTTTCCCCTTGGATTTCCTTAGAGTGGGGCAGCTTTTCTTAGGGAGGGTGACTCTACCATTGGACTAGCATCCCTTCCCAAGAGAGCACTGTGGAACCTCTTTCTCAAAAGACCTTCCCTGGGCTTATCATGTTGATCTTTATGGCCTTAGAAATGTCTTTTTGCAGATGAGAAAAAGCAATCTTGTGAACTTGCCTCTGCAAGTCAAGTGGGTCCTCTGCCGCCAACCTCTAAGACAGAACATTATCTGTGCATAAAATGTGTGTTTTTGTGTGGGTGGTGTGTGTATGTGTTCAGAAGGGGTAGTTAGTAACAAATTCAAATTTTAACAAGGGCTTTAGTTTACTTGGTGCTACAGAAGAGTTTAAATAAAAGAGGCATCTCAAAACTCAGACTGCTCATTAGAACTATAATAAGAGCAGTAATCTTACATCTTATGTAATTCCCTCCCTTCCCCTTCTTTCTTCCTCCCTCCCTCCAATAATCCTTTAGTGAATAAATAGTTCCTATATGCCTACTGTTATACTAGATGCTGTAGTTATTGAAATGAATTAGTTATTGGCTGTCCTTGAGGAACTATCAATTCTGAGAGAGCTTCCCCCACAGTCAGCAGCAGGCTTGTTTTGTAGACTAATCACCAATAACCAATGGCGTATTACCTTGGTGCCATAGCAGACCCATCCTCTTTGTGGTCTGAATTTGGAGTTCTTTCCCAGCTCTGCTCTTGGATTTGAATTGATCCATCCATACTATCATCTAGTCTCCTGGTCAATCTTTTTTGGACAATCTTTTTAAGGACAATCTTTTTTCCCCAATGATTGACCCCATTTGAGGGCACAATCTATCACTCTGGAAGGCAACAAAGACAACCAGAATACAGCTTTGGGAACTTGGAATTAATGAGTGCAAAGTCTGAGCAATGTACCAGGATTATGCCACTCATTGAGAATCCATTTCTCTCTTTCTTGGATCGTCTCCATTGTCATATAAGAATGACCCAAGATCCCCATTAAAACAACCACCAGCATCACAGACCTACCAGAGCAAAACTTCTGGACAAAATTATCTATGGTCTTTTTCTGCGTTTTCATCAGTTTTTTTTCTCTCCTCTTCTTGACAGTTGGGCTTCTATTCTCTCTGTAGTGAAATTGCTTTTGCAAGGTCACTAGTGATTTTCACATTGCCAAATTCAACTGTTTTCTAGAACTATTTTTGCATCTCAGCAGTGTTCAACTCACTCATTGCATTTTCTCAGTTATTTGTCTTAGTTATTTCTCTTGCTTGGCCTGTAAATACTAGCGTGCCCAGGTAACCTCCAACTCTGCTCTGATATGATCTCTCCCTAGGTGATCTATATAGTTCCAAAGCTTAACATAGTATCCATATGCAGACAATTCCAGGTTTAACTCTCCCCAGTCTTTCTCTTCATTATCCAACTTCCATCTTGATCACTCTGTTTGAAAGTCTGAAAGAACCTCAAAATTAACATAGCCAATACAAACTTTATTCTCACCTCCACTTTACATTCTTTTCCCATTCTTCCACATTTCAGAGTATAAAACTTGATAATTGAGGTCCCAAATCCAGGTTGCTCTCATCTTTGACTTCTCATTTTCTCACATCCAGTCTTTCAGCAAGTCGTTCAAAGTATATTGCATATCTATCTCTTCCTGTCCAGTAACATTTAATTCCAAACCATCATTTCTTGTCCGATTTATAACCACTTTTGCTTCCCTTCAATCAGCTTGTACCTAATACTAGTTTTAACATCATATATCAGATAATTTTACATCATGATTTAAAAACTTCTAATAGAGTTCCATTTTATTTAAAATAAAATCTTAACAGCTTTACCATGACCTCTATAAATTACATGGTTCCTGCAGCTTCTCTTGTGTCAACACCTGCACTTCTGCTTCCCTGCTCTGTTCTAGCCACACTGGCCTCCCTTCCATCCCATAGATACCGCAGCTCCTGCCCACTTTGGTCCCTCTCTACTTATCCCTCTGCCCCCAGATTTTCACACGGCCATCTCCTGCCTGACATTCGAGCCTCTGGACATACTACTGCTTCAGGATGACCTTCCCTGAACATCTGGGGATGCTAGGCAGCCTTATCACCCCCCTTGAATCATCATACCTACTTTTATTATCCTGTTTCTCATTATCTGAGATTGTCTTGCTCACTTATCACTTACTGTGTGTTGCCTGTTTTCCCCAGAGGGATGCATCTTGGTGGGAACACAGACCTTGACTATCTTATCTAGCACTCACTTCCCAGTGTCTGCAACCCATCCCCAGAGCGCATGGTAGTTGTTCATAAGTCACCTCTCTACTCATGACCCCTCCTTTTTCGTTTCTCATGCTGAGTAAAAGTCTTGAACTCTTGATGATCTAAAGGTCCTACATGATCTGCAACCTCTTCTCTATCTCCAATCACCCTCTCTGAGCTCATCTTTCCTTCTCACTCCAGTCACACTGGACTGCTTTTTAAATGATGAGCATACCAAGCAGGCTCTTGTCTCAGGGTCTTTGCTTTTTTTCTCCCTCTGTTGGGAAATTTCTCAGCTGATATCTTCATGGACTTGCTCCCTTACTCTTCTGTGTCTTTATCTAAGAATTTCCCTGTCACAGATTTTAGTTTCTATCCTAATAATTCCTCTCCTGTATCTTTTATTTTTGTCCTTGACACTTAATACAATCTAAACTATTACATATTTTGCTTACTTTTCTTCTGTATTTTCTGTCTCTGTCACCTGGCTGCAAATTCTCTGAGGGCAGGGATTATTGTCTATTTAACTCGCTCCTGGATTTCAGTGCTTGAGCAGTTCCTAGCACACAACAATCCTCAATAAACATTTACTGAATGAGTGAAAAATTAGGGAGAGCCCATTACAAATTTTGGACTCTATTAGAAAGTCATCAAATGATTCTAAGAACAGCATGTCAATTAGCTTTCTGTTGAAAAAAAGATCCATTTAGAGATTGGGACAAATGGATTGAGAGAGTGGACATTAAATGACAGGTTAGGGGGAATCTTGCAAGAAGAGTTTTCAGGAAGAGATGATAATTGCAGGCCGAGGGGTGTGGTAGTGAGGTTTTGAAGGGGGGTGGATTTGGAAAAGTGAAGAAGCCTAATCTGTAAGACTTGGAGATTGATTAGAAGTGGGGAGTTAAACTGTATCAAGAACAAATCTAAGGTTTCTAGTGTGAGTAACTGTGTGAATGGTTGTTCTATTTCTGGAGACAGAAAACACTAGAGGAGGAAGAGCTTTCAGGCAGAAGATCAAGGGCTCAGTCTTTGGACTTGCCTAGGTTCGGATGTCTAAGAGATAGCCAAGTGGAAATTCTGTATTGGCATTTGGAGATTCGGGTTAGGAGCTCAGATGGTTTGAGTCATCGGCACATAGATAGCACATGAAGCCATGGAAGTGGATGATAAATATAAATCAGTATCAGGTCACACCTTTGAGACCATAAACCCACCAAATATTTTTATAGTTCCAACATGGCTATTTCTCTCTGGGAAGATTCATTTGCTATATTGAATGTCATAGTTCTTAGTCTTCAAAGTCTCCAACGGGGACCTTGAAGCCAGTTTCTTCTTCCTGCTGGGCCCTACCTGTGACTCTCTCATCAGGGTTAATCTGTACATAACAGTCAGCTCTCTCTGTCTGTAGGTTCCTCAAATATGGATTCACCCAACTGTGGATAGAAAATACTCGGAAAAAAAAAAGCTGCATCTGTACCAAATGTGCATAGACTTAATTTTGTTGTCATTTTCCCCTAAATGAGCAATTATTTACATAGAATTTACATTGTAGTAGCTATTTTAAATAATCTAGAGATGATTTAAAGTATATGAGAGGATATTCATGGGTTATATGCAAATAGTACATCATTTTGTATAAGATACTTGAGCATCCCTGTAGTTTGGTATTCTCAGAGGATCCTGGGACCCATCTCCCAAGGACACTGAGTGAGGACTAATTATTATTATAATGCTTACAATAATAATAATTGCTATTATTATTCTGTCTTTAAACTCAGTTCCGTTTTCAGGCCTTCCTTTTTCACTACCACAGAGTCTGCCCCATCAACCACTGGCTGTGAAAAAGAGATGAGGGGATGGTGACAGTCACCAAACTCTGCTGCAGATGAGAATTTTCTCCCCTGGGACTTCTGTATGTATCTGTGCTCAGTGTTGAAGGGTGTACATGAACAATGCAATTCCTTTTTCTTCCTCCGTGCTTTTAAAAAATTTTCTTTTAAAACTGGTTCAGTTGATTATCCTGTTAAATTTTATTTTAACTTCAAACTTGGTTGGGCTCAGTAACTTGGCATGACTTGCTCTGGTCCCACTCAGATTTCTCAGGAACAGCTGTTGGCCATGGATGAATACCTTGCTTATTCTGGGGTCTTCTATGTGGCTTCTCCAAGCAGCTTTTGATTCCAAAGCACCTGGAAGTACAGTCCGATCTTTTAATTCTTGGGCAGGAGATGCCATACTCTGAGGACAGGCAGCTGCCTCCCTTCAGGAAGAGAGGGAGCAGGTGGGGCAAGAGGGCGCTGTGTCACCAAATCCCTTGCAAATTTTTCCCCTTCCTCAGCAGAGACTGCCAATCAGGCTGAATACCACAGGGAGATATTTTCCACTGTGAACAACTGTCCCTGGGACAGGGAGCTGGGGATCATGTTTCAGGAATCTCCTATTGCCCTTAAGAAGCCACACTGATGGCTGTCAAGTGTGTGCAGGGGATTAGAAGGCTCCCAAGAGAGGTGATGAGTCACGAGGCACTGAGTGGAAGGCAGAATTCTGGAGGGGTGGCCAATGGAGGGGGTCAGATATTTCCTGCATTCACTTCAACTTTTCATGGAAGTAAGTTAACAAAATCATAGTGACTCATGCTTTAAAAAATTATTCACTTCATTTAATCTTTTTTCTTTACATTTCATTTCATCCAGCTTAAAACATAGTATTATGAAATCTAATTTAAACTTACTAAAATTAAAATTAATTGGACACATGATAATATACCCATTAAAATTTTTTTTGTAGTTGTGTATGGACAGAATGCCTTTATTTTATTGGTTTATTTTTATGTGGTGCTAAGGATCGAACCCAGTGTCTCATACATGCTAGGCAAGTGCTCTGCCACTGAGCTACACCCCAGCGCCCCCATCTTTTATTTTTATTATTATTTGGCTCTAGAACATTTTAGTACCGTCATCCCAAGCACTGTCCATCTCTGTTTTTTAAAATCACACAGGTGGTTATACAAGAGTATATCTTTTTTTTTTTTTTTTTTGGCGGGGGGTTACTAAGGATTGAACTCAGGGTCACTTGGCCTCTGAGCCACATCCCAGCCCTATTTTGTATTTTATTTAGAGGCAGGGTCTCACTGAGTTGTTAGTGCCTCACTTTTGCTGAGGCTGGCTTTGAACTCATGGTCCTCTTGCCTCAGCTTTCTGAGCCACTGGGATTACAGGCATATGCCACTGTGCCTGGCCGTAAGTACATCTTCTTAGTAAAATTTTCAAATAATGTCAAATAACCCTTGCATTTGAGCCACAATACTTACAAAGTGTGTTCATATTTATTTTCCCTTCTACTCTCCAAAAGAAACAGATCCATTGCTTCTTGTCTGACAGAGGAAGAATCCAAAAGACAGAGAATGAGAGAGTACAGAAGTGAAATTAGGATCTTCCCTCCTCTTTGCATCAATTTCCCCACCACACATAATGGAGGACAGTCAGTCTCCCAAGATGGTCCCATCCACAGTTGGATGGAGCAAAGGAGGTCATTTAGTAGAAGAAGTCCTCAACTTTTGCTGTGCATCTGCACATCTTTTAAAGACCCTGGGAAAACAGCACTTGTGGGCAGACTTTTCCAGAGCAATATGGGGAAATACAGAGGAAGGGAGAGGGAGAGGGAGGCTGATTAGAGATGGAAGGTCAGATGGCAAATCTCATCTAATTTCTAATTTAACTTGATGAACCTACATCACTGCCTGGGATAGTTCCTGATCCTGGCCCAAACCCTTTGTTAAAGTTACCTAATTTATATCAGGCCTCTTTCTTAGATCTCACATCCGGGGGCTAGGAGTGGGGGAGCAGGAGGGGTGATGGCACATTTTATGACCAAAGGGATCGATTGGGATTCCAGGAGGCAGCAAGTTAGAGCCAAGTAATGCACTAACACCAAGCCTTGGGGAATGATACACATATTTCACACCTGCAACTCTTCTTCCCTGTGCCTGTGGCCCATCCCAACATTGTCCAGGAAAACCAACCAGGTGACATGGCTCTTCTCCTCTTTACTCCCAACCCCTTCCTTTTGAGAACTATTTTATGGGTCTTTGAATCATTTAAGTCAACACTCTGAACTCATTTTACCAATATTTCACCTGCATGCCCATTTTGTTAGGGGAATTTGGGGCATTGAGGGTGAAACTTAAGGAATGTTTTATCTGAGCCTCACACTCAATTAAAAGAACCAGATCTTATCTGGATTCCCTCCTCCAGGGTTGGTTGGGTACAAGGTAAAGAGCTTTGGTTTCATCACATTCTTCTCTCTGCCCTGATACCTATATTATTAGAATTAACTCTCTAAATTCTAAATTATTAGATTTCTCCTGAAATGGAGAATTGGGGAAAATAGTTCATTCTTAAAGCCTGAGGTAAAGTGAGACTCAGGTTTGAAAAAGGAGGCGACGCCAAAGCTGCAAGAGAAATCTCCCACAATGAGCCTCAGAGTTCCATTTATCAAGAGCAGATAGGGAAGGTGAGCCAAGCACTGGGCCTCACCTTGCCCTCAGCCAGCTGTGGGTCTCAGGCAAGTTATGTTCTGTCTCTAGGCCTCTGTTTCCTCATTGTTAAAACGAGTGCCTGAGACTAGCTGATGATATTGACAATAGTGATTATGATAATTGGTAGATGGCAATTCTAATATCTTCTGATGCAAAAGGCAAGGCCTCCCAGTTCAGGAGATCTGCAAGAACACAAAGCAGAGGGATATTGCTTCTTGGCTTTTAAAGCCTTGGGACTGTTTGCCTTTGCTTCCCCTTCCAGGGTCCTACCCGCTCTCCTCACTGCTGTAGATTTTCCCTGGTACACCTGTTCTCCTTCTTGACCTAACCCTCTCCATGTTGATGCCTCTTATCTTCTGGGAATGGATGCCTGCTGAGGGGTTACCTGGGCATGATGACTCTGCTCAGCCACATCATTCTGCTCCATATGACTGAGAAGAACCCTCTGAGAAGACATAGCAGAGCTGCCTACTCTCATTTGATTGTTCTCTGTTGGAAAGGGCCTACACATGTTGGGTCCCCTCACCTCAGCATCCCATGGGAAGAGTTAACCTGTCCTCAATCCTCCCATCTTCAACTTGGTGTAAAAAATATGTGAAGGCTCCAGAGAGAATAATCAAAGTTCACAGAAACAATGGTGCTGCTCTTTAATTGGCCCTGGATGCCAAAATGTTTGCGATCCAATCTGTGCTCCCAGCCCATCTCATATGCTCTAGGGATAATTAAAGAGGCATCAGTATACAAGAGTTTGCTGCATGGACCAGGTAGCTTCTTTTTCTAGAAATTACTAAGTTCTACCAAACACTAGAAAAACCAACTCCTGAAATTTCACCTGGTGAATACATTGCTTCTCTCAGATAACATATTGTGGGTGTCTTACATCTGAGTCTGTAAATTAGAGTTTCCCAAAGAATGTGGGAACCGCTAGTTCCCAGTGAAAAAATGGATCTGTGATGAAATAAGTAGGATTCCTTTCTTCTGGACCTCTCAGAGGCTTTAGTAAGCAGTTATGCTTTGTCAGTCTTTAAAGGAATGTATAATGTTTGGTTTTTCCTAAAGTTATTTGACCACAGGACTTGGTTTTTCATGGATTGTCTTTCTAGATTATTGAGTCACACAGAATATGCTCTTAAATATTGCTTTACATTAAAAGAAGTTACTGTAATGCTACTCTGTGAAGCTATTTGGTAGAAAGATTTTTTTTTGGACCAGGTTGGGCACTGAAGAATCTCAAATTTTACATTTTGGGTGGTTATCTTTTCCTCATTAGCATTTGCTTACAAGAGTTTGGTTGTATGTTCGTCTTTAAGGGCTTAATATTGCTCTTAGGATGTCAGTCAGATCCTGAATTTTCTGTATAATTGTCCTATCCTTGGGAAGTAACTTTGGCAGTTCCTTCAAAAAATATTTTTTAAGTCACAGAAAATGTAATAGTGCTATTGTACATGATGTCACTTAAAAACGTTTGGCACAGATTATACATACTTGTTTTAAAATGAGAAAATAAAGGTAAGAAAAATGAAGAAAATAAGAACAGCCTATAATATTACTGCTAAGCAATTACCTATTATCTCTTTGATAGATTTACCCTTTCAGTCTTTTGTCTACATGTATACATACAAATCATACCTCTCCACCTCCTGAATTAAAGAGAAATTGTATTGGCTTTTTGGGGGTATATTCTAGCCCCAGTGAAGAATATGTTTCTTGAGTACTTTTGATCACTTTGAAGTGGGTAGGATGAGAGAAAGGGTAAAATATTGAAGGGGTAACTCAGGAGTTAAGTAATCCATTATGTTATACATAAATGTACCATGTCTTCCAATAGGTCCTCCATTGAGGCCAAGTGACAGTTTTTCCTGGCTATGTCAGTTTCCTGTGACTGCCATAATATTGTAGTACAAACTTAGTGGATTAAAATAATTGATCTACTACTGTACCATTAAAATA
This sequence comes from Callospermophilus lateralis, assembly GCF_048772815.1. Lineage (NCBI taxonomy): Eukaryota > Metazoa > Chordata > Mammalia > Rodentia > Sciuridae > Callospermophilus > Callospermophilus lateralis. The sequence continues at coordinate 103,620,932 of NC_135310.1, forward strand.
ATTGATCTACTATTGCATCATTCTGGAGGACTGAAATTAGCATCACTGGGCTACAGAAAAGTGCTGGCTGGATGGTTCTTTTGGGCATCTTGGAGGGAAAAAGAGTTTCCTTGCCTTTTCCAGCTTCCAGAGACACTTGCATTGCTTGGGTTATGATCCCTTTCTGTATCATATCAATTCTCCTTCTATTATCACATTTCCTACACTGAACTTGATCTTTAGCCTCCTTCTTGGGGACCCTTGAGATTACACTGAGCCCAGCTAGCTAATGCAGGATAATCTTCCCATCCCAAGACCCCTGATGTGATCATATCAACAAAGACCCTTTTACTATGTAAGGTGATTAGGACATGGACCTCTTCCAGAGGGCCATTTTCCAGTCATCTACATTGATGTTCTGTTTATTTTTAAAGACTCAAAGATGAAAATTGGGTGTTCATGTTCTGGAAGTGACAGTCTCTAAGGACCATGAATTAATCTGGTGAATATGAGAGTTTGATCATTGCAGAAAGTCAACTACAGTCCACTGTGTCACCTGCCTTGGCTGACAGCTGCTCTTTGGGACTGACATAAAGGACTTTGGACATCTACTGCACTGAGGGGACAAGTGGGCATTCTTGGCATGGTTCAGAGTTAGGTCCCAAGGGCTGTTGTGTACTGTCCTTTCCATTCTGAATTTGAGAATTTAGCACTTCAGAGTGTTCCCTCCACATCCCTGCCTTGGCTGTGTGCCCCCTTTGAAGTTCTGTAGCAGTTGTTGTCTATAAATAAGGCATGCCCAGGGCCATCAAAGCGCTGAGATGAAGGGCATGGCTCGTTTACGAGAATATTGAAAGTGCAGGACAATGTTAGGGAGCGATCCTGGCTTCATCCTTCTTCCTCAACCTGTCCTCAATCCTCCCACCTTCAACTTGGTGTAAAAAATACATGAAGGCTCCAGAGAGAATAATCAAAGCTCTGTCACACTTGGCAGATTCTTTCTTGCTTCTCTTTAACAAGAAGGAAGAAAAAGAAACAAGCATTTGGATGAGAGCCCAGTAACCCTCGTCAGTTCAGACTTCTGGAACAGCAGTACCTCCTGGTCATCTCCCTAGGAGGCAGCACTAATGATTACCCCATTTGCTGAGCTTACACTTGTCTTCTTATCTTTGCCTCTACTATGCTAGTTTATTTCATTTCATCCTGTTCACTACACATTGGAGTTGGGGTATAGGAATTTCTATTTTGCAGATGGGAAATCAGGGCAACAGAGAGGTGAATCAGTGCTTTCCCCAAAGCTTTACTTTGAGGCCTACATAGAAATGATAATATTGGAACTTCACCCTGAGGTGAACTGATGGAACTGCTCAAGGTGGAGATAAATGACCTTGGCCCCAGGTACCACCTAGAAGTGGTGCAGAAAATGGTAAGACTTGTAGATACCTGTGAGCCAATCATGATTAAGCAGTTGCCCAAAATTAAAAAAGTTAAGCTGTAGATTTGAAATCATGTTTGTCTGCAACTTGAGTCCAGACTTTTTCTCTTCCCTCCCTCCCTCCCGTTCCCTCCCTCCCTCTTTCCTTCCTTCCTTCCTTCCTTCCTTCCTTCCTTCCTTTCTTTCTTTCTTTCATTAGTCTCTCTGGAAGCATCTCAAATTGAAATCATCATCTCACCTCTAAAGCATGTCCTCTTCCCAGTTATCTTGTTGTCAATCTTAGATTGGCTTCCCTAGAAACAGAGCCTCTGAAAGACAGTCTTGGGCAAGGTGTTAATTGAGGAAGTGGCCTAAGGAGATAATCTGTAAGAATGAAAGGAAGCCAAGCAAACATGTAGTTTAGCGGAGTCTAACCTCAGCCTGATCCCTTGGGGAGCTCTGGAGAGTGTGTGTTGTCATAGTTCTCTCTCTTTGAGGCAAATAGTCTAGACTTTCCCACTTCACAACATCAGTGATTGGGGCTTCTTGGAGTGAAGGGTGTGATCTTCCACATTCTGAGAGAAGGTGGCTCCCAGAGCTGAGTCTCTAGAGTAGGGAGTAGCTACTAAGGAAGCCTCACTCACAGAAACTGGGAAATGGGTACAACAGCCTGGTAAAGGGTATCTGAGCTGGGCATCAACATCTCCACCCCATGATCTCGGTCACCACACTGCCATTTACCCAGTTGCCCAAAATAGGAGCCTCACTCATCTTTGATGTCCTTTTATGCTACCTTATGTCATTGGCCAAGTTCTCTTGATTCGTACTAGAAATTCCTTTCTAATGTGTTCTCTCTCCTTGATGCCTCTGGATGTCGCTTGGGTTTATTATTATTGTTATCATTATTATTATATTAGTATTAATATTATCATATTTTTATATTTTGTCTTTTCCCCTGGACCATTCGGCAAATCTCCTTGTTTCTCTTCTGCATCCATTTTTTCCATCCATCAATTCATACAGGCTCCAGAGTTATCCTTTGTGTTTGCTTCTATCATTGTATGGCCTAGAAACATGGACAGTTTTCCAAAGACTACAGGATAAAATACTATTTTCATGGAATGGTCAAAAATGTTCTTTGTAAGTTGTTTTTTCCCACCTGGTTGTCAGTATTTCTCATTCTCCTGGAGCTACACAGTCACCTGAGATGTTTATCCTGTTTCAGACACCTGCTAAGTTTTTGTTAGATTAATTGATGAATAAAGACAGGTGGTTTTGTATAGAGGTTTACATTTTTGGGTTAATATGGAGAAATTGTGTATTTTTGAAGGATTAGCATACTGACACTGGGTGTTCTTGTTTTAATTCCAAGTCTGAACCATGTTACCAGGGCATGAACTCTACATTTTACTTGCGTTAACTTAGAATAATCTTGTGATTGCCTTATCTGATTAAAATCAGTTTGTTTGCTTTATTTTTTAAATACTAGGAGGTCAAGCATTATACTCTAATGATCAAAATCTTGCCTTTTTTAATCTGCCCAGGTTCTGCTCCCAACCCCACACTGAGCCCATTTAATTTGACTTATTTTGGGGACCTAAGTCAATATTCAATGTCTACATTGAAAAGATATGGAGGAATCAATTATTTCTTAAGGTGATGCAACTGGTCTTTATAGGTAATAACAAATAATCATCCAGTTTTTACTATTTTCTTATGATGCTGGTCAAGAGTTGGTGAGGCTGGTTGAGGGATACAGGAAATGGAGCTCAAAGGAATGGTGAGATGCAGCCCAAAGGTGAGTGTGGGCCCAGGGGCAGGGGGACCAGCCAATGCACCATTATTCAGAAGTGACTGGGAAGGGTCCACACCAGTTCTCAGTTAGTGAATCTGCAACCAGAGACTGATGGACAAAAAGAACAAGTTTTGAAGACTGAGGAGGACAGAGTCTGAAACTCTAGATGAGGGGCCTTCAATCTTCAACTCGGGTTGAGAGGGAGCAGGATCAGATCAGATCATATTTTTCTTTTTTTTGGTAAATTATCTGTTCTCCATGTGTATCAACCTCTCTTAGAAATATTGTATAAGTTGATTTTATCCATAAAAATACAGATCTTCTGTTTCTATTTACTCTACTGGTGTCTGTAAGGCTCATGGCAGTTCATCTACTGAATTTGACCCCAGAAATCTTGGATACAGCATGGGCTGTGGTTTGGGCCTCAATACAGCACCAATGAACTCTGATGTCTATAATCTTCAATGTTGTGTTACAGGGTCTCCCAAGGCTAGCTGATCCATCTGCAGTTCTGAAGCTTTATTTTGCAGGCTTTCAATATGCAGTTTCAGTCATACTTTTGTATTTCCATTCCTGTCAAGAAAACATAGTCCTCTTTTCTCTCCATCTATAGAAATCTCACTTATCCTTCTGTGTCTCCTTCAAATGTCAGCTCCTTTAAAGAGCTTCCCAATAATCTCCAAGCAGAGTGACCACTACTTCCTCTGATTTTGTCATTTGTCCCCCTTCTGTAACACTTCCCCTGTCCTGCTATATGTGGCTTTGTTTGTAATTGTTAATTTTTTTTTCAACTAGATTGAAAGTTTCTTGAGGGCAGAGGCTACATAGTGACTTCCTAGCGACTGGTGTAGCATCCTAGGTGCCCAACCAATGTTTGCTTTTTTGTTTAATTGGATTACATTAAAATCAAGTGTTCTCTGCCTCCACCCCGCACCTCTGTGGGCCCTAGAACATTCACAGAGTCTCCACTAACCAGACTGTCTGTGTGGGAAATGGGATTCACAATAAACCAAAATGAGTTAAGCAGAAAAATCTGATGAGATCACAAAAGATGAGCGGTTGGAAGCTCAACAGCCTACATATCCAGCAGGTGGACATGAACTATGTGGTCACATAGGGCTTTACGGAAGCAGCAGAGAAGTTTTGCATGGAATCTGGGATTGAATCCAGTGTGGATTTAAAAACTCTTAATGAGTGAATCTGGAGAGGATTCTGGAGGGTCAGATTCCGGAGACCATGGCGTGGATCAACAGCCTCCACCTGGAGTTCTTGGACACAAACATATACCCTTTACTTTCATCTGCAGATTTAGAGTGAAGTTGACCAAGCTGTTCCAGATTATGAAAACCACCAATCAACACTGAAGCTGGTAAAATTACTGAAACTGCTACTTTGGGCTCAGAGTGAGCTGGACCAAAATAAAATATCTCCTAAATGACAGAATTTAGCAAAGGTGTGATCGAGGAGCCCAAATAGAGCCTGTACAGGCCAACCCCTCTCAGTCCCATTGCATGGGACTCACCTTCCCTCATTGTGAAAGATTTTCATTGCAGTAGGTTAATAAGGAATAGATAGATAAATTAGGAAAGTTGTAAGTTGTAAAATTATGCCAAGCCATCTGTCATGTTGATTATGAATGAAACACTGTGCTCAGATGTTAGTATTTTATTATTACATGGTTGAGATTTTTGATTTTGTACTTTATTTATTTTGTGGGGGGACTCAGCATCTTTCTTAAAAGGAAAATGTCCCTTTTAAGTGCTGGAAACCCTACAGTGAAGAGCGCCCTCTGGGAAGGCTGGCTGGCTGTGCACATGGCGTGTCATGAGCATCTGGACACCACCTGTCCACATGTTAGGGTGTTCCTGTGCCTGGCTACCACGGGGTGCTGGGTGCCTTGGGCTGTAGATTAAACCCAGGCCTCCCCTGGAGGGACTCGAAGAGCACCCCTCATTCTTGCTTTCTGCGAGCTTGTAGAAAGATACACAATACATTTGTTAATCTTCCTAAGTCTTGTTGGGCCTTCCGCTTCAAGTTTTTCCTGGCTCCTTGTTTTTCATTTGTTTTTTTTTTTCTTCCATAGGAAAGAATGTACAAATTTATAAATGTTAATTCAAAGATGGCTTTTGTGTGAGGCTAAAATAAAAAAAAAATTAAATGTTCTCATTTTCCATGTTCTGTTTCTTTTTTAAATGATAAACCAATGCATTCAATTAATGATGACAAGGGGTGAGTTGTGGGATCAGTTCTTTAGAATCATGTTAGCATATGCTAATTATAGGATTGGTTCTTTAGGACCATTGCTAAGTGCATCTGTGCTGGGGTCTCTGGGGCTGAGGAAGAGAGGTTTCCTTTTAAGTCATCTATCTTCTCTACATTGCATCTAAGGCTCCCAATACATTGGTGCCCATTCAGCCCATACAGCAGATGCATATATCAGTTATGGCTGCAATAACACAATGAATCAATAATCCAGAGACTTGATTGCTAGACATGCAATGCTAAGCACTGTGACTTTTGAAGAGCTTCCTAATATTTCTTGGTGCTACAAGAAAGTGGCGCCTGTAAAGTGGTACAACAACTTACTGGACTGTATTAAGGATCACATGAGTTAATATATCAAAAAAAAAAAAAGAAAAGAAAAACTTAGAGAAAGCAAAACTACCTTATAAAATAAAAAGTCTCAACCATGTAATAATAAAATACTGATATCTGAGCACAGTGTTTCATTCATAATCAACATGATAGATGGCTTGGCATAATTTTACAACTTAGAACTTTCCTAATTTATCTAGCTATTCATTATTTTGCTGAGCATCTATATTGCATCATATAAGATGTAGCAAAATTAAAAGGTTAATCTAGTATATGGTGAGACTGGCCACCTGAGAAGGCTGTTTGGCTCTCATTTAGGTCCTTCCCCATGCTGAACTCTTCCTGAGCCAATTGCCCAAGTTCATGATGAAGCCCAATTCAGAAATCTGCTTCACCAGGATAACTAGAGAGATCTATGATTTATCTCTCTCTAGTGATCACCAATTTCTAAAAAAATGACTGTTTTCTTCCACTGCTCATTAGTTTGTGATCTGGGAGATCCTGGCTAGTATGTCTTTCCCATTATAGCTGCATCTGAGAACCAAACTGTAATCAGGTATTGCTTAGTGGTATGGGATCAGAAGTAACAAGTAATTATTTGATTTGAATATTCAAGGACATCCAGCTTATGGATCCAGTACAACCTCTTCCATAAAAGGATGGCACACTTAAATGGTATCAGACTGTGCTCGTTCTCAAGCTCAAGGATACCCTTCACTAGTAGGGTGGTCTTTTAACCGTGTGTAAAATAGATACTGGTAGAGCCTACCTGGTAGGGTAGGTGTGAAAAATAAATGAAAAGTTAACATATAGGTCAGGAAAGGCTAGTAATTATTAACTATGTACATTGAATATCTCATACGAGTATGCCTGGTCACATTTATTCACTCATTCATCCAACAGACATTTACTGAGTATCTACTATGTGCTAGCTCCTGTGAGCAACGTGGACACTTTCCCTGTGATGCTGGAGCCTATTCAGCTTTATTTAAATAACCCTGGGAGATGGATGATCTGATTTGGTATTGGTGATAGTGGGGAAGTCTTTAAGATGTTGAGTATCTGACACATTTTTGTCCTTAGCCTTCATTAACAGCAGCCAAACAAGACATCGCTGCTTTTTTTCTGATTTTTTAAATGATTTTTAAAAATTTATTTATTTTGCATCACAATTCTTAATACACCATTATACAGTAATTTATCATATCTCTAATTATATATAAGGTACGTTGACACCAAATTCACATCTTGATTTTTTTCTGATTTTAAGTGAGACAGATTCATATGGATGGACAGGTAGACCCCATATTTTAATGAAATAATGGACAAAGAATTTGTAGCCAGTTTTTAAAAACTATCACACCACTCAGCATCATAAACAGGCTATCTGAAGAGTTTGCTATGTTGTGTTAGTTTTATAGGAAATTTTGATCTGCCACTTGATGTTTTCATTATTTAAGTGTGAAGGCAATCTTGCTTCTAGAGTTTTAGCGTTCCTTCACTTTTGTTGTTTACATGTTCCACACATCAGATACTGGAGTTTGTGTTGTTTTATTAACTGTGCAACAGTTGCCAGAAAAGGGGCAAACATTTGGTTTTAGTATCTTTTTTGCTGCTGTGAGTAAAAGACCCCATCAGAACAATTTTAGAGGAGGAAGAGTGTATTTGGGGCTCATGGTTTCAGAGGTCTCAGTCCATAGAGAGCTGGCTTCATTCCTCAGGGCTCCAGGTGAGGCAGAACATCATGGTGGAAGACTGTGGTAGAGGGAAGCAGCTTACATGATGACCAGGAAGCAAAGAGATAGAGGCTCTACCAGTCAGATACAAGGTATCTACCCCAAAGCCACATCCCCAATGCCTATCTCCTTCAGTTATATCCTAACACCTTCAGTTACCACTCTGTTAATCCCCATTAGGGGATTAATTCAATGATTGGGTTAAGGCTCTCATAACCCAGTCATTTCTCCTCTGAAACTTATTTCATCATCTTATACATGAACTTTTGGGGAACACCTAACATCCAAACCATAACACATTTCTTCCATTTTAAAATAATTTCTTCTAAGATATAAAATTGACAGTGTAATAACATTCTGTTCCTAAAGCAAGTATTCCACTGGGCTGCAGAAATGTATGACTTCAATGTCACTCATAATTTTAAAACTAACTGTGAGATATACTTCCAAAATCTCAGTTGGGCTTCCAGACCTCAGACAGTAACATGGTATTAAACTAGAAAAAAAATTAATTGCTTTCGTGTTGTTGCTCCCTGCTGGTATGATTTATTTTAAATTCTTCTGAACCCAGAGAAAAGGAGCTATACTGTAATTCAGAAACTGACACATGTTGTTTTGCTCACATCTCTCACAGATGCTTCAAATTCAAAGAAAAGAAGAATTCTGTGGTTTGGGAAACACTGGCTATTGCAACATCCATTTTATCTGTTGTGGCAGGAATTGAGTTACTACACATAAGTGAATTCTGTGAACAACTGAGGTCTACCAGCCTTGGGTGCCAAGTGTTTTAGCAAATGCTTATTTCTTTCTGGCATAAGATCTGTCTAAATATATCACACTTTTTATTTTTTTATTTTTTATAGAGTTAGGGTGATCAACCATCATGGCTTGCCTGGGACTTTCCCTGTTTCAGCATTAAATGTCCCAAGTCCTGGGAAATCTCCTAGGCTTAAGCAAATTGGGACAGCTGGTCAATTTACAGATAGATGTCAACTTGACTGCATGACTTTCTGATGACCCTATGCCATTTGTATGAACTTGCTGTGTTGAATATTATAACCCAATGACACCCTCAGGATGACTGAGGTATATGGTACCATATTGCATCTGACTACCCGATGCTACAACAGCCAGGCAGCTCTGCTTGTCTGAGAGATGATACTCTCTACGTGCACGGGCTTCATAAGCTTTCCCTCTGTGTTACCCAGTTTCCTTGTTGGACTTAAGGACTCTCATCAGGAGTGTGGAGGTCACTGCTGTTTGCCTTCTGGATAAGTGAGGTTGTTGTTATCAAAATACATTAATGAGCAAAAGGACTTAGGGCAGAGGTCATTTTCTTCTGAATAATTTACTTACTGAGAAAGAAAACTTGTCAAAGAAAGCATGAAGGAAATATTTTGCCTATAGCTTAACCCTCTGGTAGAAAAGATTCATTTTTCATCCAAATTTGAGTCTATGTATTTATTATTCTTGAGAATCTAGTTTAATCAGAAATACAATATTACCCCAGAAGAAAGGTAATCACTTTAATTTGGCTTCTCTATGAAAAGGGGAGACCTAGAGACTTGAGGAAAAGAAAGAAGCATGAGTTGGGTCAGTTCTAGAGAGGTAAAAGGGGAATCTCCTGAGGAGGAGTCTGATGACATAGAAAATGCAAGGGTCTAGCTGCTGCGTGTCTCACAAGAGATGTACCTGCAGAGCAGAAAGAGCTTTCTCCAGAGTCCTCTTGCCCAGGGAAGTTTTTACTTGGAAGGGCCATGTTAGTGTCCTGCTGTCTTGATGACCTACTTGCTTTCTACAGAAATAAGTGTACAACTTGCAGAGAATGAAATACAAGAAAATGAGAAAGCAGGAGAAATGAAAGTGCATGGAACATACTTAGTTTGATTCGCTACCCCTGTCCATTCTGGAGTGCCTTTTCTCAAATGAATCCATGATTCCATTTTATTGTGTGTTGACTCAAAATAAGGTACAATGCAATATATTTTGGGGTCAAGGAGAAAAAGATAATTCTTTTCCTGAAGAAATACACCTCTGCTCCATGTATGTATAATATGTCAAAATATACTCTATTGTCATGTATAAACAAAAAGAACAAACAAAAAACAGCAATGTACATCTGAACTTGAAAATATTGTGTTAAGTGAAATAAGTCAAACTTGGAGAGTAAAGGATCATATCATTTCTCTTATATATGGAAGCTAGGGAGGAAAAGAAAGGTGTATGTGTGGGATCTCATGAAAATTGAGGAAAGGGGCCAGAGAGAGGGAAGAGGGAAGGGAAAAGAGAAATAATGGGGGCTGATATTGACTAAATTACATTATTATATCATGTACATGTACATATATGCAACAATGAATTTCACCATTATGCACAATGTGCAATACACATATTTATTTTTTCCTAAAAAAATAAGGGGGAAAAGTAATATGTCATCTAGTTTAGGAATGACATGTATACTTCAAATGCTGCCGGCAACATTACCAGCCTATGCATGCATATGAGGTCACATTTACAGTAGCACCCAAGTTTCATTGACTTTGAAATCTGTATTTGTTCATATGGGAACTTAGCTCGCTCTTAGAGTTTATATATCAGTTAGGAGTCCAGTAGGAAAGAGATGGCACATTTGAGCTACAAAATTAACACCAGGATTATTTCTAAGAGATGTAGTTAAGGTTTAGGAAGAGTAATAGGGATAGTATAGTAAAGGAAACTAGCAACAGTAGGAACTGTTACCATCCTTGGCCTGAAGAGCCAAAGAGGTGAATTGCATCCGAATCTGGCAGGGTGGGGGGAGAGTGAATCTGGCAGGGTGGGGGGAGAGGGAGAGGGAGAGGGAGAGGGAGAAAGTGAGAGCATGGGAGAGATCACTCTATGTAAAAGAGCCCTCTAGTTCCTGTGCATGTCCCCCTGAACTCAGATTATTCTCTAATTTGTGAAGCCAACAAGACACCAAGGAAGCCCCCTGATACAATCCACATCATCACCCTCTTCTGGCACAGAATAGAAAGGGTAGCGAGCAAACTTAAGTAGAGTAGATGTAGAGGAGCAAATGGATGATATCAAGCACATGATTTCAGAGAATTCCTAGATGATGCCTGTCTCGTCCATCCTCTTGTCTCCTGGCTTTCTTTGTTTCCTATCCATGTCCTCCAACGCTATCTGAAGGGTCTTCCCCATTGACACTGCTCCTGGGGCTGAAGTTCTTGCCAATGGTGCACTCTTCCATTGTACCTGTGTTAGTCTGGTTCCTCTCAGAAGCAGATACTAAGACAGGAAATGCTTCTGAGAGAAAATGGAGCTGGAGGGCTCTGGGGGAGCTGTTGATCCTAAGGGAAGGACAGAGGGTGGAAGCATTGCAGTCTGCCATGTGCTCTAAGGAAGGTTCATAAAGATTGTCAGGGAATCTTTTTTTTTTTTAATATTTATTTTTATTTTTTAGTTTTTTAGTTTTCGGCGAACACAACATCTTTGTTTGTATGCGGTGCTGAGGATCGAACCCAGGCCCCACGCATGCGCTACCGCTTGAGCCACATCCCCAGCCCTGTCAGGGAATCTTTAGGCCAATGTTCCTAGCAGAGAAGTCCTAGGTCCTGACTATCCTTGCCATAGTCAGTCCTTGACTGGGAGCAGCCTATAGAAGTGTGTCCTTAGTGAAATAGATAATGAACTTTAGGGTGCAGCAGCAGGCCTGTGATCAATTATGCTTTCTGTAATTGGTGATCTGCAAGGTGCATTCTTACGGCACTCCCGTAGGTCTCCAGGAATTCAGAATAGGGTAGGGATACAAGAGAAAGCCGTGAGAGAATGACCTTCTCCTTTGACTTCTCTGAGTTTGCTTCATGAGCCTAAGCAACAATTTTTTACTGAGAATTTCACAAACAAAAAACGTTTCCTGTGGAATCTTGTCAATGTCTGGGGTGTGCCTGGTTGCTCTCTTTGGAGTGGCTGGGACCATACTCAGAATGCCATCTGGGGAGGATTTGTCTTCTTAATTAAGTCAGAGATGTGACTGCAAGACTTTACTTAGATTTCTGTGTGAGAGAGCCCTTGGGGTGATTAGATGGAAAGTTGGGGCTTGTCTGGAGGCTGGGTTTACATAGCAAACTTAAGTGTGGGTGTACATTTGAGGTCTTGGGGTGATGAGGAAGCTCCTCTGTGACCTCAATCATGTGATATAGAGTCCTATAGTTTCTCTTTCTAGGTTTTTGGGGTCAAAATGACTCCTTTTACCTCATTTCTTTAAGGATAAAGCTTAATTGTTCACCAGGAAGTTCATGGATCACAGAACCTAGAAACCAGAGTCTTAGATATCATTAGAATTCTTTTAGTCAACACTGGAGGGATACATCTCCACATAAGAAAATTGGGGTTCTTCTAAGATGGGACCTTGAAGGATGGGGAAGGGAAAATGGGAAGGTAGATGTATATAGCATGTTACAAATATGCTACAATGAATCTCATTATTCTGTATGATTAATAGGTACTAATAAAAAGAAATGTTAAAAATGGAGTCTTCAAGAATTCAGAATAGTGTTGGGATACAAGAGTGAGAGACAGCTAGGTTGTCAAAAATAATTATAAATGTCTTCTATCGAAAAAATTTATCCTCGGATAGATGGAATTAATTTACGGATTCATTTTTTGGTGGTGCTAGGAATTGAACCCAGGATCTCATGCCTGCTAGGCAAGCACTTTATCACTGAACTACTTTCTCCAGTCCTAATTTATGGAAATCTTTTGCTGAAATAGTGAAAAAGAAAACAACAGTTAAGCCTCAGGAGACCTATAGGGAGACTCTACAATAATAGAGTATACTTATTTGATTATGTTTCTGTTTTCCTTGCCAGGGAGCAAGCACTTTGAAATGGAAGTTGTGTCCCATTTTTTCAAAACAATTTTTGAATGCATTTAAGTGATTCATTAGTATAATTTCTTTTTACAAAAATAAAAAAAAATTAGTAGGTTGAAATCTTTTGTAAATTTGGTCTGTTACCTCCTTTCCATTACCTGTATGGGGGACACACAAATGTAGTTCAAATGATGCTGCTTGACCTGCATTGTAGGGACCCAGAGTAGAAACAGGGTTCATCAGTCAGACAGGCTTTGAGCTTTTACTCTGATGCACATTTGATCAGGACACAGATGATTTAGGCGAGTTATAGACAGGGAGATTTCCTCTCTGCCATCCCAACCTGGCCAAGCACCCTCTCTCTATATTAATGGCTGCAATTGTACAAGAATTCTTTGGCTTATGGCTGGTTGCCAAGGTGTGCTAGACAGGAGAGTTGGTGTAAACTTCTACCTTCCCCAGGACAGTTTCACTGCTCTCAGGGTTGTACTGTACTTTCGTGGATTAAATCTGATCTTGCTGGGGTTGTTCTTCAGATCTATTGATGTTCCTTGAAGGTGGAGATAAGACTATAAAATTCTACCAAAATGATTTCTCTTCCAAAAAGAGAGGGTGGGGAAAGATGAGAATATGTTCTTACTAGGTACCACACAAACAGATGGTGTAAATTGGAACGGATTGTGGGACAAGGATGGAGAAGTCAGATGTAGACTAAGTTAGATAATATTGACCCTTCTAGGTCCACTGGTTCTCTGGTCTTTATCAAGAACATGTAGTGAAAAAGGCACACTTATACATTTCTGGTGGGATTGCAAATTAGTGTAACCACTATGGAAAGCAGTATGGAGATTTCTCAGAGACCTGGGAATGGAACCACCATTTGACCCATTTATCCCATGCCTTGGTTTATAACTAAAGGACTTAAAATCAGCATACTATAGTGACACAGCCACATCAATGTTTATAGCACCTCAATTCACAGTAGCTGGACTATAGAACCAATGTAGGTGTTCCTCAATAGATGAATGGATTAAGAAAATGTGGTATATATACTCAATGAAATATTATTCAGCTTTAAAGAAGAGTGAAATTATGGCATTTGCCAGTAAATGGTTGGAGTTGGAAAATATCATGCTGAGTGAAATAAGCCAATCCCACAAAATCAAAGGCAAAATGTTTTCTCTGATATGTGGTTGCTAATTTACAATAAGATGGGGGGCATTTGGGAACAATAGTGTTACCTTAGATTAGGTAGAGGAAAATGATGGGGAGGGAGTAGAGGGGATGTGGGGATAGGAAAGATAGTAGAATGAAACAGACATTAGTACTGTATATATATGTGACTATATGACCAATATGATTCTGCAACATGTAAACTCGAAAAATAAAATTATATCCCATCTATGTATGATATATCAAAGTGCATAAATGCATTTCTACTGTCATGTATAACTAATTAAAACAAATTTTAAAAAAATAAAAAAAGAAGAGCCAGTCAAACCAATGACTGGGACTTGTGGTCTGGGTCCTACTGGAAAGTGCTGGTGCAAGTCAAGGACTTCTTGATAAAGAAAGCAAAGTAAGAAGAGAGAGTGAAAAGTGAAAAAACTAAATCTGATCTTGCTGGGGTTGTTCCTTTTTACAGAAGGACTCTGGATAAGATACTTCCTCACTCTGCTTCTTTGGGCGTATACCCCCATAGTGAATGTACACTATCACCCCATAGTACAGCATGCCTGAGTCATTCTTTTGAAGACCCAGAGACCATTCATGAATGGGGATCAGACATACATAGGACTTTTTCCTGGGTTTTCTGTTTTGTCACTAACTTTCTGGCAAATTCTGTCAATCACTGAATGCCTGTTTATCTCACTAGGTGGATTTTTTTTTTTTTTAACATTCTTGTCTGGGGCACATGCAGTAAGTGTAGCAAAATGTAAGATTCTTTTTCTTTGGTCTTAATAAAAGGCCCCAAGGGAAAAATCCGAAGTAGCTTGGGTTAATCATTAAACATGCCCTATGGTCAGTTCTGAATTTTCACTCTGGCTCACGTTTGGCCAGGATACAAAGGAGGTAGGTGAGTTACAGTCCAACAGGAGTGAGCTACCTGCATGGTAACTGCAGACTGGGCTCCCACCAGCTCTCACAGTCTTCGGTTCTTGGCAGAGAGAAACAAGATCATTTGGAAAAGAAAGATAAGTTCTCCCTTAAATCACGACAGAAACAGAAAAGGTACTGTTTGATTTAGAGAAATCTCTGCTCTCTGTTTTCTAGGTATTGCATCTCTTGCTAATGTGGTGAGCCAAAGGAAACCAGGAGGGAAGGTCTAGAGTAAGAGTCTGGTAGCTTTGTCTTAGAGGTCCTAGAGGAAGGGAAGCCGAGAGAGGAAGAAAGGAGGAGGAGGGGAAGGGCAGAAGAGAAAAGAGAGTCAAAAAGAGAGGACTTGGCTAAACTCACACTGCTCTCCTCTGTGGATAGAAACTTTCTAGTTAAAAGATTAAGTTTAGGAAGAATTAGTTACATTTATCATTGATATGATTACTCTATTTTAGAGGAAAAGAGATATTTCTGAATGTAAAATTTAAAAAAATCCAGTGTTTAAAAGGTTATCTTCAATGTCTTAAGCTTGGGAGTAGACACTAAAATGAAATATTAAAATAATGCAGCCAGATGGAAAGCAGACTCCTCAGTACTGAGTTTTTATATTGGGTGTAACAAGCAAGTTCTATCCTGTGCTTCTGGACTAAGTAGCAAATATTCCTGAGGACTAATCTCCGTGCAGTAGATGTATTTCTGCAAACTGAATGTTTGTAAATTAAATTCTATTCCAAATATATTTTAAAATGTAAGGAAGTCTGTGTCTTCAAGGAACATCTGGAGAATCCACTTTGAAATTTAAGAACTCCTTTTAGAAATGCAGGTAGCCTTTATCTATATGCCATTTGCTAATGATGAGGGCAGGTACACAAACTTTATCAGTTTTCTTAGCTCCTAGTACAGTGCCCACCATCTAGTGCTCATACAATAAACCTTTACAGTATTGAGTCAAATATAAGTAATTTTATATTTTGGGCTGTTTTAATCAGGCCCAAGTTTACTGCAACTTTGTTGCTGATATTCTTTTTCTGAGATTGTATTGGGAATTTTACTTCTGCTACTCTCAGTGCTTCCTTAAAAATCTAAATTAAATGAACATTTAGAAGTATATGTGTATATTTAGTGCTTTTATTTATTTAGTTTTGAATTTTCAGAAGACCTCAGAGGCACTATCTTCAAGAGAATTTTGTCATTCTCCCTGACTGGGTGCTGGAGAGCAGCTAAGCACCCTCCGTAGGGAAGGCTCTGGGTATTCCCTAAGGCATAAAGGGGTTCAGCCAGGCTTCTATGGATTCTGCCCATCCCACATGGATTTGAAAGCCATTTCTCTCAGATTAGGTAAAACCAGATTTAGGGTATTTGAACATGCATCCATCAATTAGAATTTAGTGGGCTTTGTGTGGGATCTTCACACTAAGGGGTTTGTGGAAACGGGAGACTAGTCCTGGTCTCTTCAAAGAAGATACTGTTACTGTCTAGAAGACAAGGCCCCTGTGGGGTACAACATTGACTGGTCCAGGTTCATAGGACATGAGGTAGAGGCTTGAGGGGAAGGTCAAGGAGACCTAAGGTGGGCCCTGAGCTGGGCCAGGATCTCATACAGCCATGGAGAAGAATTGGGAATCCAGGAAGACACAAGTAGCAGCCAAGACAGACGCTAATGTGTCAAAGTCTTATCTGAGTGTAAGAGAACAGCACAGCTACAGTGCAGGGTTTAAGTTGGAGAGTCATGTAAGACAGAAACAGAAGGTTGGAAGAAGCAAAAGAAAGTCAACCTCTCCATGAAAAAATTTATTGATTAATAATGAGCTAATGAAAGATATTATCATTCACCCAGTTTAAACATGCATGAAATAAGCTAGTGAAACAAGAGAGGCTGAGTGGTGATCATTTTCTCTAAGATTCTTAGATGATTCCTTTCTCCTGAGCTTGGAAAGATGGTGAGTCCCTTTGAAGACACTAGGGCCATATTTATCTCAACTCTTAAACAATTTCTTGCTTCAACACAGCAAAGTGATAATATATAAGCAAAAATGATAATCATTTTTTAAAAATCTGTTTTTAGTTGTTGATGGACCTTTATTGTATTTATTTATGTGAAGTGCTGAGAATTGAACCCAGTGCCTCAGACATGCTAGGCAAGTGCTCTACCACTGAGCTACAGCCCCAGCCCCCAAAATGATAGTCATTTTTAAAATGTTTTTAGAAAGCTATGCTGCTCCAATCAAAACTGAAAATGCTTTTAACGCCTGAGCAATCTTAAGATGATTGACTTCAGTGGACATGATGGCTGGCTGGCTGCTCTCTGTGATGAGTATTGAAGTACTACTTTTGGCAGGTGAGTAGAATGTAATTGAATGGATTATAGATTAGAACTCGTTAGGTAGCCTTGGGAATTATTAATAATAAAAGATTATTTTGATTGTACATCATAAATATATATAATTTTTACTTGAAAATTGAAGACAAATTAAAAGTATTATTTTGGAAGGAGGTGTTGAAGAATCTGCTTCTGGGTTTAAATTTTTGTTGAATATTTTTTTTCTGATTTATATCTGAGGTTATATACTAAATTGTTATGAACTTTTAATGGCCAGTTCAATAATAAATTTTAACCTTCCTTTTGTAACTCCTTTTAGAGCTACATGATGTAATTATTTTTAGATTTTTCTGCTCCACCTTCCCTAATGAAGTAACTTTTGTTGTCTTAGTGATTAATGACTGCTTATGTTAAAATCTCCTTTTCTAAATCATGTCTCCAACTTTCTCTGTGAAATTTGGTCATCCATGGTCTGATTTGGCTGGGGTTGCCATGATGGTTATGCTGATATAATGGCTCCCCACTATCCTCAGGTGTTCAGTGTGTTACCTGCATGACTGATGGTACATGGAAGGCCTGTGCCAGCCGCAGGTAGCATGGCTTAGATTATTTTTTAATATTTCTGACATGGAAATGAAAGCATGTTCTACATAACAGTTTCCTGCCTCTTTATCTCATTGAGGAACTGAGTGATTTTTGCTGGTTTCCGTGAAGTGCCTTTACCTGTGGCAAGACCTGAACAGAATCATCAACACAGATGGAGGGATTTATTAGGATCAGACTCAGTTGATGGTCTGTATGGGAAAACCAATTTAGCCTAGCATGTGAAGTCCATACTGATTTTTGAAAAGGAAATTCCAGTGATGAACCATGCTTTAGTCCTTTTCTGAACCATCAAGGCAAAAAACAATAAAACAAAAACAAAAACAACCAATCAATCAAACAAACAAACAAACAAACAAAAACCCCAACAAAACAAAACAAAAAACAATGTAGGGAATTTTGTATTCCATTTGGAAGTCATTCTGAACACATGGAAACTTAGAAGACAGGGAACTAAGCAGGAAAATTGAAGTGTGAACAGCTTCCAGAAGTTTTTCTCATTTCTATGAAGTAGAAATACAAGAAATAAATGGTGATCTTTATACTTAAGTGTGGCCAATTGATTAAAGAGTGGGACAGAGGCGGGAAGTAGTACTGGTTCAATTAGGAACTAAATGTGTCTAAAGGAAGTAGAAATTCACGATTGTCCTGGTAAACACTGGGATTTTGAATGTCTAAAATGAAAGGGATTAATTTTCCATATAACAGGTGTCAGAAGGAGTGTTCTCCAGACCTGGTTAAAATGTAATTCTGGTACAAATATGTAACAATGAATCTCATAATTATATATAATGAAAATGCACCAATACAAAAAGAAGGCATGTAAATTCTGAACCAGAAACTCAGGGGTCGGGGCCCAATGATCTATGCTTTATCAGGCTCTTGTGATGATTTGGATACATGCTAAGTTTTGCTTTAAAATATTGGGGAATAGGACCTTCCACACCATTTTTTCACTTATTTGCAGAACCTTGCCTGAATTTATGTATTGAACCTGAAGAAGGTAGCCTTGCAGGGGGAACATGGATCACAGTCATTTTTGATGGTAGGTTTGGGTTTTCTCTTTATTGACCAAGAGTCCTAAGGAATATAAATTCTTGCTTTCTTGTCTAAAGGCAGGTAAAGGAGCTCGTGAAGGAAACAGGTGGATCCACTTCTGTCTTTGCAGATGCTCACTGGCTAATGTCACAGGGGATATTAGGGAGCACATCTCACCATTGCACATTGAAGCTCACTTTCCTGTTCTAGGCTGTGGGATGGAAGGGAACTCTTAAAGAGACTATATGAAAGTGCATATCATAGTCCTTGGCAATGCTTCCCTTGATAATCTAGGTTATCTTCCTCACAGGCAACTCTATCATTGAGAGCTTCTAAACAATGTGCTTAGCATGACTCTTTCTAGCAAAGTACAGAGTAACTTTGTGGGTTGACAATTATTTTGCAGATTTAGGCATACCTGAAGAAAGAAGGCTTTTTAAAAAAAATCAGCTCATAAATGAGAGAACTACTCCTTTTTATAGCAGGCACAAATGCCTTTGGAGATGAGTATTGATTTGCTCCTTAGGCAAACTGGGTGTCTTAGATTGCCCCCAAGTGGCCACTTTTCTCTTTGCCCTATGTGGATTGTCACTGCTCAGCCTAGATTTCCCCTTTACCTTGAGTTTAGGTTTGGAGCCAGGTGTCCTTTACCCCTCCAATGGCTCTCAGCTGGAGATACACCTGGTGAACATGGCTGTGCCTGCATTGAGGAGCATCCCCTGTGACGTCTCTCCTGTCTTCTTGAATTTCCCCGTGGTGACATGCCGTACCAGGTATACCTGTCTAGAATAAGGCCAGAAAGGTTCAGTGGGTTTTGAAGACATATTACAACAATTCTGCTGTGACCACAATTATCAGCTATAGCTTTCAGAAAAGTTCTGCGTGAATACGGTTCTTACATGTTCCTATCAGGGCTCTAGGACTTAAGGGAAGATGAGAGAATGGGGAAGAATTTTGAGATATTTATAAGAGAAACTGGATCATTGTTTCATTTGTTTAGTTTACAAGGAATTCTATTGCTATAAAGATTTCAACAAATGCACCACTTTGGATTCTAAAGTACTCATCACTTGGAATAGACATAATTATAATGATTGTGCATAAATACAGGAAGGAATTTTTGCTTTGGGTTCAGTTGGTTGCTCAGTTTGATATTCTATTTAGGAAATATTTGTATGGAATTCCAGGTAATCTATTGTTCTTCTCAAATTTTTGTTGGCCTATGAAGATTATAGTAGTTCATTCCTTCTTTTTGTATATCTTAGTGGTGCTTCATGAAAAGAATCATTGGCTCAAGGAAAGAACATTGTCATTTCATTTTGTCTTCTGTTCCTTCTTTCAGAAAGACTCCCATCTTCCATTTTCTTCTATTGAAATTCAACAACCAGAGTATAAATGCCACCTCTTTCCTGGCCGTCCAGCTCAGTGTCATCTTTCCCTTCCTTGACAGGAGCCAAAGGATCCCTTTTTAGTGATCCACCTGCAGGATGCACGTGTGCACACACACTCTTTTGTGCAACTCATCATGCTGTACACAAAATCAAAGCATGTGTTGCCTTGTGGCCCTGTTTCCTCTGCCTTGTGCTTCTGATGACACTTAGGTCAGTTGCCCACATGTCAGATTCATCATCATAGAATTAAGTGATGATTAATGATGGTGCATAAACCCAAACTTCGTCTAGGGGATGTGTTTAATTTCACAATCATCATCTTTGGGTGCCTTGCACAATATTTTACGTGTAGAAAATGCTCATCAGATGTATGTTGAATGAATTTCTTTATAGCACTAGTAATGACTTATAAATTGAGATCATTTTTCCTTAGATTTTTATGGAGTATTTGGTCATAACCTTCCTGCAAGTACTTGCCATGAAAAAGCCAAAGCTTTATATGTCTTTATATGTCCAAAGGTTTATATGTCTGATCTCCTCAATCCCAACATACCAATAATTTTAGGATGCATCGTTGATTTTGTGTCACCTTTTTAGAAAACAAATATGCCCCCTTTCTTATACTCATTGGTTGGAAAATAAATATAAAATTCAGTTAACATTCAAGTGTGAAAAATGTAATTTGTCATCACTGAAATGCTATTCTATTCAGTATCATGAAATGATATACTTGCTTTCACTGGGCAGTCATTGTAGCATCGAAATCAGTACTGGCCAAACAAAATATAATGTGGACAAAAATATAATTTAAAAGTTTCTAGTAGCCTCATTAAAGTTAAAAGAAACAAACAAAATTAAATTTAATATTTTATTTAGCCCGATATATACAAAATATTATTTCAACATGTGATCTCAATATGTCATTGAGATATTTTATACTCATGGTGTATCTTAATCGAGACCACCCACATTTCAGATGCTCAGTTAAGCATACAAGGCTGGGGTGAATACAATGAACAATTCAGATTTAAACATTTAAGATTGTGCTAAAGATTTTTTTGGGGGAGGTTTGGCAAGGAGGAATTTCTTGACTGTAACTTCCTTTTGTTCACCATGTTCCCCTTCTTTCAAAAAACCATGTAGATGGCAGCCTTGAAGGGGCAAAGAAGCCACAATGGTATTTCTGCAAAAAAGGTCCAGGACCCTCTGTCAGGTTCATGAGATGTGTGTGGGCTGCTGCAATGATTATGAAGCCAAGGTTTTTTTTTTTTTTTTTTTTGGGCACAAGTAAGATCAATGCCTTTTATCAGTTTGTCTGGGATTCAAGCCCCACTTTACCTGAACATTTGGTGTTTATACACATGTCTCAATCCACATGGGACTGTCAGATTTTTTAAAAAATGGAAACTGGAAATAGATTATCAAAATTCCTTCCAACTCTTAAAAACCTATGAACCCATAATTCTAAGAAACAGGACATTTATTAATTCAATAACTTTCCATAGGCACAAAAAATTATAACTCCTTTTGCTGAAGGATGTGGTGTTTAAGGTATGGTGATTCTGAGTGGACCAGGGGGTGAAATGTGACATAAAACCATGTTTGCTTAGCTATGTTTCTCTGGTGTGGGATGACGTTTGAAGTGGTTATGTGAGCTGCTTGCTTTGGAAATTCTTGGTTTCTGATTCATAAGAATTTGCACTTTTTGCCCTCAGATCTCTGCCATCCAAAGCTCATGAGGGTCTGTATTCCCTGGAAGTGTGCTCTGGGGGACAGGAGGTGGGCAGCCCAAGTTCAAGACCACAAGACAGCTGTACTTTCAAGGTGGGTTCTAAGGGTAGAAGATATGTGTCTGCCTAGTCTGAAGGTGTGCATGTGTTATCAACAAGCAAGTTATAGATCAGCCAGAGTCTGCTTTGACAGAATAAAAAGAAAGGTGAATGGTATTTATGGGGTTTCTAATGAAAGGTTAGTATGTCAGCATCCAGCTCTGTACTTTTTGTACACAGTGTAATGCTCATAACAATTTTCTGAGGTGGCCATTTTTATCTGTTTTTAGAGATGACCAACCTGAGGCTTAGGGAGTTTAAATAATTTGCTTATGTCACCCAGGTAATAAATGGAAGAACCAAGATTTGAACCTGCATCTAAATCTAACTAAATCTGCACCTCACTTGAAGTTCATAGATGAGTGGAAAGATTACCTTTGTGAGTTAGAGTTTCACTTTTTAGCTGAGCTCATGCTGATTGTTAGGATGATGAGGGGACTCAGGAACCCAAGTTCCCTGGCTCAGGAACCCAAGTTCCCTGGTTCAGGAACCCAACTTCTACCCTCTCATTCTCTCTGCTTCATGGTACATTTCTGCTACTCTTCCCGACACTAGAAAGGGATTTGCTTGTGGAATTCTTTGTCATGTTCAGATAGATCAAAAAGGAGGGAAGAAGGGAGGGAGGGAAGAGAAAGAGAGAGAGAGAGAGAGAGAGATTGATTTTATGAGGCCAGTGTCTGACTTATTGTTGAGCCTTGATGTGTATGCAGGGCCTTAATTCTTTGGTTCAGTCTAAGGCTCATTTCAGATGAGTTACACTAACATTTAACACTATCTCTAAGGTGAGGCCCTAGTATTTTCATAAAAAAACAGAGCTTTGGGAGTGCTGCTAATGGCAAAGAGTGCCTCAGTGTTATAAAGAAGGCAATTTAGTGATTCACCTGTGCTCTTTTAGAACTTTACCCTTTGGATTCATCTCTAATATAATACCCATGACATTTAGGCAATTTGTTTTGAAATTTGGTACATGCTCTCCATTGACACTCATCAATTTCTTTCCCAGTTCAAGAGAATCTTGTTTTCTGAAATTTTGCTTTTGCACATATGCAGTGGACAGAAAAAAATTTTCACCATTCTTTCTTATTAAGAGCAGCATTACCACTTCTGCACTGTCTCAGGAAATTCAGCAGAAGAGAGCCGGTCAAGATGCTCCTTATTCTCCATGTTCCTTTTTATCCCAGATAGTAGTTTTTCTACTTATTAAAAGAGCATCAAGGAGAGAGGGCAGGGGGTGGGGAGAAGAAAAACACTTCCTAAAATTGTACATTAAAGAAAACAAGTCTGTCAGCGATTCAACTAGCATGGTGAGTTGATGAAAAATCACCAGGGGATGCAGTTAATGAGAGGCATTCCAAGCTCAGTAAAATTCAGTGTGTCTCTTTGCTTTGGGACCAGGACTAGGGGAACCATGCACATTAAAAATTAATTCCATCTTGCCAGTCCACTCCAAAGAGCCTGCTGCGGGCATTGACAAGTTCGAACAACTCACAAAAGGTTTATTAAGCAGCTGGTGGCTGTGGCTTTATCATTCTAATCTGTGCCACCCCCCCCCCCCAACACACCACCACCCAGTCTTGCCATTGCTGACCTCACTTGGGCTCAAGGATCAGCATGTGGGAAGCTTGATTTGGAAGCTCATTAATTTTTCACTGTCATGTCTCTAGCCTGGTGGGTGACCAGGGGCCACTTTCTCTTAGAAATGTACCATTTTATGTTGTGCCAGTTCAGAGAGAATCACAAGTGAAGTTTTTTTTTTTTTTTTTTGGTTTAACCCTGAGCACTCTCCATCACTCTCAGGGGAGTTAGGAGGGAACAATAAAGGAGTCACTGCATTCCCCACAGACTTTGGTTGAAGGATCACAGACTGAGTGGGTCTTAGATTTCCCAGTGGAAACTGACAGGCATACTTCCTTATTTGGTTTGAACTCAGTGGTTCTCCTGTATCCATTTCTAACACGTGTAAGATGGGACAGTACCCACTGCTGTGCTTTATTCAGGAGGTTCCTATGATAAAGTTCCAATTGAAATAACTTTGGTTAAAGGCCATCCTGATGGCAGACGAAGGCCTGGCTGCAGTCTTGGCTGGAAGGCTGGGATAGGGATTGAATGTTTGGCAGGTGTGTGCAGAACGGCGTTCATTTTTATCTTTTGGTACCACCATAGGCATCTCCTAAACTGTGAAGTCACAGCATTCTTATTTTGACCTCCTGACTGTACATGTTTTCTGTGAACTCTTTTCTAACCTTTTTCTTTACAGAATGAGGAAAATAACCTTGATGGAAGATTGTATAGCTGTGCAGATCAATACACAAACCCACACTTGACAGGCACCATCAGCTTTGTTGAAATGTCTGTTGATTCTTAATGTCTGTTTAGGGCTGTTGATTAACTATTGAGTGATTTTTTGGTGATGTTCTTCTGGGAAGGCAAACTCCTGCCATGCTGGAAGCAGACCAAACAGAAGGATTTGCTGTAGTTTGTTTTGCAAATGGGAAACCTTGTGGGTTGTATGGAATGGAGGCAGTTTAGGAGACTAGGGAAGGTGGGAGTGACTAAGTCTCTCCCTGAGTGAGGCATCAGCTCATGATCAAACCTTGATCTAGTCAGTCCAATTTTTTTGTGCTTCTCCATTTCTTCACATTGGTTCTGACATGATTTCCTGAAGGAGTATTTCACTAATCTTAGATGAATCCAGATGATCACAGGTGAGATGGAATTCCTGAAATTCCCCCATCCCCCAGCTTTTCTTCCCAG
Source organism: Callospermophilus lateralis (assembly GCF_048772815.1). Taxonomy (NCBI): domain Eukaryota; kingdom Metazoa; phylum Chordata; class Mammalia; order Rodentia; family Sciuridae; genus Callospermophilus; species Callospermophilus lateralis. The sequence goes on from NC_135310.1 coordinate 103,645,338, forward strand.
CAGTGTATTAGTCATTCCAGATTGAAGTTCATAAAAATTTGAACATCTTCTTCATACCAGGCTATGCATGGTGGATGCAGTAGCAACTGAATCAAGCATTATCCTTTAAATATGGAGCTTGTGATCAACAGATGATGTGCTTCATGAGGCGGAGGCATTGAAAGTTGATTTGGAATACTGTGACTAGGCTTTGGCAGGCTCCCAGGTCTCCAATCAATACCATTTTCCTCCTTGTTGAAGAACAATATTGTTTTTCCTTCCTTGAGTCTTTTGAGTCCTTTTTCTTCCAACAGACATCTTCCATTTCTCCAATGAGCACCTCACTCATGTATATCTAACTTCTCATTTTTTTGTAGCTTACTGATCCTTCCCAAGATGCTGGCTGAGAGTAATTTGTCACAATACTTACATTTAAACAACAAAAAATATTTTCTAGAAAAACAAACACCTTCAAGACTTGAAGACATCAGATTATAATAATGAATTTTTAAAGATTGACATTTCTGTGTGATGGCTTGTCTACCTTTCCTTCTGGTAAAATGTGTGCTTGGGTTGGGTATGGTAGGTGAGCAGGTAGAGAAATAGGTTTACCAAAATTTGAACAATATGGGGCAGGACATGCATGTATGACATGATCAAATTCCCTTTACTTCATCTGTAGAAGAAATGTAATAATTTCTGTCATCTCTGCCTCATGGAAATGAGGGAAAAAAATAAGTAGGTATGAAGGCAATTTGAGGCAAAGAATTCATCCCTATTTTAGACTAATGCTTTTTAAGAAATGGCTTGTATCTCTGATGTTCAAGAATATTTAATTTGGATATTGATATAAAATATGATATTTTTTAAATAGTTTTCCAAGGCACAGACACCCATTGTTTACCAAGTTAATCCGACAAGTGGAGTTCCAGGTAAGGAATCTTCTATTAACATGGGAATAATTGGGAATCCCTTTTTCAAAGCTTGTTGCTAACTTTTGCCTAGGTGGATGGTCTCTGTAAGTGGGAAAAAAATAACTTCTTCTTTGTTATTGTTTTGAAAATAAGTCTCATTCTCTGGTTCATTTTCAACCTGGTTTGGTTTCACCTCTGGGCACTTTTGTTCTATTATTTCACTGATAAGAAAGTCAAACATGATAAAAAAAGAAGCCAGCAAAATCAAACCAGTTGATGCTAGAAAATGGAGGAAAAAGAAATAACTATTGCTCTTAATGTATAATCATCCAAGTAAGAACAAACTCTAACTGAACCCTTACTGTGCTCCAAATTCCATTCAAAGATCTTCATATATATTATCTTACTAGACTTTCACAGGAACCCGATAATATAGGAGAGGAGCTATTATTATTTTCATTTTGAGATGAGGAAAAGAGGTATTAGGAGGTTATGTAAATTGACCAAAGTCAAATAGCTAATACATAACACCACTGAGGTTGGAATCCAGAGAGGCCCATGGACCCATCATTTTGCCTTATGCTTCATTGTGCTGGATACCATTTGGAAGGCCATGAACCCTGGTCTTTCTCTAGGGATTTGTTTACAAGTTAGAGAATATATAAAGCAGACACATAATGATTAGGAAGACAGAAGAGAAGAAAATTGTGTAAAGATGGGGGATTTACATAAAAGGAGATGGGAATTGCTAAGCCTGCCTTAAAACTAAGTAGTAAACATGACTAGGATTATATACACTTTGCTGTCTTATTCTTGGCAAATTTCTCCCTATATTCCAGGGTTTCCAATTTTTCAGTGTTTCCAGAATGGTATAAGTGTGAGAATATAAGTTGCTCCATTTTTATATATGGTTGTGTCTAAATATATTTGTTTTGATTGACTTGGCTGGCCAAGAATGTCAGAATGAATACCTAAGTTATGGAAAAGTATTTGTGCATTTTGTGTGTTTGTGCGTGTGTGTGCATGTGTGTATAGACACAGATTATATGTGTATTTAAATTATATTTCAAAGAACATGAATTCAGCATTATCTCACTCCTGGGTTTTTCACAGATCTGTTCCATTCCATTAATCTGAGCAACCAAGGGGTGATATGTTTTATTAAAGAGATGAGATCTGTGAAAATCCCATGCATATGTTTGGGTTCCTGCTGCTCCAGTGTTAGAAAGCTCCTGTTTAGATGACAGAAGTCTTGTTAAGGTGAAGAATGAGGAAGGAGCCAGCCCTGAGAGGTGTGAAATGGGATGTCAGTTGGCACCCAGATCTGTCAAGCCCGTTTCTCCCACTGAGGTGGAGTTCTGCACACTGGGTCCTCTACTTTCTGGGGGAACGATTGGTGGTTGGCCAGACTGGAGTGGTCCCTCCAGGCAGCATCCACACGGCTGCAGCTTTGCAATCACTTTCCAGATGATTAGTTTCATTTCATTCGGGAAGCCTGCCCAGAGTAGCAGCTAGGGAGACGGGGGAGGAGGTAGGGACAGGAGAGACAATGTTTTAGGAGCAGTTGAATTTTGATATGTGGTGGTTAACAGTCCTTTGCTGTGACAGAATCCCCTGGCATGGTGGTCTGGTTTAGCCTGAATCTAAACAAAGTTGGGCTTCCATGTTTAGAAACAAAACAAAAATTCACAGGATTTTCTAATATCTACAACCTGTTATTTCTTTTTAAAATTGTGCCTACAAAAGTAGAAGTCAAGCCCATTAAAGCTAGGAAATAACTAGTTCAGCTCTATTAAAGTTGAAGTGAATTATTCTGCCAGTTTTTAGCAGTATCAGAGAACTCGAGACTCCACACCCCTGGGAACTATGTGACCTTTGTCTAAATCTGGGTTCCTGCTCTTTCTACCCGTCCATCTGTGGGATGGCTTTAGTCTCACCCTAAAAGTTCCTATCATTTCAGTACAAGTTATCCAATGACTATAGATTAGAGTTACTTCTTATTAATAACACACAAGCATAGTATCAAGGAAGAAGCGTGGTGATGTTTTTTGGTGGCTTTAAGTGTCCATAGAGAGACCCAGAGTCCTCTGGTTTCAGTGACCTGATGAACCTGGTAGGCACTCTTTTCTTTCTCACTTTATAAGGTTTTATCTCACCAAACAACACCTCTCCCATCTCTAAACATTTTCAGTGAGGCTAGAAGTTTACAGAGTAGATGATTAGATTCTCTAATTATTTGAAAGGCACACACATCCAAATAATTGTGGAGCTGTGTGGTAAATTTTAACAATATCGTCTTATTCAGGTGTATTTGCCTAAAACCTTGTCTTGTGCAGTTCCAAAGGTCCAAGTTTCATTTTTTTCCCCTCAAATATGAAATAAACCAGCTCATGTAGTATCTGGCAGGGGCTCCCCAACTCTTTCCCAACTCCTATGAGCACTGGTGCAGGAGTGGCACGGAGTGCTTCTTGCTGAGGGGGCATTGCTGATGCTGCATCTGCATTTATGTGCACTCCATAAGGAGCAGATTAAGGAAAAACTTGCTACCTAGTGGAAATCCTTGCAAGAGGTATAGAGGAGGCCCAAGGATAGAAGTCATCATCCAGATTGGTGTTGGGCAGAAACCAACTGTTGGCATAGCTCCAATTTGCTTAATCTGTTTTTTTTTTTTTTTTTTTTTTTTTTAGATAGGGTCTCACTATGTTTCCCAGACTGATCTTGAACTCTTGGTCTTCCAAGTGGTATCCAGCACAATCTTGAACTCTTGGGCCCAAATAATCCTCTTGATTCAGTCTCCCAAGTAGGTGGGACCCACTGGATTGTGTGATATGAGCTTCTTCATATCACATGTTATTTTCTTATTTTAATCAACACATAAAACTTGTACATGTTTATGGAGTATGTATACATAGTATGAAATGTTCAAATTGGGGTTTGCATATTTAGCTCCTCAAACTTTATCACTTATTTGTGGTGAAAACATTTAAATCCTTTCTTCTAGCTTTTAAAAAAAATGCCGTACATTATCGTTACACGTAGTCACCCTACTTTACAATAGAACACCAGAACTTAGTTTTTCTTTCTATCTGTAACTGGCCTCCAGCTGACTGGCGTTTTCTCATCTCTCCCTTCCTGACTGTTTCCAGTCCCTGGGAACTACTATTCTTTTTAAAAAAATATTTATTTTGTAGGTGTAGATGGACACAACACTATGCCTTTATTTTTATGTGGTGCTGAGGATCCAACCTGGGTCCCGAACGTGCTAGGCGAGCGCTCTACCGCTGAGCCACAATCCCCGCCCCCCTGGGAACTACTATTCTACTCTCAACTTCTATGAAATCAACTTTTTAAGATTTTACATAAGAACGAGATCATGTGGTATCACATGTTTATTTTAGCAAGTGTCCTGGGGAAAGTCCTATAGAGATAGGGCACCCACTGCACATTGTTCTTAGATCCCACTTTGGGTGGATGGTCTACATGAAGCCATGAGAATGGGTGGGAAAGTGTGCAGAAATTGGCCCCTCTTTCTGAAAACCTCCCACTTTATGATACCACGAAGAAGAATCATTACCTCTTCTATACTCCGTGCATAGATAATTAAGTTTATGTTGAAATAATTGGTTATTTTAGCCTTTCTATTGTGTAATATTGATTTTTGGATCACACTATTGACTTTACTGTTATATAGTTTATTTCAAAATTGTGAATTTTACGCATGATGATCAGCTTTGCCATATTGGGTATATGTATGTTATACACATTACAGGCTGTATGTTTTACATTAATTGTTTGAGCTAACTGCATTCAATCTTTAAAACTCTTCTTAAAACAGGGAAACTAATTCAGGTGTATGGCTGGATTATCACTGGGAAGTTGGAGACCTTTGATTTTGATGCTGAGTACATTGATAGGTATGCATGTTTTGTGTTCAACACGTTACATAAGTGCTGGATGACTTCCTGAGGCCGACTTCCCCAATAGCAATAAATTTTAAGCAATTGGCTCAGAATTGCTATTTTTCTCTTTACAGTTTATGGACCCTGGTGGTGTGGGCTTCAGCATTGACTTTGTTCATGTAATTGTGACTGGTCGATTAAGTTGGTCCATTTATTTACTGACAACTATCACTTTGGGCTCAGTGGGAATTGTACTGTAGTTACATCCATGGCTTTTTTTTTTTTTTTTTTTTTTACTCTTTCTCTTTATCCCCTCCTTTCTCAGGATAAAATGAAATCTTTATAAAAATAATACGTAAACCCAAAAGCACATTAAAAAATTCTGGCTTATTTTTTCCATTTGTGCATTTAGAAATGCCATTTATAGTGTGATCAGAAGAAAAAATGTACACGGGTATGAAACGCCATTGAACTTGTAATGTTCTCTGGAAATGATTAGGATGTCCACACCAGTTTTTTTTTAACTGGACAATCATTAAGTGGAAATGTTACTGTTGAGTCATTCATGCTAGGAAAAGACCTGAACAAGATAGAGAGTGTTGAAACTGGGGAGCTTGTGGGAAGCACTAAGCAACTCTCATCATTCAACAGATGAAACAATCCCAGTGAGGATTTAAAAGGTAGATAAACCATATACTCGCACTGTTCCCCACCTGCACAGAGCCTGGGTCTAATCAGTCCTTCACCCTGGATGGATCGGAGGCATTCTCCTCTGTTCTCCGTCTCTTTGATTCTGTCCAGAATTCCAGGCATTGAATAATGGTCAGCTTGTCTTATAAGGCTATTTCTCTTCCTGTAAATAATAGATATTCCAAGGACATTCTTGACAGTATGCAATATTTGCTACTTCGATCCATCTCAGCTTTGTTCTGGGATCCAGTCTTTAAGAGCTGGATAGCTCTGTAGATCCAGTATGGCCAATGTGGAGATAATAGAGATATGTTTTGGGAGAAAGGACAAATGCTCCCTCTGTGATCTGAAGGCTTGGGCCATGAGGGCTTCCCTAGTTTCTGGCCAAGAATTTGACTCAACATCCATTTAAGACACAGCCCTCAGGCCCTAGCCATATGAATATTTCTGAAGGAAAACGTTCATAACCGCGTGTCCTCCACACTTTGACAGGAATGTTTGCTAGGAGCCTCACACTACTGTCTCTTGACTTTTTTTTTTTCTTCTTATCCAGCCCGTTGATATTGGAAGCTCAGGGAGACAGATGGGTCACTCCTTGCTCTCTGATAAACAGGCAGACAGGAAGCCAGTGAGTGTTTTTTTCTTTTCTTGATAATGGGTATGTTTTTAGGTTCTTCCTTATGAATATAGCACACACCTTTTAAAAATATAAATCACTCATAAGTGTTAACTATTTATTTACACTTATGTGAAAGGACACAGGAATTGATTTGAAATGTAAATTGAAGTGGAATCTAAAACTTTGTAGAACTTTTCATGAAAACAAATAGCTAATACTTACTAAGAACTTACTCTAGGTCAAGGCTTGCTCTAATGCTTTCATGTTTAAGTCTCTCGATGATCTTGTGAGTATGTATGGCCAGTAGTTTGACTCTATGGGTGAGAATGCTGAGGCCCAGGGAGGTTAAGTAATTGGCTCAAGTCTTTCAGAGCAAGTGGCAGAGCTATGACCAGAGACCTTTCTGACTAATTGGCCTTCAGGGTTCATGTTCTTAGCCACTATACTGTCATAACTAACCCAAAGGAAAAAAAAACACACAATTTTTAAAAAAATGAGTATCTATGTGCTTCAGCTTGTGCAACCATCTTGCTAGATTTTTACTTCACTCTGAACTGGGTAGTGTAATTTCCTTTGAGGCTCTGGCAAGAATTACATTTCATGGCTTTGCTTTTTGGGACTAGTGTTTAGTAGAGCAAGTTTTATAATGTAATTTCTTCTTAGAGTCTTCATTTACACAGGATAGTCCTTTTTGGGGTTCATACTTTTTTTTTAATAAGGGTTTTGATATAGATTTTAGAAGGTATCAAATGGAAGTTAGGGGTAAGTTAAATTTTGTCTCTCATGCTGTGTTTGACTTAGCTTTTTTTTCATTCATAATTTGTTAGTAAGAACTTGCCCAATGAGCTTGTGATAACTTTAGTACCCATCAATTTTCTGTGGCCAATTTGCCTTTTATTTATTACTTTGCTGGTTAAAGTGTCAGAACTTGTGAGCTGGGTTGTCTGACATTCTCACCTGTTTGTCTTTTCCTTAGCTATCCTTCTCAGGAAGACCGTGGTCTTGGTACTCTGCAGTGCCGTGTGGAAGGCGATTACATTGGTCTGTTAGAGAAGTGACATAATTTTAAAGTCTTACCCATTTCATTTTCTGTACGCAGAAACAACATTTCAACAATTGGTTCTCATGAAAATAATAACTATCATGTGCTGAGAACCCCCTAAAACATACCACACAAAGCAGCTTATTTATAAACTAACTTGATCCCCACAATGAGCCTGTGAAGTTGTTGGAATTATTTCCATTTTACAGGTGAGAAAATTAAAGCTGGTAACCAGTGAATCAGGATTGAAATCACACTCAGTCTAAGTCCAGGCTGGGCTCTTAGCTGCTCTGCACTATTCTATTTGTCCTTTTGTCGTTGGAAATCTACATTGCTGATGGTGCTGCCTAAGATATTTATTTTGTGCACCATCAAAAAAAATGACAGGTTTGGGTGGTAATTTGATGACTTCGGAGTCTTTGGGTTTATGGTAGCAACAGCCCAGGAGATTCATGCAGATCCCTGTACTAATGTCTGTTCCTTTGTGTTTCAGGCTCCCAGAATGTTAGTTTCTCAGTATTTAACAAAGGAAAGTAAGTAACCGGGAGTAGGCAAATTTGTTGTCATCTTATACTGCCTGATTCTCTCATCTTCCTTACTTTTTTTAACCTTTTATAATGGAAAATTTCAACCATATACAAACAGAACAGTATAATGAAATAGCATAATGATTTCTTCGACTTAGATGAGCATAATTGCATCCTGTGCCTAATCTAGAGGCATTATACCTGTTTCAACGTGGTGGTGGTATAGAGTTTTGGGAATTACCTCTTAGGTAATCCCAAAGTTTTGTAAATCTAAACTTTTCCCACATGCCTTATGTGGGATACAGTTTCGTGAAATTCATTGTGCCATTCCAGGAATGCCTTCTTCAAGAAGGAAAGGGTCCAAATACCATCAGCTTTGGAGAGAGAAATTATGATTCTGGATTTCTGTAGGTCTTACTTCATGTTCTGGTGTCATATGATTTGCTAGGTACACCTTTAAAAGTATATCATCTAGCTAATATTAAATTCATTGTGATGATAGTGACATGTTACCTATAGACACACAGCCCTAAGTATGAAATTTCTTCGTTTTCTCTCACTTTGTCCCAAGAACACATCTAGTGTCTCTCTGATATCTACCATAGACCAGCACAATACTGGGCCCCTTCACATTTGTCATTCCATTTAATGCTTGTGACACTTTTTGAAGGAGTTCTTATTCTCATACACTAATTTTATAGATTAGAAAACAAACTTGACCATTGGTGTTATTCTCATGTGTTTAAAGAGAGCTGATAACCAAACTGTTCTTTAGGTCATAATCTTCCATAATCTTCTTGTCCATAATCTTCCTTTAAGGCAGCCAGTTGAATAAGTATAATCTCAGATGATGTTTTACTAAAAAGCAGAATTTTCTTTTTTTTTTTCTTTTGCAGGTCAATGGTGCACAAAAGTGCCTGGCTGATCAGTGCTAAACAGGAGCTCTTCCTGTACCAGACACACTCAGGTACTGTGTCCCTGCATCTTATAAGCCTCATCCCTTCCTTGATGCCTCTTTCTTCTGGCAATCTCTCTGTGACTATTAATACCTGAAGCTGTCCCTGTCATCACGGATGGTTCTTTGGTTTTGGTTGAGATTTGATTCTATGAATGTCAGCTTTAGTTTCTGCAGTCATGCATTGCTATAGAAATGCCTCATTAGGCAATTCATGTTTCTATGAACATTACCGAATGCACCACAGGGATAGATCACTCACTCAGGGTGGCTTCTTGATCTAATCAAGAGAGGAGCTGAGTGTGAGTTGTAGGAGGCTGCTGCCAGTGTAGCCAAGCAGGCTGTTTTACATAATTTTTTTTGTTTTATAAGTAGAAGTACATTCTTAAATAACAATGAAAAGTATGACATAGTAAATACACAAACTAGTAAAGCCATCATTCATTATCATTATTATTATCATATATCACTGATTATTATTATTATCATTCATTATTGTTATTATCCAGTGTGGCACATAATTGTATGTGCATTTTTTAGAGGACTGGCAGTGCAGTAGGTTCATTTACATCTGCATCACTGCAAACATATGAGTCATGTATTGTGTGCTATATTCCTACAAGAGCTGCCACATCACTAGATGATAAGACCTTGTCAGCTCCATTATAATTTTTTGGGGCCACTTTCACAGATGTGATCTGTTGTTGATCAATATTGTTACGTGGCTTGTGATGCACATTAAAAAAGGCTGGATCATAAACTTCTATACAAAGTCGATAGATTCAGGTTGAATGAAAAAAAGGAAAAGTCATGACTTGTTCTATGTTCTGAAAAATCACAGAAAACAGGTAGCATTTAAACATCTAAGAGCATATTCTTCCAGTTACTCTGATAGCCCATCTCTGAGTGTTCACTGAATAACTTATAATTTGCTGAAATTGATGCTAAGCTATTGCATTCCATCCATGAGTAAACCCTCACACTAGAAAATGAATCTTGAAAATTAGAAATTTGCATAAAATTGCGAACTCAGTTAAGTAGTACAAAGTCAGTTGCTAAAGAAGAATACCTAGATTCTAGGATTTGATACAATCACAAAGTCATTGCAGGTATGTCTAAGTGAGTTCATATTCCAGGAAGCAATCAATACCTACAGTTGCAAGCTGGGCTTGGTGGCCCATGCCTGTGGTCCTACCACTTGGTAGACTTAGGCAGGAGAATCCTTTGAGTCCAGGAGTTTGAGACTAGCCTGGGCAACATAGTGAGACCCTGTCTTAACAACAATACAAAACCTCAAATTTGCATTTGCCAAAAGTGCAAGATATTTCACAGGTCATAGGAAAAATGCCATTCACTTTAATTTAATATTTAAAATCATTGCACATTAGTTACAGAGAATAGTGGGTTTCATTGCAGCATATTTGTATATTCATATAACATAATGCATCAATTTCACTCCTCCTCTTGCTCTTCTCTCCTCTCTGCCCCTGATATCTTTCCTCTACCCTAATGGTCTCTCCTTTACTTGCTGAATTTTAATCTTGCTTTTCCTTTTCTTTTAACAACACAATTAGCATGTTGGAGGGTGAATTTGAAGAAGCACCCAAGGTGATATTTACAGTGACAGCATAAACAAGAATGTCAGTCCCTTGCTGAGGGTTTTACATACAACCTCAATACCTATTTTATTAACTAAATTCATTAACTATGAGATGGGTAGCATTAATTACATTTTTCAGATGAGAATACAGATGGAAAGAGTCAAAGTAATTTATCAGAAAGTTCAAGTGCTAAAAAATGCAGATAATTCCAAATCTTTTTTTTTATTTGTTCTTTTTAATTATATTTGACAGTAGGATGCATTTTGACATATCATACATACATGGAGTGTAACTTCCCATTCTTGTGGTTGTATTTGATGTGGAGTTATACTGATCATGTATTTATATATGAACATAAAAAAGTTATGTCTGATTCATTCTACTGTCTTTCCCATTCCTACCCCCCCATCCAATCTGGTGAACTTCCATTCCCTCTTCCCCATATGTTGTGAATCAGCATCTGCATATCAGAGAGAACATTCAGATTTTGGTTTTGGGGTATTAGCTTTTTACTTGGCATGATAGTCTACAGTTCCATCCATTTACCAGCAAATGCCATTACTTCATTCTTTTTTATGGGCTGAGTAATATTCCATTGTATATATGTACCACATTTTCTTTATTAATTCAAACTTTGAAGACCCTAGGTTGGGTCCATTGCTTAGCTATTGTGAAATGAGCTGCTACAAACATTGATATGGCTAGGTCACTGTAGCATGATGATTTTAAAACCTTTGGGTGTAAATTGGGGAGTGGGATAACTGGGTAAAATGGTGGTTCCAATCCAAGTTTTCTGAGGAATCTCCATACTGCTTTCTAGAATGATTGCACCAATTTGCAGTCCCACCAGCAATGTATGAGTGTAATTTCTTCCCCACATCCTCGTCAACATTTATTTTTATCTGTTTTCTTGATAATTACCATTCTGACTAAAGTGAGATGAAATCTCAGTGTAGTTTTAATTTGAATTTCTCTAATTGCTAGTGATGTTGAACATTTTTTTCATATATTTGTTGACCATTCATATTTCTTCTTCTGTGAAGTACTTGTTCAGGTCCTTTGCCCATTTATAGATTGGGTTATTTGGGGTTTTTTTGGTGTAAAGTTTTTTGAGTTCTTTATATATTCTGGAGATTAATGCTCTATCTGAGGTACAGGTGGCAAAGATTTTCTCCCATTCTGTAGGCTCTCTGTTCACATTCTTGATTGTTTCCTTTGCTGTGAAGAAGCTTTTTAGTTTGATAGGATCCCATTTACTAATTCTTGTTTTTACTTCTTGCTCTTTAGGAGTTTTGTTGAGGAATTTTTATCACATATAGATTTTCAGTTTTCCTAGCATCATTTGTTGAAGCTATCTTTTCTCCAATGTATGTTTATGATGTCTTTGTTAAGTATGAGATAATTGTATTTGCATGGGTTTGTCTCTTTGTCTTCTGTTCTGTACCATTGGTCTTCATGTCTGTTTTGGTGCCAGTACAATGCGGTTTTTGTTCCTATAGCTCTGTAATATAATTTAACATCTGGAATTGTGATGCTTCCTGCTTCACTTTCCTTGCTGAGGATTGCTTTGGCTATTCTGGCTCTCTTATTTTTCCAAATGAATTTCATGACTGCTCTTTATGTTTCTTTGAAGAATGTCATCAGAACCTTAATAAGACTTGCATTAAATCTGTATAGTGCTTTTGGTAGTATGGCTATTTTAACAATATTAATTCTTCCTATTCAAGAACATGGGAGAACTTTCCATTTCTAAGATCTTTATCAGTTGCTTTCTTTAGTGTTCTGTAGTTTTCATTGTAGAGGTCTTTCACCTGTTTTGTTAGATTCATTCTCAAATATTTTATTTTCTTTAAGGTAGACAATTCTAAATGTCATGCACATAATCAACATGTTCTTGGAAGAATGCTCTCCTTGTCATCCCACCCCAATCTTCTCTGTGAATCTGCAATCACTGTGAATCCTGGCATGCTGGATAGATTGGAAGAATGTCTGATAACACAGCTATTTTGGATTTCCAGGGTCAGGCCAGAACTTTTTCATAGCCAAGGAGGTTGGGGGGAGAGCAGAGATGGCCAACCCCACAGAGCCCCGGGATGAGCACATTGAGGGTTGGCATTCAATCACTAGTCTAGTTTATTAAGCCAATAATCTTTCTGAGTCTCAACTAAACACCTATAAAATGAATAATGTGTTGTTTGTTCTTCCCAACTCCAAAAATTATCCAAAGAAGTTAATGAGCAAGAATCTTGGACTTCATCTAAGATTTCCTTCCCCCTCTCATTTCCATGTCCATTCAATTGCTAATTTCTCCCAGTTTCACTTCTCACGTTTCTTGATTGTGATATATTCACTTTATCTCCACAACTACTGTCTAAATCTGGCCCCATCATCTCTTGTTACAGACTATGCTGAAATGGTTTCTAAATGGCCCTCGCTCTGACCTTGTCCCTTGCTGATCCATGCTCTACATAAACACAACTACTCTACACCACATATCTAGTAGCATGTGTCTGATGCTTCTTTCTTGCATGCTGTCTATAAGGGTTCTTATCCCCTACAAGAAATGATCCAGGCTTCTGTCCATGGCTGATCTGCTTCTCCAGCTCCATTTCTCCATGTATGTTCCAGCAATACTTGGAGACACTGTGCATTTCTTCCCCATATTTAGACTACCATTTGCTTTTAGTGTCCTTTCTCACCTTCACTTGGTCAGTTCTGATTCATCCTTTAAAATTCAGTTCAGACTGTAATCCCAGAGACTTGGGAGGCTGAGACAGGATGATCCCAAGTTCAGAGCCAGCCTCAGCAACTTAGTGAGACCCTAAATAATTTAGCAAGACCTTGTCTCTAAGTAAAATATTTTCAAAAAGTGTTGGGGATGTGGCTCGTTGTTAAGTGCCCCTGGGTTAAATTCCCAGTATCCAAAAAAAAAAAAAAAAAAAAAAAAAAAATTCAGTTCAGATGTCATCTCTAGAAATTTTGTACCCTCACCCCATCCCCAAACTTCTCTGCACTTCATATACTTTCTCTAGTTTTGCTAAGCAAAATGACTATAATTTTACTCTTTGATACCTTCTCTATCCTAACATAGTGACCTCCTGGAAGAGAGAAACTGTGTTATGTTTATCTTTGTATCCTTATGCTATAAATTAGTTGTTCTGTGAATGTTGAAAAGTTTACCATATATCAACTTTGTTAAAAGTTTAAGAACTTCCTAAGTTGATTTTGTCTGTGGTCTGTGTAATTTTGAATGCATATCAAAAGAATGTGTTAGTGGAGCATGGTGGAGTGCTCCTGTAATCTCAGCTAATTGGGAGGCTGAGGAAGAAGAATCACAGTTGAAGAACAGTCTGGGCAACTTAATAAGATCCCATTAAAAAATGAAACAAGCTGTGCATGATGATGCATGCTTGTAATCCCAGCAGCTCGGGAGGCTGAGACCAGATGATTGCGAGTTCAAAGTCAGCCTCAGCAACGGCGAGGTACTTAACAACTCAGTGAAACCCTGTCTCTAAATAAAATACAAAAAGAGGGCTCAGGATATGGCTCAGTGGTTGAATGCCCCTGAATTCAATCCCTGGTACAAAAACATGAAAACAACAACAACAACAACAAAAAGATAAAGAAGAAAGAATATGTTAATCTTTTCATGTAGATAACCAGAAAATTCCAATACCCAATTCTAATATCCAATATGTTATACTGATAAAATGTGATAAAAAAGTGTATAAAAAGGGGGAGGTTATTGTTAGAATATTGGAAATGGAGGGAACATGTAGGAACCATTTGTTCTGCCAGGAGATCTGCTTCTCTGGTCGGTGACATCCAGGATGCAGTACGGTGTCCCCACACACATCACACTTACCCTCCCAGCTCAGCCCAGTGGTTCAGTAGCACATTCCCAGTGAATGGCATTGCATGTTGTGGCTTTCTTTCTGGTGACCATGAATTGCCCTAGGCTCTATGGCTCTGCACTCTTTATTGCCTGGCCTCCTTCAGTTGGATGACAACAGTTGGTATTCTGTCCACATCTAACCCTTTGGCTTAGGGTAGGACTCTGTTCACTTCAGTCTGGTCCTGCCATCATATTAATATATTTCTCTATTTATAGATCTACATGAGTATTTATATGTATGAAATATAAAAATATTCTCCTTAGGTATTCCATGTGATATTAGACATGTGTCTCCCAAAACACTTGTTTTGTCTTTTAACAGGATCTTATTAAGTTTCCCAGACTGTTCTTCAACTTGTGATTCTTCTACCTCATCCTCCCAAGTAGCTGAGATTACAGGTGCATTCCACTGTAGCCCGCTAACACGTTCATTTTTATATTTGAGTGTTGGAGATCATTTTTTGCCCCGTATACCTCTTCTGCTTTGTCTCATGGACAACAGCACTATGAAATACTCCCATTGAATTCATATTTTGAAGTGGCAGCTATTTATGATTAGCCCCCTCCTTCAGCTTATCCGAGAACGCAGCTCCTCTTTCCTCTAGAGGGAATGAAATTTGAGCAAAGTGTCATAATAGGAGAGGAAAGGATGAGGTGAAGTGGGGATATGTGGCATATTGTGGTAGAGGACCCAAACAACCGGGAACAGCTTGAGGTGGTGAGCACACAGCGGGGAGCCTGCAGCAGGGGCAGCAAGACTGAGTAACTCGTTCTTCTGCTTAGAGCACATCACAGATTCACATGGGTGACTCAAATTCTTGCCCAGTGCAACCAAAGTTGACTCCTCCAGATGGTGTAAACTGCTGTTCCTGACTTGTAAATAAAGTCCTTGAAGCTGGGAGACAGATTCCCTAAGAAAGCATCATGGTATATAGAAGCTTTTCCTGATATGATGAGTGATTCTGCATGTCCCCTCCATTTCCGATATTGATTGGTATAATATATATTTATAGTCTTTTCTTGATATGTGCATTTAAAAATGATTATTAGTAGAAAAAAATTTCAACTGATGCTGGACTAGGAAAGTTAGAATAGAAAATAAAGTATGATAGCTTCTATTATTATATGATTATCTGGGTCATATTCTGATCTATATTTGGAAGCTTACTTTTTTTCTTTTTTTTTAATTTCTTGCAGAAATCCTATCTGTGTTTCCAGAAACTGGGAGCCATGGGGGAAGAACAGATATCACAATTACGGGAGACTTTTTTGACAATTCTGCCCAGGTTACCATAGCCGGTAACTATGTTGGGATAGCTGAAAATAGTTCACGGTTTCAAATGCTGTAGGAGCTTACATATCTCTTATGGCCTGGGGGGCTGTGAAGAAAAGCAGTCTTTGCCTTTTCTATCGTTTCATGTCACTAAGGTCTTTTACTGGTGTTTGGTTGTGACCTGGTGGTCTTTTGGTCCTGTTGCTTTGCCAGTGGGTTATGGGAACAGGATGTCCTATAGACACACTTAAAATGCATGGGCAATTTCCTCAGGTGTCTCCATCTTGTCGGGTGAAGAGAAGAAAAAGATACAGTTGCCTCTTCACAGAGGTTTACTTCTACTAAAAAGCAAGCCCTTTCCTCACCTGCCCTCCTTACCGGGAGTAGGTGGGCACTGGTTCTGCAGACTCCTATGGAATAGCCCTTGGAAACTCTGTCATGGTATCTGTCTGGAACCATTGGTTCTGCCAGGTGGTCTGCTTCTCTGGTGGGTGATATGTAAGATACAGGACAGTGTCCCCACACATTGACATCACACTTACCCTCCTGGCTTAGCCTAGTGGTTCAGCAGCACATTCCCAGTGAATGGCATTGCATGATGTGGCTTTCTTTCTGGTGACCACAAGCTGCCCTAGGCTCTGCACTCTTTATTGCCTGGCCTCCTTCAGTTGGATGACAACTGTTGGTATTCTATCCACATCTAGCCCTTTGGCTTAGGTAGGACCCTGTTCACTTCAGTGTGGTCCTGCCATCATATTGATATATTTCTCTATCTATAGATCTACCTGTGTATTTATATATATGAAATATTAAAAAAATTCTCCTTAGGCATTCCATGTGATATTAGACACGTGTCTCCCAGGAAGATTGAGTGCACCACCCAGGCTCCAGGAAAGGGGGCAAGGCTCACTGCTCCTCAGGCAGGTAAGAAAGTCACCAGGCTGTTCAGTGAACTCTCCAGTTACGTGCTTAGTCATGAGGGCCTGGAGAATTGGAACAAACATGTTTGAATTCTGTCTCAGCTGCTTGGCTGGTTAGCTCAGTGAGCTCCTAGTCTATGATACCATTTCAAAGCTTTCATATCAGGGAGGCTCTGAGCTTTATTCAGTTGCTTAGTGACATTGCACTCCCAGCCCCAGTCAATGTGTAGCCAGTGGAATTCAGCAGAGACCATGATCCTGACAGCATAACTACCATGCAGACACGAACTGCTGAAGGAATCTCCAAAACTGCCTCCCTGCATCTGAGGGGTCAGTTGCTTGTTCTTTATCTAAGAAGATAGGAGCAGTGGAGTGTGCTCTTCTGTGCTCATAAGAGTACTATTAGATAAGACAGGAGAGTTGGGCACAATGGGGTGCATTTAAATGTTGTTTTTCTCCCCTGTGGGCATCTGTCTGCTCCTTTCAAAAATAGGGTTGTATCATAACATTGCCACTAGCAGAGGCCTGCAGTGGGTAGGAGGCAAAGTAGCAGGTGCCACCTGTCCTCCTCTGTTGAAAGCTTCCATCTCATAGCTGCAAGCACTTTTCTGCTAAGCATTAGTATTGGAGGCTGAAGTGTAGTTGGGGACTAAAGGTGGTTGCCATGTTACCCAGCCCAGAAACACAGGCTGCACATCTGTGCACAGCGCCTGACCTAATGGTTAGACTAGATGCAATGAGAGTCAACTCCAGAGGCTCAGTACTTGGAAGGAGAGTTGCCCCACAGGGGAGGAAAACTTTCTAAAGAAAGGCCATTCAGGTGTGAAAATGCATGCAAAGCTTTGGCTTGAGAATTCTCCAGTTCCCAGATCCACAGTTTTTACTTAAGGAAAGCTCCCATTCAAGGAAACAAAACTATTAAAACAAGTAATTGAGAGAATGTGTGTTTCCTGTGTCAGGAAATATATAGCCTGCTCCCTCGTTGAGCGTTTCCCACTTTAGCTACTTGGATAGTGGTAGGGTAATTTCCTGAAAGCAGCTATTTTTGACAGGAGTGTCCTTTATGAAATGCTTTTGAAGTTTCTGCTATGGAAGTAGGGCAAGCTACTATGCAAAGAAGTGTTTTTCTACCACGAAATGTGGTGGATTCTGCCTCTAGGGGACATTTGGCAATGTCTGAAGGAATTTTAGCTGTTTTACTTTGGGATGGTGGTAATGATACTGGCATCAGGTAGGTAGAGGCCAGGGCTGTTGATTAGCATCCTGTGGTGCACAGGACAGCCCCTACAGAGTCACCCAGACCTAAATGTCAACAGTGCTGAGGTTGAGAAACCCTGGGTTAAGGTAACATTATTAAAATATGCTCAACTTTCTGCTTATCCCTTACCTACCTCTTCATCTTATGGAGGAACGACAGTAGAAGTTTAAAATAATGATAAAAACCCTAGCCATCTCTACTGAACACTTACTATATTTTGGACTCTGTATTGAATGTATTTCCAGCTTCCTTTTTACTGGGGTATCATCTCTATTGGCCCCATTTTGGTGCATGAAAAAATGAAGACACAGGAGAGAGGCATTAAGCAGTTTGTTCCAAGCTGCATGGCTAGTAAGTAGGAGAGCTGGGATCTGAACCCTCAGCTATGAGTCCAGAGTTCACCCTTGACCTGAGTCAGTATCCAATATTGATCACACATTTGCTTTGACCTCAGGTTTAACTTAATATAAAACATAAATTAGTAAGCACATTGTTTAAAGTGACACATATTAGCAGTATGCCACATAATTGGCTCTGAATATACTTCCACATGTTGAGGTTGTAGCACTTGAAACATTTTTTTCTGGGAAAAGTGAATTTTATGGAATGGAATTTCCAGGCTGAACTGGACCTTTAAAGATACTGAGGTCCACTTGAGGCTTTGGGAGGCACAAAGACAGGCCATGCCACAACACACAACACCCTGTTATCCTTCACTCGCCCAAAGCGTTTGTCTGTTCTGCTTCTCAGTTCTCTTCTCCAGAACTCCTGTTAAAAAGGGCTCCCTACTCTTCTCTGGTCCTCTGAGAGCATCTCCCTTTACTGTTTCCCATCAAGTGTCTCTTTACAAGAGGTGGCGGTCTACCCAAGGAATATTTTCTGCTTTCCAGAACATTTGTAGTATCTGTAGAGGCTCTCACCTGATTAGTCCATCTTCTCAGATGACTCACCTTTACAGAGAGTACCTGGGTCATTTTCACTCTGTAATTTTAAATTCAGTAGTCTCTCAATTTGGGGAGGGTTGCTGTCTGAAGATTATGAAAAAAAAAATATGTCTTGTAGGCAATCGAGGGCTTCTTTTTGAAGTTGGAGATGCTTCTGATGGCTTGGAACTGACTGAAGCCACCCCTGGGTACAGGTGGCAGATTGTGCCTAATGCCAGTTCTCCATTTGGGTTTTGGTCAATGGAAGGACAACCTTTCAGGTATGTTGTAGAAAAGGTGGGAGTACTTTACTGGCTTCTGTGAGGCTGATACAGATAATTAAGGCAGTGAGGTTTCTGGAGGAGAACTCATCACACCAGCCGATTCAGCAATGGAGCTGGACAGTGTTCTCAACTGCTAGTGATCAGCATAGCCAAATATGGATCAATATGTAAAATTCATATTTTCTACAACTCTGCTTCCAATCTGCTTTGGAGATGATAATCCACTAGAATATCAAGCTAAGCAGTCTTGGTGGATAGCAGAGTAGTATCTCCTGCAGATGTAGTGGAAGTAAAGTGAACATCTGGTTGACACCAAAGTAAGATGCAAGAACTTCCCCTTTGGGCCTGTGAAGGAGCAAAGGCTGGGCAGCAGCAATTCTGTTGGAGCAGCCATCCACCGCTGAAAGTTCACCTCATGGCCAGTGTACAGCAGGGCAATCTCTTGTGGGCTCTGCAAGATGTGGTTTTCTGCCATAGTTATTGCTTGTGATCATGATTTTCCTGTTGAGTGTTTTGAGTCTTTACTTTCTTCAATGCTGAGATTTATAACATTCTATAGTAATCTTAAAAAGATATGAAAAGTTCAAGAATTGTTTAGACACTGCTTCCTTAGTGCACTCTCAGGGTAGTTAGAGAAGCCAATCCATTGGAGCTGATCCCTTCAAAATCCTGCTCAGAGAGGACAGTGGTGGTTCCTGAGTGTGAACTTGAGTCCGTCTGAGACCTCCTCAGGGGTATTACCTTTTAGATTTCAGCTTAGTTGTGGAATGAAAGGCATTTTTCCTGGTCTAAGGAATTCCAGGCAAGGAAGAAGCCAAGGAGGGAAGGAACACTGTAGGTGGAATAATGCTTCCTGGAGCCTCACTGACTAGGAAGTGAACCAACAGTCTGCCATTGAAACGTGCCATCACCTGGGGTCCATTGTAGCACCTCGTATGCATCTTTATCAATAGTTTTTGAGGACCATTAATAATGTTCAATGAAAAACTTTTCAGCTATATTCACTGTGTAAATCAGTGAGCCCTGACCTCCTCAAAAGGCAAAACCAAAAAAACAGAAAGGGTTTTGATTCATATGATAGGACATGTAGGTTATGTCCCTTTAACTGTTATTTCAAGGAGCCACAAACTCGATTGTAAATCATTTTCCATTCTCCCTCTTCTTCGTTTTTTAAAATTAAATATTGGTGTATTGATTGATTGATTGACTAATAAGGTAATGTTGTTATATTGGTGACCCTTTAAAACCACTATTTTGGAAACCATTTTCAAATATAAAATTCTCTCTAAAGACAAAAATATATGTATACATTAAAGGAAAAATTCAAAACTTCTTTATAGTGATGACCTGATGATTTTTAGATAATAACATAAGCAAAAACTGGTGTTGGTATTTATTTAAGTGCTTTGATCAGTTTTTAAACTGTATCTGTCTCTAATATAAGATCACTAGAATTTATCTTGAAACATTTCGTTGAAATGGTCTTATTTTTAAAATGTTTCACAAGACTTCCTATGATCTTCAAAGTTTCATTTTATGACTTTCAATTTAAAAATTATGGACCCCCAATTGATTTTTATCTTTGGGCCATAATTGTTTCTAATTTGGAGATTATTCTGTAGGTGTTGAGGTTGTCTGGCAATCTCAGAGCAAATTCCAATGGGTGGTCTCTCTTTACTTCTGATCTCATATGGATGACATTACATTGGTTGAGTTACCACCATGGTTCATGGCTTATGCTGGTGATAGCAGGCCTTCTTCTCAGGTAGGCCTTCAAAAAGTCCTATACTATGGCAGTGATGCTCCCAGTGATGACATAACCACAGAGGGATTTGTGACCTTGTGAAGCAAGATTTATGGCTCTTCCTAAAAAACCCTGAACAATCATGTGGCATAAGAGGCAGGATTTTCATCATCATTACCATAAAGAAAAGCAAAGTACCAGGACAACCATATGTTGGCTCAGCGATTCAGACCTTGGTTGCTCTCACTTGACTCTGTGTTCTTCTGCTTTACAGAGCGCGGCTCAGTGGGTTCTTTGTGGCTCCAGAGACAAATAATTATACATTCTGGATCCAGGCAGACAGCCAAGCTTCCTTGCATTTTAGTCAGACAGAGGAACCAAAGACTAAGGTATTTATCTTCCTCTCATTTTCCTTTTCTTCGCCCCCAGTCCTGTACCCTTGAAAAAAGGAAGAGTCAAAACAGAGTTCTCATTTCTATAGGTGATTATAATATTCCATGAGATGATCAGGGGCTCTAATTGTTGAAAAAGAATGTGGTTGAATATAATGGTATCTATTATTTATTGAGCATTTACAATAAGCCAGGAATTCTGCTATAGTTTTTACATAGCTCACCTCTAATCTTCACTGTATATCTGTGAGATCTGTATATTTATCTCCATTTCCCAGATAAGGAATTTGAGGCTAAGAAAGATTGTATGGCCAATTCCAGACAGCATGGATAATAAGAGGTATATTCAGGATACATAATCATATTTGTCTGACTCCAAAATGTATGCCTTTCCACTAATTTTGGGTAGAGATGCAACCAGCCTCATATAGAAATTTCCTCATAAACTTTGGAGGAGAAGAGAAGATGCCTTTAAAAAATAGCCAAATGAAGCCATCATGTGATATGACCCAGCTATTCCACTCATAGGTATTTATCCGAAAGAATTAAGTCAGCATACTATAGTGATATGTGCATACCCATGTTTATAGAAGTAGTACAAATCACAATAGCTAAAGTACGAAACCAGCCTAGATATCCTTCAGTGAATAAATACATTAAAAAAAATGTGGTATATATATACAGAGTGGAGTTTTATTTAGCCATAAAGAAGAATTAAATTATGCCATCTGCAGGAAAATGGATGGAATTTGAAAACATATGTTAAGCAAAATAAGACAAACTTAGAAGATCAAGGGTCATATTTTTTTTTTCCTCATATGCGGAAGATAGAGAGTAAAAGGAAAAGAAAGGTGTGGAGGGAATCTCATGAAAATTAAAGGGAGATCAGTGGAGTAGAGGAGAGGGACCAGGAGAGGGAGGAGGGGAGAGAAATACTGGGGAGTGATACTGGCCAAACTATATTGTTACATTGCATGCATGTACAAATATGTGACCACAAATCCCACCATTATGAACAAATATAATGTACAAATAAAATATGGAGAATTAACTTAAACATAAAAAATGCAGCCAAGATTCACTTGTGCTATTGACAGAGAGCCACCATACTTTTAATTTGGAATTGATTTGCTAGTTGGTTAGAGAAAGGTCATAGATTGTGATGTTGTTGAGTCATTCTAGGTCAGATAAGGAAATTGAGGCTAAGAAAGATTGTATGGCTAATCCCATAGGGCTTAATACTACTTTTAAGTAATATTAAAGGCTTAATACTACTTTTTTTTCTCTAGGGCTTAATACTATTTTTTTCACAACATCATGTAGACCTGTGTTGTTAAGTTGGCTGTTCCTGCTTTAAATGTGGTCTGTCTGGCCTCATTTGAATACTGTTGAGAGAAAGAGAGAGAGAAAGAGAGAGAGAGAGAGAGAGAGAGAGAGAGAGAGAGAGAGAGAGAGAGAGCTGGAGAGAAAGAGAGAGAAGTGGAGAGAGAGGGAAAAAGAGGAGATGGAGGAGCATGAGTATTAGCAACCACAGGGCTAAGGTGAGTGGGCCCACTTGCTGGGAAGGGCTGACTGGTTCAAAAGTCTCACATTAGCAGCTGTCCAGACATCCAAAATTTGAGAAGAAAATGGCTGGAAACTTCATGTTTGTCCTGATGTGTGAATTTGGGCACAGGTGGAAGTGGCCTCCGTCAGGGTTGGCACTGCTGATTGGTTTGACTCCTGGGAACAGAACGGAAATGAAGGGCCCTGGCAACAGAAGACAGCCAAGTTGGAGCTGTTGGGGGGAGCCAAGTACTATCTGGAAGCAGAGCATTATGGGACAGCTCCCAGCAGGGGAATGAGAATTGGGGTCCAGATCCACAACACCTGGCTGAATCCTGATGTGGTCACCACTTACCTCCGAGAGAAGCACCAGATCCGAGTCCAAGCCCAGAAACTTCCAGAAATACAGGTCTGCATTTCCTTTAGTCCCACGAAGCAGAAAGTCTTGCTTAGTAGAAGTACTGTCTGGGAGAGGGGACCTGAGTTGTAATTATACTAGGATATGCACTAGATAAAATTGTGAAGATGTTTTCTTAAAAATGCAATTTTATTATTGAGATTACCTTACTCATTGACTTAGTTTCAGGAATTTAAGTTTCAGGTAAGTCTTTTTTTTGAAGACTTATTCCCCATATCCTTCAAACACACACACACACACACACACACACACACACACACACACATACACACACGCAACACATACACTCATGGTGAGTACATAAACAGGAAACACCAGTTTTTTTGACTAGTGCAGGTCCTATTTCCTGATATGCTGTGCTTTCTAAGTCTACCCATAAAGGTTGTCCTACTTAGTAGGTCTTTGAGTTTTGCCCCATATTTTTGGTGAGAAACTTTGATGTACTTTTTGTTGTTCACTTTTTGATGTACAAAGACAAATGGATTTAGACTCTGCCTTCTAAAACTTCTAGTCTAACAGCATCATGCACATAGATAACCATAGAACAAAGTAGAAAATGACAGAAGATTTAAGGAATTAAAAGCTACATAGATCTTATTCCAGAATAAAACTGTAATGGGTGCAAGAGAGAACGTGTTGGAAGCAGAGACTGAATAAGCCTCTGGGAGAGTGGGACATTTCTTGTGGCTGCTTCTGTCTCCTGGGCCACCATGGGAGAAAGCGCTTGGTGAGAAGGGCTGGAAGTGTGGCATTCAGTGGAAATTTTAAGTCTTATGCTCTCAGAAAATTGGTGCAGATAAATGGGGAGGTAGATACATATACTACTCCAATAAAAGTTTCCATTAGGTAAGGACCCTGTGTCTTCAGAGCCTCCTACATCATAGTGCATTTAGAAAACTGAAACTATAATAAAATGGAAATAGCTGGGGAGGAGGCATGTTCTGTGTTTCTAGACTGACTGTGTCAGTTAGTCCTGTCTCTCTTGACTTTTTAGATGCTGAATGTATCAGGCAGAGGCAACCTTTTCCTTATGTGGGACAATGTTTCTAGCCAGCCAATCCCTGCAAATGCCACAGCCCATCAGGTGAGATCCTTCTTCAAATAATGAGGAGTAGGGTGGGAGAACTTGGGATGGTCTTGATGCCTGCCATATGGAATCCTAGTAAAATATATATATTTTTCCTTTTCATAGATTCAAACCACCATTGAGGAGTTACTTGCAGTAAAATGCACACTGGAACCCCTTTCAGCCAACATCCTCCTCCGGCTTGGATTTGAACAAGGTGGTGTTTCTGGCTTGGCAAATTCTGATTCTCTTTCCCATTATTTTCTTCTTCTACTTTTCTGTAAGATAAAGGAACAATCTTTGTTTCCTTCCCAGGGTGTTAACAGATTCAAAGAAAAATGTGAGCACTAGATTTGACACTGAGTGGCCAGAAGAGCAGCTACATGCTTGGGAGCAAGAAGTTTGGCAGAGGGGTCAGGAGAAAGGCTAGGTGTTCCTCCTGAGCTTTGACGTAGGGTGAGGCACTTTCCAGGAAGTAGGAGGTAGGAAGAGGTGCAGACAGACATAGTGACAACTGTATAATCCTGTTTAATTCAAAATGTGTCTAAAAGAATTATTACATTAAAAATTGGTCTTAAGAAATTTTTAACATGTGAAGGCGTCTTCTTAAAACTACACTAAGGCGAACTAACTTCCAGTTGACTATCTTTGTCTCTTTGCTTCTCGTTCTTTCTCATGTCTTGGTGCACAGAGAAAGTGGTAGTGGGTTTCCATGTCCAGGCAGATGGAAAGGGCTTCTGAAAGCTGGAGTCCTTCTAGCTGCAGGCTGCTTGGCACAGTGCCATGTCCAGCTCTCCCGGAGGCTGAGGGGCCACTATCAGAGCGAACACATAACCATTCCCTGCCCACACATTGGGAAGCTCTATCTGTTTAACATCTTTTCCTGCCTTGCTGTTTTACCTGAACTACATCCAGGCCTGGAAGGTTCCAGCTCTGACGGGGACATCACCAGTGGGACAGAGCCCTTCTGTGGCAGATTCAGCCTCCGTCAGCCTCGACAGCTTGTCCTGACTCCCACAGTTACGCAAATGAGCTATCGACTAGATGAGTACCCCCATGTGAGTAGCAGCCCTCATGCTTCCAAGTCCAGTGGGTCATGAAGGGTTGATAGTGTTCTCTGGGTTTGAGACTGAAAACTTCCAGAAAAAGGAGCAATTGCTGTGATTTCCCCCAGGCACCTGGGGGGGGGGGTCCTTGGCGTCTTAACTGCTGTTCCAGGTGTAAATAGACACACCTAGCCACCATTTGTATGTTGTCATCTAGAAATGCCTATATTAGCTATAAGCCTACAGAAGGCTTTCTTTGCAGACCCTGCAGTCAGACTGTCAGACCCTCTGGTTTTGAATCCTGACTATACTCTACAATCCCTCAATATCTTATTTAAGTACAGCATGCTTTGGTTTACTCATCAGTAAAATGGATAATAATGTGGTCTAATTCTCAGGAATGTGGTGAAGATCAAACAAGATGGTCTATTAAAGAGCTTGCCCAGAGGTCAGGACTCAGGAGACTAGTTATTGTTGTTATGGTTATTATTATTACTGATGGATGGATTGACAGGTTTTTTTGAACATCTGTTACATCCTTTGCTTCAATAGCTCTGCCATCCTTCATAAAAGGGCTGCAGCTCATTTGCTCTTGGGAACCAGAGTGAAATCTGGAAAGGTAGAGCTCATGACAGCAGCTTTGTGTTTTCATAGTTGCACTATTAGCTGTGGGAGAGGGGTTAAATGGTTCTGGTCAGGGGCTCAGCTATCTTTAGCCTCTCCTCTATGGCAGGCTCCCACTGGGGGTTGATTGCCCCTTAGGGGAGTGTTGGAAATGCATGGAGATATTTTTGGTTGTCACACTGGGGAATTGCTATTAGTATCTGGTAGGTAGAGACCAGGAATGTCTGTGAACATCCTATAATATGTAGAAATGTCCCCACAACATGAGTTACCCAGCTACCATGATATCAAGAGTGCTGAGGTGAAAAGTTTCTTGTGGCAGAAATCCTTGTGTTGATTTGAATTAGAAACCAAGGATGTTGGGGAGTTAGAGTTGAAGAAAGGCTCAAAGAGGGTGAGTGATTTACTTAAGTTTGCACAGATAATTGGGTTAAAGCAATTAAGATTGGATACTTTAAAATCCTTAGGCATTTAAAAACTCTGTTGAATGTTGATATTTTTGATCTCAAAAAAGCATTTACTTCACTTCCCTCTAGCTTTGTTGAAGTAAGTAAATAACAATTTGCTCTAAATTATTTGTGTCTCAGCTGGACCGGTAAGCTGCAGGAAGGTAGGAACTGGGCTCTCTCATGGCATGTGGCAGGGTTCTAGACACGTGGCCCCTCATTACACATTGTTTAAATGGCTGCTTCTTGCACCAGTGGAACTGAAGAACTTATTTTGTGTCTGTAGCTGTGTATCGCATACAAAGGCTATATGAATAGGATCCTGAAGATGACTGTGTCTTTCACAATTGGCTTTCAAACCATCAAAAAGAAGAATAGCACCTGTGACTGGAGTCTGCCTGGGACCAGCCCTGAGAGGTAGGGATTTGGTGGGAAGGGGAGAAGGGGATTCTTCCAGCTGGGGGAACTGGGGGACAGTGGCCCACTTGAGATACTGAGAGTCTTATATTTGGGACTCAGTTACTAACATGGGGCTTTGAACCTGTTTTTTTTTTTTTGTTGTTGTTTGTTTGTTTAATTTGATAACCAGTTTGACTTAAAAGCAGTCAGCTATTAAGAATAGAATAGTTCTGGGCGCAATGGTGCATGCCTGTAATTCCAGCGACTTGGGTGACTGAGGCAGGAGTCTTGCGAGTTCAAAGACAGCTTCAGCAACTTATCAAGGACCTAAGCAACTCAGAGAGACCTTGTCTCTAAATAAAATATAAAAAAGGGGTGGGGATGGGACTCAGTGGTTAAGCACCCCTGGGTTCAATCCCTAGGGTGAGAGAGAGAGAGAGAGAGAGAGAGAGAGACAGAGAGAGAGAGAGAGACAGAGAGTTCCTAGAAGGAGTTTGACATTTCTTAAAGGAATAGAATTGTAGAACCCTTATTTGGGAGAGAATTTAGAGACCATCCGTTGACATGATAGATGAGGAAAACTGAGAACTTATGATTCACCAAAATGCATTCAGTTAGTGCCTTTGGAAAAATGAAGGCATCCTGATCCTTGATTCAGGGCTCTTTGCACATATTTCTTCTGGGTATTTTCAGCAGCTTTAAACCTAAATGAGTCAGCAATGTCCAGCACCAATCTTCCCTGTGGTTAGAGCTAAACATATAATCTTCTTAAGATGTCCAATTAAATTGTAATTTAAAAATGCTGCTGATGCCGAGTGTCACGAGTGAATGATTGACTTACAGAGTGACTGCCTAGTGTTACGGCCAAAGCTGAGCTGAGCCTATGCCAGGTGGATGTTTGTACCCAAGGCGCTGCTTGGGCTCAGGGATTGTGGAGCCTTTGGCTGCAAAGTCCCTGGACAGGACTGGGGATGTTACTCAGAGGCCTTTTCCCCACTGTGCTGTCTGCAGCTGGGAGTTCACATGCACTGACCTCTGGGACGCATGCATGCATCGCTCCGGGGACCTCCAGCTGCCTCTGTCAAATGTCCCTGTGTCAGTTCATCAGATTGTCCTCCTTCCTTTGCCCCAAGAGACTGGTCAGCTCTATGTGGATGAAATTATTATCACAGACACAAACATAACAGGTGATGATCAAACGTGCTGTCCTCCATGAACCTGCCTGTCAAATGCCTGCCTTGCACTTTCCCGCTAGAGGTTGCTGTTCTTTTAATAGGAGAAAAATGGCTGATTAATGGCTGATTCTCTACTTTATCTGCTGTGGTTCTGAAAGCAGAATGATTGGAGTGAGGTGACCTTGGTTCTACTTCTCTCTCACTGGTCCTTTTCCTCCTTATTTATCTCATTTATTGACTCTTGTTTCTGGTGCTTGTGTTCTTACTCTATCACTTTTTGGCTGGGAAGCTTTGGTTTCCTCATCTGTAAAATGGGCATAAGAAGGAACCTACCTCACTGAATTTCTGTGAAGCTCAACCAAAGTTTAATATAAACCACTCATTACAGGTTCTGACCACAGTGTGCTTTACAAATTAAGCAGTTATTATCATTGTTATTAGGCCAGCAGGATTTCTCCACCTCTCAATTCAATTTATCTGTCATACAGACTGCTAGAAGTATTGCAATGATATTTGGTCTCCCATATAGGCTTGAGGTATGATTTATGAACTTGAAGGAAGACAGGGAGAGTGAGGAGCCATATGCTCCTGAGAGAATGTCCCTGTCCTTCTTTAGGTCCATCCACACTCCTCCCACTCATTCTTCAGAGCTCAGACCTGGTCCCCTCTTCCACAAAGTTTCCTTTGGCCTGTTTTGGGCACAGTGTTCTCCCCTGGCTGGGTTGTCCTTCTTGTGGTAGAGACAAAGTGTTACCAGGGGCCCAGTGAATCTGGCCATGTTTAATGTGCACCATAGCCAAAACCGAATGGTGCAGTTTGCCCTTAGGGTCTCCCCATTTCTCAGTTTTGTTCCTTTTCTTTTTCTGTTAAACATTTTATGACTTTGGGGCTCAGCTTTCCTGTTTTTTTTTTTGTTTTTTTCTTAATAGCTTCTCTCTCTCCAAGGAGAAAAAGATGATATAGTCACTTGAACTTTGATTTACAAAGTGCCTAACGTTTTAGTTTTTTTTTTTTGTCTAAAAATTGCAGATCTGAGTATAGGGAGATTGAGGACAGGTGACAAGAAGACTCTTTGTCAGCCCTGAAATTACATCATCTCTGATACTCATCAAAATTTCATTTCCTATCTGTTTCAGTGAGTTAAGTGTTTTTTTTTTTTTTTTTCTTTTGAGCTGCTGGGTCAGATTGGGCCATTGCATGTATTTCAAACCATTCTTATTCTGGCACACTTAGAAAATGACAGTATTCCAAAGGCATGCAAGGATACCTCTTGGATTTGTTGGTGCCTAAGATAACTGGCTGGGGGACTTTGGTGTCCCCAATTTGCAGTCTGGATTTCCAGAGGGCTGAGGGGATCAGTATTTCAAACACTTGAACCCACTGGTTGGAAAACTCTGGTGCCGTTTCACTTTCTCCTTTAAATGGCATCCTGCCCCTCCAAACCCTGGAAGCCAAGGGTTCAGAACCTCTCTTGCTGCTGCCATCTTTTCTGCCAGCAAATGCTCTGTGGACCTGGAATCATCTAGGAGTGAGGTGCGGAGGGGAGAAGTAATGGAGAGAGTGGGAACCAGAAAGAAGCCTGAGGTTGGCTTGGGTGAAATGGTTTGCTTCCAACTTTGTCAAGTTACTCTACTGGCAATGATTTTGTTCTAAGGATTAATTAATGGCAACATAAACACTACTCAGTTGGGCTCAGGTTTCAAAGTTAATTATATGTTATTTATTTGATAACATATAATTAAATTTAATATTTAATTATATTCACCTATCTAATGTCCTCTATAAACCTGATTTTAATCTAGTGTCAGTTTCCATTTATTTTTCATTTAGTTCCTCAGAAGCCCATAAGAAGGTCCTGTGATCTCCATCCTACGCATGAGGAAACCAAGGCCCATGGGGTATCTCTTAGCCCTTCACTTTCTCCTTTCTCCTCTTGCAGAGCACACAGCTGGGATGTGAGGGAGATCAGAATCTAGGCATGACTGACACTTGAGCAGACCCTTCAGAGGCCCAGTTGAGCTAATAATCATGTACTGGACATACACTCTGTGTCCAGTGTTGTTCTAAACATTGAGCACACAGAGATGGATAAACCAAAGATGTGGCCCTTGAACTCTTTATAGTCTAAATTGTTTTTTTTTTTTTAATTATTGGTTTCTTTTAGTTATCCATGACAGCTGAAACCATTCTGATATAATTATTCAGGCATGGAATATATTTTATTCTAGTTAGGATCCCGTTCTTAGGGGTGTACATGATGGTGGGATTCACTGTGTGGTTTTCATATATGTACACGGGGAAATTATGTCAGATTCATTCTGCTGTCTTTGAAGTTGTCTTTTTTCCCAGTGCCTAAGAGGAAGGTAAAAGGATATTAAAAATATATGGCACCGGTCTCACTAAACTCCCTGCCATGAGATTGTAATCGGTCATGCATGTCAGGATCCCCACCTTACAAATGGGAAAACTGAATCATAGGGAGTTGATGTCAGTTGGCTTACTGGGGACCCAATAGAAGTGGGGAAAGTGTGTGCTCTTTCAGCACCCTGGGAATTA